>NC_086337.1:55090436-55436976 GCF_032445375.1 Bacillus rossius redtenbacheri | reverse complement strand
TCCTCCACTTCCTTAACTGGCGGAATCGCCATTCCGCTGCAGATCTCAGGATGGGTTCACAATTGAAAAAATAACAGTAACAGTAACAGTAGGTCGTGTGCATTGGATATGAACGCCATGTTTCCTAACCTAACGATTCACAATAGCAGAAAGTTGGTCGTGTGCATGGGAGCGAGGTCGTGCGCATAGGAGTGAAATGAATATATTTTATTTCGGTCGCTTACGCATGGCACAACAGCCAATGAGAGAAGAGCAGGGTGCTTTTTTGGCGGGACTAGAAATATGTATATATTTTTTAACCATATTGTGGTAAGAAAATGTCGAGATAATAATAGTATTATCGTTATTTTGAAAGTTAATATGTTTATTTACTAACACTGCTAACAGATGTCGCATAGTTCGCGAAATTTCATTGGCTGAAATTAACAGTAAGAATTCAATTGTGAACCAATTTCGCAGTTCACACAGGTCGTGTGCACAGGTCGTGTGCATGGCTTGCTATGCACTCGCTTAATTTTTTTAATTGTGAACCCAGACTCAGAGTTTTTTTTTTCTTCGGATCTTCGCTTTGTTGAAAACGCAAGGATCAGTTTGACGTTCTCAAATTCTTTAAAATCGCGTGGATGGCTTGGATACGTTAAGTTAGCTACATTTGACAATATTCGCAGGCTTTCACGGCCATTGTGTGAAGTAGCCTCAGCTTCCGGGTTGTAGCCGCGTCCTCGGCGAATAATTCGCCGGACGTTTCGGTCGACATTGCAGTCGCCATCATCAGGGGGAGCAGTTACCTACTGCAAGTAGTATAGGTAACTGCTCCTTTGATGATGGCGACTGCAGAATTATTCGCCAAGGACACGGCTACAACCCAGAAGCCAAGCTACTTTAGCTACATTTAAATTGTGCAAAATAGTGTGGATGGCTCAGGTTAGCTACGTTTAAAACCAGCAATAACTTATTCGCCGTAAGATATTGTGTGATCTACATTCATATAAAAATACGCGATGTGATACTGTAGGTAGGCCTATCACCGAGTCGTAGGTTTGGTGACTGAGAGTTAATTTAATCCTAATGACAAAAAAAAAGAGTTATTTATATAAACTCATATGCGAGGAGTTTAAGAGCACGTCAAATTTATTGCATTTAATTACGGCAACACGAGTGTCATTCCAACCTTTAAAATTCGTGTTTTCGTAAGAAATAACTTCTAATGAGCTGCAATTTAAAGTGTAGGGGTATTACATTTGTTTTCTTTGATTGGCAATGTCAGTTTCTTAAATATATATTAACGAAAGGTATATTTGAAATTTTTAGTAGTTATAATTTTATCTACTGTACTTGAACAATATGAAAATTTTCGCTGTTAACAATTTTGACACATATGTTTTAGTTGTATTTTGTGATAAGTATACTATTGCATCGTTTCCGCATAACGTAATTATTTATTTACACTAAATATTGCAAAGATGTCATGTTTTTATTGGTTCAGAACTATAGTGGTAGGCTTATGTAGACTATGCACATTTATTCGTAAAAATGATACCTATTCCGGGATTGAAATGCACTCGAAATGAGTCCAGTGGTATATGCATTTCGCTCAATTAAAATTTACTGTGTAAATAAAGGTTATTATTTTTACGACTTCCTGTCACTTTCCGTTTCTCGGGCGTAACATTACAACTCATTTTATTTTTAATTATTACTTACATATTTGAACACGTAACTTCCACGTCCATCAACAAAAGAAACGAGATGAATAGAATTTAAAAAAAAACACACTTCATGAGAGATCCTCCTTTCCTCTTTGTGATTGGCCTTCTGGTTTCATTAAGAACAGCAATACCAACTTCTAAAATAATCATATTTCGTACAAATATATGTATTCTGTCTTCTAATGATGCAAGTTAACTTACAATGTCCAAACTTCAGATTTATCGTTACAGCACTTTTATTTGAAGCTTTGAATATCTGCATCTTCGTTTTATTCCTATTGTGATTTATTTGTACGATCAAGAATTTAGTGTTGTTGTTTTTGACGTGACAACGTCTAATAAATCGATGAACGCCGGCTGCACGCACGAAAAAGTGTCCCGTTACGCTGTGTCCCGTTACGCTCATTTTACGCTTGCGCCCCATCTATCTCTCTTCCACCCGATTGGAACAACCATCGATTTGACTTTTTCGAGGCACATTAAACTTGAAACATTCCCATTCGTTTCCTACTTTTCCTATCATCGTCCTATCCTTAACAGAATAACACAGATTGGAAGAAGTTAAATATCAAACGTGTATAAAAGTTATAGTTAAAATAACCTCTTCGTTAAAGTAATAAATATATTTTAATTAATGAGTGCAAATAAAAGTAAATTCATCGATTAAATTGTAGATTTTATTTCACTCCTTTGTATCCATACAAAATAGTGATAATTCAATAAAAAAATATTCAATTTTATTCATAAAAGTATGCAATCATTTCACCAATGTTTTGTTATGACGTTGTCACGTTAAACTATCGTCCGTAAACCGACTTTACAGACAACCAATTTTTTTTTTAAATTCGACCTCTTTCAAACTTCCGTGTTAACATCTCCAGCCAACAGCGTTCGCAGGTTTTCCTGCGTGCTCACTCAGTTCTTCTGTGCGGTGACCTCACCTTAGGTCCTGCGACCTTCCTCTCTCGCGCTGGCTGTCGGTCGGGGCCTTGGCGAGCCGAGTACATTCACTTCCCTCGAAATTAAATTAAATTTAACACAGGGGCCATTTGTAGTCAACCAAGCTTCGCAGCGGATTTTCAAAGTCGGTTATTTCAAAATCCCCGTCGAAACTCATTATTAGGGGCATGCATATTTCGCGAAACGATTCCGGGGCTAGCTGGAAGTTAAAACACTGTAGCATCGCCTGTGCCTCGTGATTGGGTGAGTTTCTTTCAGGTCAATATCGATAGTTACAACACCGATCACAGTGAATCAGTGCGGAAGCAAACGCGTCCAGAGTGGCTCAGGTCAAATAAGGCAACGAACGACTTCCCTCGCAGACGTCCGCCAACCACAAGGGAAGAACCCGCTGGTGTGAGTATAACTTGTTGCAGTCTAATAGGTGTTCAGATTTATTCGCGAAAAATTCCTGCCCCTAGTTATTATTTACAGGCACAGAAACAGGAGGTCAGCTGCCTGGAACTCCTCGCGGGCCTCGGGGTCCGCTACTGGCGATGTTGGTATCCCTGTTGGTCACTCAGCAATGGCTGCTCGGTTGAGTTTGCTTCATTGAGCAATTGATCTGAGCGTCACGTCTGACAGGCACCTGGCGGCCTGCAACGCAGCAACCAAGTTCCGCCAAAGGAGGTGGTCCATTTCCCACCCCTCCTCTTCCTTTCCCAAGTTCAAGCACCGGCGGACTCCAGTCAGGGCACTTCGTGTTTCAAAAATACTCCGCCCGAATTAGCTTCGCCCGCCGAGACATGCGCAGGAAGTAGTTCTTGCAGGCCATCCAGCCTTCTTGACGGGCTGCGGACTGCTGTCTCTTGCGGTGATTGCATCTCATCGTTAGGTTGCAGCGTGCCTTGAAAAGGGCTTTTACTTTCTCTTTCCAGTGCACCATTTCTGCTATTAGCGCTGGCCTTTTTTTTTCCTGCGTACACTGTTGCCAGATTCACGCCATAGAGCGCAAACGTTTCAGACACGTCTTTATATTGTAATAAAAAAAAATGTTTAACGTATCGGAAAAAATTGAATTTTTTTAGGTGATATTTGGACTGAGAATTGTAGAAATACATTTTCCTATTATATTTCACCAAGAGAATCATCTCATCATTTCCATTTTTTATTTCTAAGTAGATGTTTGTGAAAGACGTCATCTTAGTTCCAACCGTTTTTTTTTTTTAATTATTTAAAATAAAAATGTTTTTTTTTTCTCTTTTTTCAGCATTGCGCGTAACTTCGTGGAATGGATTGTTATTAACAGTGACTGACTGTTACAAATGGTTTCTCCTGTGAAATAATAATTGGTGTACAGCATTTAATTTATACCACAACTGTAATAATACGGTCAGTAGACCCTATTTTATGGTCTTAGGAAAATCTAGAAATTGTATGATAAAAATATATATTTAAACGTGTTATGATTAACGATGGTAGACAAAAAAAAACTTTTAATTTTATAAATTTGGCAACAGTGTTCGTTATTTACATTTACTCTACTGCAGTCTAAGCGTGAGACAGACTATAGCAGTGGTGGTCCTACACTTTGTGGCGCCCTAGGCCACTTGATTTGGCGGTACCTTGACAATTTGGCGCGAGGCCTTATTAGGAGGATAGGGTAAGGGAGGCCTCCCCGGGAAAATTTGAAAAAATAATAATCTCTTTAAAAAAATAAGTTTTTAAGCCAACCTAAAACTTAAAATTTTGACGATGATTTTACTAATGCCAATTAATAAATTTTCATATTCTTTCCTGATAAATAAATTAATTGGTAAGTTTTATAAATAATAACGGATCAAAATCGGCGAAATCGCGTCATTACCTGAGGCAATGAAATATTTGAAAGTGTTTCCAGTGCGAAATCATGAAAACCGAATTGAAATCTAAACGTTTTCACCAGCAGTTTGAATCACGTGGTAATAGCAACATAGTACATACTTAATTTTCGAATGAATGGTAATGATTCGCCACGGAAAGCCGGGCAAACGGGCCGAAATACCACAACGCCGAAATGCGAAATTGACCACAACGCCGACAGCTAGAAAACTGCTGTGTACCACAACGCCGAATTGACACAACGCTGAAATACACTAACGCCGAACAATGTCATTGCAGGACTGACACAAAGGTTAGGTTAGGTTAGACTAGGTTAGGTTAAACTAGGTTAGGTTAGACTAGGTTAGGTTAGACTAGGTTAGGTTAGACTAGGTTAGGTTAGGCTAGGATAGGCTAGGTTAAGTTAGGTTATGTTATATTACGCTAGGTTAGGTTAGGTTAGCTAAGGTTAGGTTTGATTGTGGTATTTCGGCGTTAAGGGGCCCGCCTCGTCAGCGGTGTATGTGTGTTAGTGAGGCGGGATGATAAGCGTGACACTCGCTGGTATTTCTAGTACGGTATCGCCTCTAAGCGCAAGTCTCTGAACTGGCGCGCATTCGTCTCGTCGTCACAGGATAACTGTGAAATTTGAGCGGTGACCGTAACATTATATGGCGGAGAAATTAAGATAAAGGTGTTATGCAAGCCCCTTAAGTGCTTTCAAGAATCTGTACTGATTGTTTTATGCCTAAAAATTACTCTGAAAACACGCGTTTTAGGCATTTTAACGCTTCTAAAAATACAGTTTAAAAACTTAATCCGAAATTAAAAGTACTTTTCGGTCCTCAGCGAACTCTTAAATGCTATTCGTAAATAGGCCCCACTCGGATATCTTGAGTAGTTTAGAAATCGCGTTGTTTTTCCTGAAGCTCTGCACACCGTATGTGTGCCCAGGTAGGCGGGCCCCTTAAGGTACATTTAAGAAACACACACAAATTCATTCAGTTGTAATTTCGGCGTTGTGGTACACAGCAGTTTTCTAGCTGTCGGCGTTGTGGTCAATTTTTACATTCGGCGTTATGGTATTTCGGCATAGTGGTAACGACCCGCAAACGGGGAGAACAAGAAATGGCAATGCGTATTGCGGGGCCACGTAGTACTGCGGTCGTGACGGGGTGCGGCAGACGGCTGGAAGGTCGTCTGCTGACGTCACGTGCGGCTAAGGTTGGCACGAATGTTCAACACATCAATATATCGGTATTTCGAGTTATAATGTTCGCAGGCTTTCACGGCCATTGTCTGAAGTAGCTTGGCTTCTGGATTGTAGCCGTGTCCTTGACGAATAATTCACCGACGTTTCGGTCGACATTGCAGTCGCCATCATCAGGGAGCAGTTACCAATAACGTCGGTGAATTATTCGCCAAGGACACGACTACAGCCCAGAAGCCAAGCTGCTTCATTTAGAGATATAGCTTGAATTATATCGATACCAATAAAATATCGACCTAGAAATATCGATATTTTTAATACATCAGTCTATTACAACATACAAAATTTTTACCCGTGGTTAACCTATTATAAAATTATTTAAATATCTGTTGTATTGATTCTTGATACATCTAAGCTAATAAAAATAATTGCCTAATACAAGATTAGCTCTTTCTGGCAAAAGAGAATGAAACGATTCTTTTTATATCAATTAATAAATTCTCTATATGTTTCGATGTTTTATTCTCCAAACTTTTTTTTATTTTTAAGTAATTTTTATGGTTAAATATTGGTATAAATTTCTGAATATGATAAGCGATAAAGAAGTAAACAAAAAGTAGAAAAGAATGAAAATAGAAAAAATTAAAAATTACTTAGTTGTATTTAATTTTGCTGGTAAGAGCAAAACCTGATATACATAATTTAATTATAATTCAATAAAACCAGCATAAATATATTTCTATTTTTGAGAAACTCAGAAGCATTAATTTTTTAAGTTAACTAAGCTTTTTTTTCTGCCAAATTCACATAGGCATATAGATAAATTTAATAATTGTATTTTGAAAACTATTATTTTATTTAAATTCGATACTATCGAAACATAATATCGATATCAATAAATATCGATACCAAATTATTGATATTTTGAATCTACAATATCGACATTTCCGATATATCGATATATCGTTGCCATGCGCGGTTTGTTCACTCCAGTCAGTGCGTCAGTAGCCACACTGTTGCGGGGACCACGCCGTTAGAAATGTCAGTAAATATACGGACTTTCCAATGAACAATCAACCTGAAATAAAGAAGAGTTCTTCGTTACTTCAGCTAACCGAATCTTTTTTTATTATTATAAAATTAGCCGTATTTTGATTTCCGGGTTGTATGTTTGGTTCCAAAGACAAAAACACACATGTGGACTTAAGTTTTTGAAATGTTTGTCAATAAGTAAAAGAACATTCTGTTGGATTAATGTTCCAAAAAAAAATTATCTCAATGTCCGCAAACTAACGAAGATAACGGTAAACATGCGAAGATACCTGGATAGTTTGTAATCAGCATTCTTCGTACGTCGAAGGTGGTAATGTTAGCGGTTTTGTACGATGAATTATAACGGTTATTATAGTAAAATGTATTTAAACAAAAGTATTGATTATTTTTTTTACTTTCAAACCTTCCTATTTCCACCTCTTGCAGTAAAGGTTGGGTTAAAAAAAATAATTTTAACAATAGTTTTAGACAATATTTAGACAGTTAAACAAACATAAGAATGATTTCTATAGTGGGCCGGGTAGGGAAATTTTATTTATTTTCTCATTCCAACCCCAGGTTTTTTTTTTTTCAAACCTTTGCAATAATGGTTTATGTACTAAACATTTCAATTCTAAATTCACTATAATTTTATTTAAAAATATATAATTGGGACCTCCCCGGACCATTATTCTGGATGCGCCCTTGAATTGTAGGCCCATATGTCAGTGTGTTAGTGTCAATAGTAAAGCAAATGTTATAAATACACGTGTCTAAATATTAAATTCTTGAAGTTATACTTCTTTAAGCGCGCTATGAACAAAATTATGAGAGATAATTTTTTGCGTTGCGAGCGCAATATGCAACAAGAATTGACGGATGTTTAAAGTCGACATTTCCTACAAATAAACGTTATATATGTGCATTTAAGTCATATACTTTAGTGGTTGATATTGAATACTGGCTCATATAACTAAAAAACGTGTATTTATTGTGAATATTAGTGATGTAATTGTTTTTATAAATTTTTTCAAGTGTATTTATATCAGTGAGGTTAAGTTCCCGGATGTATAATTTATTTTCATGACAAATTAATAATTATTACCTTTATTTGTAATAATAATTTGAATAATATATTATCAGAATAAAAATTCAACATATTTATTGATTAAATTTTGTCTCGATTATTTTACAAAATTAAATACTTAATTCTATACACGTGTTATTGGAAAATAATTACTTTTTTTTTTTAAATATCGAAAATTTTATGATTTGGTCATTTTTACATTACGACCTTAGGCATTTTTCAAACACAGGTAAACTTAACAGAATTATTTTATTTGTTTCAAAAAGTTAAGACATGCTTATTATAAATCAATATATTGAAAAATGCATCATTAATAAGTAGGGGCAGGCATTTTTCGCGAAAAGATCTGAACACTTATTAGACTGCAACAAGGTATACCCGCACCTGTGGTTTCTTCCTTGTAATTGGCTGCCGTCTGCAAGAGAAGTCGTTGCCTTATTTGACCGAGCCACTCAGGACGCGTTTACTTCCGCGCTGAATCACTGTGATTGGTGTTGTTACAATCAATATGTACCTGGGAGAAACTCACCCAATCACGAAACACAGACGATGCTCTGGTGTTTTAACGTTCATCTAGTCTCGAAATCTTTTCGCGAAATCTGCATACCCCTATTAATAAGTCAAAATGACACGGTTTTGTAGAAATAAGTATCATGGAACATTTAAGTATCATATTTGTTCAGTAATATGGTCTTTTTTTAATAAACAGATTTCATAAAAAATTTAAAGTTAAATTGTTTTATGACGCCACGTAGGCCTAAGTGCAACTTCTAACGCACACCCAGTTTATTTTCCACGGTATTTCACACCCCCCCCCCCCTCCCCCCCGCAAACACCACAGGGTGATGGGCCACTTAAAATAAGGCAATAAATAAATAAATAAATACTCCGCCACGACATCAGGACTCAGCGCCGCTGCGGCGGAACCACGCAACACGCTGTCACGTGACCACACCTCCCGGGAGTAGTGAGTCACGAGGAGTAGTGGGCGCGCCCCAGGTACCAGCTACCAGCTACCCGCACTGCTACTCAGCGCAAGGCCGGTTCATTTCAGCGTACTCTCCGGCACAACAAGCCATTTGAATACACTGATGAATAGAGAACGGAAAAATTCGCGGATTCATTTCACGACAGCCTAAATTACCTCAGTGCTGCCTCTGCTATTGGCTCACAACTCACCTGGACGACTCTGGGGCCAGTGAGAAACACTCAACCGAAGCTGTGTCGAATCACAGGCCGCTACGTTGGGACACCTTCACAAGACAGCAGCCAATGAGAGGGTGACATTTGACCGAGTGTACGTAGAGCTATAAAGTTCATCCTAGAGGTCATTGAACCCGCGAATTTTTCCGGTCCCTACGGTAGAGACCGGAAAAATTCGCGGGTTCAATGACCTTCAGGATAGACTCCAATATCCTCTTCACACTCGGGCAAATGCCAACTGTTCATTGGCTGCTAACTTGTGAGTCGTCTCGACTGGGTGGCCTGTGATTCGGCACTTCTATGAGTGAGGGTCTCTAATTGGCCCTCAGTCCTCCAGATTAACAGTGGACCAATGGCAGAAGCAGCACTAAGGTATAATTATTTTAATTTTAGCATAACACGAAATGAATCCGCGAATTGTTCAGGTCTCTAGTTATTTGTAAACCATTCCCTAAATATATTTCCAGTATTAACTGAAAATATTAATAAACATAATAAATCACAAATGATAAAATTTGTCAACATCTACCTACGTTATTTTGGGTGGTGCAGGGTGAGCTGTTTAAAAAAACGGAATAAGAAACCAAAAAAACAGCGATGAGGGACAGGAAAAATTCGCGTGTTCACTGACCTCTAGTATGTACTCCACAATTCTCTTTATACTGGGGTAAATGTCGCCTGTTCATTGGCTACTGACTGGGAGGCTCCACTTGGTAGCCTCTGGTTGAGGGTCTCATATTAGCCAGGAGTGATCCCTAAAAACTGTGTGCCAATAGCGGAATTAGATTAGAGGTACAGCTATTTTATTTTAATCCTATCTCTAAATGACTGCAACACGGTATAACGGCACCAGAGGTTACTTCCTTGTGATTGGCGGCCGTCTGCAAGAGAAGAAATTGCCTTATTTGACCGGGCCTCTCAGGACGCGTTTGCTTCCGCACTGGATGGCTGTGATTCTTGTGCGACAGCAGACGCGTGCCTGAAATAAACTCAAACCAATCACGAAACACAAAGGATGCTAAAGTATTTTAACTCTCAGCTAGACTAGAAATCTTTTCGCGAAAACGATGGCAACGATGCATGTTGAGAATGATAATTGATAATGTAACTCTCCAAAACAATATTGATGACATAAGTTTTTTTTTAATACTATGTATATATTAAATTCCTTTCCGAAATAAACTCCTGTATCCGCCACTGCTCCGCCTGTAACTCAGCCAACGAGGAAACACGTACCAATCTCACGGATTTGCCCTAAAATAACCAAGCCACGCAAAGAAAATATTTATTCGAGCCATTCTAGAGACCTGCAAAATTCGCGGATTCAATCGGCGATAGGCTAGAATTCAAACACATAAACCTCTTAGATAATTTTGCTATTGGCTTACTGTTCATCTGGACGAATCTCAACCTGTTATTAACCCTCAACCAAAGACGGATCGAATCACAGACAAACCAGCTGAGACGACTTACAAGTCGGCAGCCAATGAACTTGCGTTATTTTCCCGAGTGTACAGGGGTATGTGCAGTCTATCCTGAAGGCCATCGAAACCGCGAATTTTGCAGGTCTCTACCATTGAAGTAGACATTTCAGACTATCAGGCGTGGTGAAACCTTTCCACTGTAAAACACCATCCTGAGTCACGAGGTTTTGACAGGTCTGTTGGAAAATAGCCAGCCGATCATGGAGACATTCAGTCGGTCTGCCTGGTCCTAACTTGCGCTGCCATCGAGTCAAGGGTAGGCCCCGATTTCCAAACTGGTCGATCAGGCATTTTCCCAGAACACCAGTTTTTTTAGAGGCGCTAAAAAAAATAGGGCAAAAAATTGAGGGACGATGAAAAATAAGTTTTTAACGTATGATATTAATTTTATTTTCAGATATACATGTCAAATCATTCCATTTAAAATTTAAAGCACAGCAGAAATACGTGTAATATCCCCGCGATTTCCATAAGAGAAGCACATAACCTGTTTGCAGGTCCATTGACAATACGTCTTTAAAAAAAACCTTAGTATTTAATTGCATAATGTAATGTGTTGTTTTAAAACTTGTTTGTAGTAAATAAGCTTGAATTTGTAAAATTTTATTAAGTTTAGGGGGGAACTGGAAAGGTTATCTGCCTGCATTTTCCAGTAATTCATGGGATCTCATTGTGTGATTCGCCTGGAGCAGGAACTACATGGATGGAATGGGGCTGACACCCATAGGTACCGGCCGCCCTACCCAGATGGGGAATGCAGTATGGTGTATGAAACGGGAGCACCCCGAGATAACCCACGGGCCGCAGCGAGACGTCCGCCACGTTTCCCACTCGCGGAAATCCGCGTTCGACCCCGCCGGGATACGAACCCCGGTCGCCTTGGTGGGAGGCGAGTGTCCTAACCACTCGACCACCGTCGCTCGCCTTAGCATGTCGATCACGTGACAGTGGAGCCACATAGTTGCGACACTCGGGCTGCTTACTGCAGCACTGCAGATTCGACTCGCTCTCATGCCCACGTAGGCACAACCAAATACGTATTATTGTATATTTTGGTCGTTATTGATTCACGTATGGCACACAACCTTTCAGCAGACGTTAAAATACTGCAATAAACTATAGGTATACTCTATTTGGCAGCATGTTCGTACATTCAGTCAGAAAGTAATGGAATTTTCTAAAACGCCAAAGTGGGGATTTGAATTTTGGTCGTTTAAGAACATTACCTCAGCTCTTCATAATTGCAATGGCACTATTTAGTTTAACTTGTAAAATTTCACACACACCTGATAACAAAGTAAAACATCAGTAGTGTTTTCCTTTATGCTTGGGAAACTAGCTTCCTTACCAGCTGCTCAGATTGACAACAAATCCCCAAAGCGTTTTTTTTTTATCGCGGTCGGATTAGGGTCCAAAATGGCGGGTTCCGACTTGGCTTCTGTCAAAATACAGGTGGTTTCAAAAGCGTTCAGCAACAATGGTGCAGGACCAACCTTATGAATGCAGACGGCGACGTTGATATCCAGGCCAGAGGACAGAACAACAACAATAACAACAACACCCACACACTCGAGCACAACGACCACGTCAAGTCAACACACGCGAACCGCCACGACACACGCCACCATCCCGGGTGGACTCCGCGCACCGACTGGCGTCAAGAGGGAGGAAGGTGACGGTTGGGTCGCCTGCCGCGCGGCGCGCTGTTGCCAGCCGCTCGCGGGGCGCATTCCAAGACGCCTGCCGCCGCCCGGCAACGTCGCGGCCGGCCGGATCGAGGACACAGGTAGGCCGTCACCTCACTCACCTCGCGGCCACCGCCCGTTGCGCGCGACCAGTGGCGAGTGACGTCCCCGTCACACTTCCGCCAAGGACTGCACTTCCTCGGGACTCGCCTGCACTCGGCAGTTCTCCGCGCTGCCCTTACGTCACCACGCAGCAACGCGATTTCAGACATTTTTTTTGTAATGTTGCAGATACATCACATTGTTCGTAATGTATCTGAAATACATTACGTAGGCCTATATCTCACTAGTAATTTTAACACTAAAATTCAAATTCATATTATGCCCGGAAAAATCATTATTTTGACAACACTTTAGTATAAAACGTTGGAAATATTGCGTCATTTTCTTTCTTTTCGACCATACTTTTAATAACTATAATATTAAAGAACTGCGCAAGAAAAGATTATTAAACTTGTAAATTACAAATAAAAAACTTGTTTCAGTAGAGAAAAAAATTGCTTATTACGGTGGGAACAGGAGCTGCGCTCTATTGTCCGTTAAAGAACTTATTGGAATTTAGTTCTTCTATAAACCGCTTCGATGTATTCACTAAGTAAAAAAATATATATACCCCAGGCGGTAAAGAATAAAAGGTGATTGGTTGTTTGGGAACAATCACAGTTTCACATACACCGAAGCTCTGTTGCTACCAGTGGCTTGGGAGCGTTCACAATTTAGTGAAAGCGGCCTCGCCATTGGTGTTCTAGGAGCAGTTGTAGTTTCCATATCGACGGGAGTGCTAGTCATGCGGTTGCTCGATATCACAGGTTGTGATTTTAAAGAGACATCTCTGGGCTCTGCTACTGGTTATATGGGAACCATCACTAGGGACCGGAAAAATTCGCAGTTTCGATAACCCCAATGATAGACTCCACGATCCTCTATGTACGCCAGCTCATTGTCTACTGACTCGTGACACCTGCTAACTGGGATTGTTGTGTTTCGATACTTCTTACGTCGAGGGTCATTCATTGGCTCACAGTAGGGACCGGAAAAATTCGCGGATTCAATGACCTCTAGGATAACCTCCATTATCATCTGCATTTCTCAAGTAAACGCACGTGTTCATTGGGTACTAAATTGTGAGGCGTCTCCACTGGGTAGCTTGTGATTCGACGCTTCTTTGGTCAATAGTCTCTCATTGGCCCAGAGAGTTCCAGTTAAACTGCGAGCCAATAGCAGAACCAGCAGAAATGTACACAAGTTTTAATTTCAGCCTATCACGAAATGAATCCGCGAATTTTTACGGTCTCAGACCATCACAGTTTCAAGGTATCTAAAGCGGCCTGCAGATTATTACAATTTATAACTGGGGCACTATTTTATGGACATACATTACTACTTTAGGCGTGTTATGAAAAAATGATGAAAGTGAATTTTTGCGAAGCGCACACTATTCAACGAAATTTTCACAAGATGAAAAAACGCTTCATACAAATAAAAATTATAGACTTGCTTTTAACTATTATAGGCCCTACTTTAATGATTAATATAATTTAAAAAAATGATTTATTGTGAATATTAGTGATAGAAATTGTGTTTATAAAAGTTTTCATGTGTATTTATGTAACTGAGGTTATGTTCCCGTATGTATGTTATTTATATCATAAAAAAATAAATTATTGTGTTATTATTTTATAAAAAATTAAAATTCATCTCAATTATTTTACAAAATTAGATAATTAATTTTGTACACATGTTTATATTAATACTGAATACTAAGTGTTTTTTTTAATTTCTTTTAATTTATACTTATTCAACCGTATTTATAATATCACTCCCATCTTTTTATTATGTTATTTTTATTAATTATTTGCCTGCAAAATTAAAGTTAGTTTTTTTATTATACCAATCAAGTAAAACTCATAACGAGCACCTTTTTTCCCCCCCTGGTAGTTACGGGCCCACCCAACAGATAACGCCACACGTGGTTTCAGTTTCCACCTCCGTGACGCCCTCCTTGTTCTACGACGGCAACCACGTGCGTGGCGCAATGCGACCCAGACGAGGGCCAGTGAACGTGCTGACGTCAGCGAGTCTCGCTGCCACTAGCACGGCCGCAGCACGGAGAGGTTCCAGATGTCCAGGTTCGATCCTAGTTACCGCAAATCGCTGCGGCGTGCGACAAACTGATTCCGGTCCAGTGACGATGAAAGCAACGCGGATGTTTCCAATTGCTGAGAGTCAAACATGACGTCGTAAAGAATTGGCGAGGTCGTCACTATGGCCCCTACAAACTAGCGCTCTTAGCAGATAATCTTTAGCCCCCCCCCCCCCCCAACCCCCCGGGTCCTTTTATACCTTTACCAGTTCTTACAAACAACAACAAAATTTTTTTAACATTCCGTCTTATTTTTTTATCAGTTTTAAAACAGCTTATTATGCAACTAAATACCAAGGTTTTTTCAAACGCATAGGCTGTTTGTATGTTTTTTTTTATTAATTAAAGTTAATCAATGGTTGTTCCAGTTGTAACTACCGTAATAAAACATGAAATACACTGTACTGAATATTGTTAAACTAGTTTTAAATCTTCTTCTAAAGTATTTGGTTTTAAGGCCAAATATTACTAAGCGCGCTGCAATAGATAGTATAAACTAACATTTCTCCATGACTCTGTCCACGGCAGTACTGCATGGCACTATTTTATTTATTTTTTTTACAAAAAATTTTATTCTTTTTTTTTTCATCTCAAATTCTGCCTCCCAGCAAATGCCCAGTTGGCCAGTTTGTTAATCGAGGCCAACCTACATACAAGTCGAATAACAGTTGTTTTTAATGAATAAGTAGGGCCATATAATTTTCGCGAACAGAATTCCAGACCAGCTGTGTGTTAAAACTCTGCAGCATAGTCTGTATTTAGTGGTTGGCAGGAGGTTTATTTCAGGTACTTGTCTACCGTCGGCGCACCAATCACAGCCATCCAGAGCTGAATGGCCGGGCCGAACAGGGCAATGACCTCTCTCGCGGACGACCGCCAGTTACAAGAGGGTCTCAGGGTTGTAACCTCCCTGTTCAATGCAGAGTCCAAAGGGGGGGGGGGGGGAAATAAAATAAAAGTCTCATATTTTAACACAATCCCTCTTCACGCAAAGTCATCGTAACTGTGATTTTACCTTATTTTAAACTATAAAAGTTCAACATAAATACGAGTAGCACCACATACATAAACCCCAAAGAGATATAAATGTATGTTTATATATATATATATATATATATATATATATATATATTTATATATTTATTCATATATCCCTCTAGGTTTGTTTTTGTTAGTAAGAGGGGTTGCATATGTGGTGGGAGAGAGTACAGGGAAGGAAGGGGGAGAGAGATCGCCACTGATGTCGAGGTCAGAAGTCTCTTCGTCTAGGGATAGATTACTAGAGACCTGAAAAATTCGCGCATTCATTTCACGATAGGCTAGAAACCTAAAAGTTTGCATTTTTGCTGCTTCGGTGATTGGGCCACAGTATATCTGAAGGACTCTGGGCCAATGAAAAAATGTAAACAAAAGAAGTATCGAATCACGAGCATCCCAGTTAACAGGTGCTACGAGATGCAATTCGCCCGAGTGCATAGAGGATCATGGAGTCCATCCTATAGGTCACTGAAATCGCGAATTTTTCCGGTCTCTAGGGACAGATTACATATGATATGTCTAGGGTCGGGGAAAAGTGGCGGGTTCAGTGACCTCCCTCCAGGGTGGACTCCATGATCCTCTGAATGCTCGGGCAAACGTCGCCCGTCCATTGGCTCTGGCGCCTCAACTGGGCGACTCGTGGTTCGACACTTCCTTGCTTGGGAGTTTCTTACTGGCCACGCACGGGTCCTCCAGATTAACAGCGAACCAGCAGCCGAAGAAGCTCAAAGGTAGAGTTGTTTGAATGTTAAGCACACCACGAAATGAATTCGCGAATGTTCCCGGTCTCACAACACATGACTCGACCACACAGTCCCTCCTCCTTGCTACTAATGAGAAAAAAAAAACCCAACAACAAAAGAAAATAATTTAAAAGCCAACAGCGGGGAAAGTGATTCTAACACACGCAACCCCCCCCCCCCCCCTCTAAGAAATGAAATGCTGCGTATAGCAAGTGCACACATGCTTCTAGACTACTTTGCTGCTGAATGATTCCTTGAAACACAATATAATAGCGTCTCGGAGATATTCAACCAAACAAGCACTGCAACAGCCCAGTCAGCAGCAGATGGACTCGACAAGAGGAAGACTCGTGCGCGAGGAGGCGAGCAGTGAAAGTGCAGCCAGCAGGTCGTGGCGGAACACTTCCTGCTGAGAGCAGCAGTGCTGCCCTCTCCCTCTCGCTCTCGGCACTGCCCGCCGCAGCGACACCTGCAGCCGCGCTGAGCCACGCTGGGCCACACTGAGCCGTGCTGAGCCGCAGTGAGCCACGATGATGCAAAGATTTTAAAATATATGTAATTTTACATGAATATTTCTGTTCCATTCACAAAAAAAAAAAGTTCGGCGGCTCCCGCTAGCTCGTGTGTCCTTCACGGCACGGATTATCGCTCATTACCACCGGCCGGGCAGCGCTACTGCGCTACCGCCATGCCATGCTCATTTCATTGCCACCAAAATAATTTAACATTGTGAACAATTATTCCAAACTATAATATTTTGCCATTACAACCAATACACCACTCCGTTAATACACTATTCCATAAATTCCGAACAAAGAATGTTTGTAAATGTATTTTTTTATTTATGTTATGTTTAAGAAACTACTATACTATCCTCATATTTAAAACTTAATTTTTGATGTTGGCATTTCTCAGCCGCAGTTTTTTAGTGGCCATATTGTGTGTTTGTTTTCATAAATTGTTTCATTTTCTAGAAGAAGATTGCATATGGCGGTTAAGCCAAGAAATAAAATAATATTAAAAGACAGTAAACAATTTACACACGCTAGCTGCAATTCCAGACGGTCATTATCTCTTCTTGCAGTTCATGACACTAATAAAATACAAGGGATTCCATAACACACAGGACAACAATACACGACAAAAAAAGGGGGGGGAGGTTGTCTGTAAAGTCGGTTTACGGACGATAATTTTACGTGATAACGTCATAAGAAAACATTAATGAAAAATTGCATACTTTTTTAATTTTAAAATATTATTTACAGTATTTGCAAATTTAATTTAAATAATTTTGTTTAAATAGTATAATCACGAACAATTAGTTGAAAAGCCCGCCTTAACCTGTTTGATATTATAGAAGATTTTCGCGCACGGTGGTTGGCCGGTTCTTGCACGCTCGGCTCAGGCGGAACGTGACAATTTTTTTGTGCGTGCAGCCGGCGTACATCGATTTATAAGACGTTATCACGTCAAAAATACATAGTAGCATGGGGAAAAGCAGACACAAAAAAAAAACGCAAAAGAATCGAATTTATTTACAAAATGAGTAGAACAATAAATAGGGGCATGCAGATTCCTCGAAAAGATTTCGAGACTAGATGAACGTTAAAACACCAGAGCATCGTCTGTGTTTCGTGATCGGGTGAGTTTCTGTCAGGTACACGTCGATTGTAGGTAACAACACCAATCACAGTGATTCAGTGCGGAAGCAAACGAGTCCTGAGTGGCTCGGTCAGATAAGGACACGACGGCTCTCACAGACGCACGCCAATCACAAGGAAGAAACTACAGGTGCGGGTATACCTTGTTGCAGTCTAATACGCATTCAAATCTTTTCGCGAAAAATGCCTGCCCCTAACGATCAAAATTCCGCCTGTGCTGTTGCGCCCCCTGAGCAGCCGGCAGCTGCGAGTCGGTGGCAGCCCTGCCCGTGACCACGACTACCAACATCCACAAGTCCGTGGTCACTTGCGTCACAAGCCGGTCGCTGCGTGAGGAAACAAGCCGTGTGCCGGCGAGATTAATGCAAGGAGATGACTTGCGGTTGCATGCCTCCGTGAATACGCATTTCCCCGCTGTGGAGTTACGTAACAGTGCTTTCCTCGGGCGCCACAGACACTGGAGACTGCCTCGCGCCCAGCGCAGCGGGCCCAACTTTATGGGAGGAATATGGCCGTTAAAAAAACCTGTCCGTTTGAGAAATGCCAACATCAAAAATTAAGTTTTAAGTATAACTAAAACATTGCATTTTCTTGAACACAATAACTTAAAATATATATAATTTTACAAACATTATTAGTTCAAAATCTATAGATTGCTGTATTAACAGAGTGGTTTTGAGTAAAACTGCAAAAAATATTATACTTTGGAATAATTTTTGAAAGTTTTGAATTATCTCAGTAGCGATGAAATGAGAATGGCTGCCATGTGCACACATACAGGCGTGTGCTCGGTTTTTTTTTCTTTTTTTTTTTTTTGCAATTGAATCTAAAGTTGTGATTTTCAACGCTCATATTTTGCGGCTATGCATTTTTTTTTAAATATTTAAAACAAAAGATAAAGCATTTTTACGTAGTGTTTTGGTCGTTCCGTATTAAAAAAATATATATAATCTCAACTTATTACGTTAAAATTCCCAGTAACAAAAGGTTGCCAACATTTACTTTCAAAAAGGTTAACGATTTTTCAGGTTGTTAGGTTGCCTCTAAATCCCGCACATTTCTCGTAGGGAAGCCTAAGTTGTACATCTGTCCCTGCTCGAACACGCCCGAATATTCACCTTAGGCCAACCTCGGGTTTATTTATATATATTTATATTTCTCTGTTTATTTTAATGTAGCTATACTAACCTAACTAACCGTCCATAGTGTTTTAAAGTGTTTTAATGTAGCTAACCTAACCGACCACTTTTAATATTTGAATTCATTTTTCCTGCGCAAAAATGAAACGAATCCCGAGAATTGTTCGGGTGTAATCGGGCAGGGACAGAACTTGATGGACATCTTGGGCTTCCCTTTCGCGTTCGTACTTCCAAAGAAAAAAATAAAGAAAAAGAGCGTTAGTTATTAGCACTGGGTTGCGACTGTTTATCGTGTTCGCTTTGTGCTCGCGCGCAGCACGGACTCGGGGGAAGATGGGACGTTGGCGTGACGGGAGGTAGACGAGGAGACGGGGAGACGGGGCGCTGTGACGTCACCCGCGCACGCGACGACCGCCGAGCTGACGCAACCCCCGCCGCGGCCCCGAGTGTTCCGAGTCTCCCACCGGCCGGCGCCTCTAGCCTCGTCGAGCGCGAAGAGCTACCAGGCTGTCCACAGTCAGTACTTTCCTACTAGATATAGTACTTTCATAAAGCTTTTTAGACATGGTCTAGTCAGGGGCGTAGCCAGGGGGGGAAGGGTTAGGGGTTCAACCCCCCCCCCCCCAATTTAGCACCAAATATTTAATTAAATTTCTTATTCATCACTCAAACAAATTTCATATTAAAAATTAATAAAAATTTTACCATTACACTATTTAAATTTAAGTACCGAAAACTGCTAAAATAGCACTATTTTACACCTTAAAATCCAAATTTCCCCGCTTTAATACGGGGGCCATGCTTCTTAACACCCTCCATACACAAATCTTGACTACGCCACTGGGTCTAGTACATTTACGCTCAGATCTGGTACTTTTTTTTTCTTTAATGTAATAATATTACAGTAACTCCAATATGTTTTATTATTAAGCGTGATTATTTTTAAAAAACTATGGAATGTATGTGTGTGGTGTGATATTTAAGTTAGAGCGTTGCAATGTCATAATAACTTCCTAAATTGTTTAAAACCATAACAAATTATAATTTAGTACTTTTTTTTTCTTTCAAATCTACTACTTTTTTCTAGCCTAAATTGGTATACGAAATATTTTTTTTTCCTTGTGGACACCCTGAGAGGGACTGCAGTGACGTGTGTGTCAACACGACGCCATCACGAGAGACGCAGGGGCGTAGATACGAAGGATTAGCAAGGGATATTAGAGTATTTTTTGACGTGACGTCTAATAAATCGATGAACGTTGGCTGCGCGCACGAAAAAGTGTCCCGTTACGCTCATTGTACGCTTGCGCCGCATCTATCTCTATGCAATCATTTCATCAATGTTTTGTTATGACGTTGTCACGTTAAGCTATCGTCCGTAAACCGACTTTACAGACAACCAATTTTTTTTTTTATTACAGGGGGGTGACTGACAACTGACTGCCTAGGGACGTCGCTTGCCAACAAGCTGGTTGCTTCCCGGTCGCCCGTGCACGAGGCTCGCAAGAAGCGCCACTAGTTGGGGGGAGGGGGTCCTTGACCCGACCCGCCACCCCGCGCCCCTGCACGTAGCGCGTTCCGTTACCCGGCGCGGCGCCCGTACCGCGCGACTGTCCAGTCCACTCACTCGCGAGTCTGCGCGAGTGCCTTCAGGCCAGCTTGGCATTCGCTTCCAGCGTCGAGCACCGCACAGAGGCGCCGCTCCCATGCAGTGACGCAGCTAAGGTGACTGGCGCCACTGGCCAGAACTGAAAATGGCGCCCCCTCTTGGATTAAAAGAGGACGGGGGGGAGGGGGGGTTCGGTAAAGCGAAACCGTCGCGGCGCCCCCCCCCCTCACCTGCTCCGGCGTCCCTGGCGGAGGCCATCCCTGCCACCCTCTTGCTACGCCACTGCTCCCATGCTGTTCAGTTTACGAAGAACACTGGTAAATAATCATCCCTAGGATCTTCGGAAATTTATGGACATTGAGATCTCTTTTTTTGGGTATGATTCCAAGAGAATATTCTTGGTACATTCAGGCCCCGATTTACACATGGGCCAACCGGGCATTTGCCCAGAGCGCCAGTTTTTGAGGGGTGGGAGAATTTAAATTTGTATATTTTAGTTCCATACTATATATTACCAGTAATTTTTTTTAATTTTATTTTTACCTACAAACATTGTTCTATTTTCGAGGATTTTTAAAATAAATAACTCTTTGTCTTAGTTTTTTTTTTCAACTTTTGCATTAGCAAACCTTTTTTTGGCAATTTTTTTATTTTGATATTTCCATTTTTTTTATTCTTGTCACAGAATACTGCCTTGGCCAGAATCAAGGGGAAATGTTAGTTTATACAAACTATTGCAGTGCGCTTAAAAATATTAGTCCTTAAACCAAATACTTTATAAATAGATTTAAAACTCATTTAGCACTATCCTTTTTATATATAAAAGCTGTATAAATCTGGAACAACTATTTATTGTACTTATTTTAATAAGGAAAACATCCAACAGCTTATGTCTTCGAAAAACCTTAGTATTTTGCTGCATAATGTTTTAAAAATGATAACAAACATGCTTGAATTAGTAAAATTTTATGATTTATGGGGGGAACTGAGAAAGCAAGGGAGTGGCTAAAGATGTAAAACAGCCATGCATAATAATAATAATAATAATAATAATAATAATAATAATATTGAGCACTCATAAAAGCAAATGCAGTGCCACCTTTTGATTTATTTTACATAAACAACTTTATTCATGCAAAATATTTACAACACAAAAACAGAACTAACTATTTTCATGACCGTATTGACGTCAGCCGGGGCTTCGCCCCATGAGCCTAGTCAGTCTCTGTTTCCTCAACATCCCCCTCCCCTTCCCTGGCATTTGTACCGCCATGTACGTAGTCGTGTGTTTGAATTGCGCGCCACGAACACCACAAGAGGGCACTTAGAGGCAGTGCGGCGACCCCCTAATTTGCTAAGTGGAATGTTATTTGTAAACCTTTTTATTTTTTATTCATCTTTGCCCCAGTGTTTGTGCAGTTTACTTGTGTATTCTTTAATTTAAATATGTTACTTGAAAGAACCACAGACGTTGCCCGGGCGGACTCGAATAGGCACGGACTTGGACGAGAGTAGGAATGTTTTATATAAATTATCATTAACTAAGTAAATATTAACAAACTTTAAACTGCCAGTAATTTTTATATATTTTTTAATGTTGATCTGTAATTTACTTAACTTTCGCCGGGGCACGGAATCGTAGGATGTAATAACGGTAATCGTGTTGGCGCGGAGGCGCCATGTTGGTCGAGACGAGCAGAGCTCTCAGCCCAGTCCATCTTCATCACTGACCGAGAGCAGACGCGCCAGCACCCCGGGGACCTCAACCGTTGTGAACCACTGATCAAGTAATTCTATAGCGTAATTATTCTTAAATCCTTTTTCGTTCGTTAATCCTCGGGGCAGCTCTCGGTCAGCGGACTGTATTAATAATTGTTTGGCTCAGTCGAGTTTCTTTTGACCATCGTGTAATAAGTATACTTCATAGCATGGCCACGTGTGTGGACCATGCCTTCACTTAAGTCGATTCGTGCCTCAGGCTTTTTAACCGTGTAAAGTGTAACGTGCGTGGAGGGAAGCGTGTTAGTGAAATTAAATCTGGGTATAAATATAAACTGAGTATTTTATTTAACCACGTGGTGAGTGAGCCTACTTAGCCTAGGAGTGTGGCGTGCCCGACGCCTAGAGCGGGCCAGGTCTGGATAGGTAGGGTAGAAAGGGCTGGTAACTCGTCCCCACTTGGGCTACGTCACGCCCTGAGAGAGAGACTCCGCCGGGTCCACGTGCCCTTACACGTGGTGGCACCCATACTTAACATCTTAAAATCACCGGGAACGTGCGCACAGCCCTCAGTATCTTAGGCTCCCATGTTTTAAAGCTTTGCAACAAACGCTTCGCATCAGACGCAAAGCTTTGCATCCCACCCAAAGCTTCAAATCAAACAATCTGCAAAATTTCCTGGCAAAGTCAAATTGAATATTAAAAAGAGCCTCAATTTATTCGCTTAGCGAAGCTTTGCACAGGCATACTTTCTTTAGTTTTTCCCAGGAAATAATATTTTAGTAATTTTACCCAGTGAATGTTTCTGGTCAGATTGAGAGAGGGACTTTGCTCTTAAACATACCCTCACTCCTTACCTACCTCCATCCATTTTTGCGTAGCCATAAGAATGATACCCAGTACCACAAAGTTTCAAAGTATCCTATTTTCATTTCACCAAGATTCTGTCATTACCTCCCCATACAAATAAGAAATTGCTACAGCTGCATTACTGAACCCCAACTTTAATCATATTTTGGATGATAAAAAAACTTCAACCCATTCAGTAATGGAAACAGAAAAACATTATTAAAATTATGTATTTTATTGTTTGTTTAGTGTGTACAGGCAAATATTAGTTAAAACAAGATAGCTTCTAACATAAGTGTAAGTTGCATTTTTAACTTTGGTAGAGAATACTGGAAAATCTCATTACAACGTACCTACCTCAAAAACCCTAAGTTTTGCAACTTAATAATGTGAGTAAGCAGGTACATAATTTATACTGGATTCATACTACATATATAGCATTTTGTAAGGATCAGATATTAAATATTTTAAAATGACCAATTCTTTAATGTGAATTACATACTTTGTATTGGCTTCGCTGACCACACGTGTGTCTATCCGAGAGCCTACACATAAGGGTTCAAAACCAGAAAATTTCCAGTACTTTTGATGAAGTAAAAAAACTGGGAATTTAAAATAGATTCCCGGTTCTTTCTGTACTTTCGAGACTTGGCATTGACAGCAAAAAAAATTTGTTTTTATTGCGCGCTAATGTTGCTTTCATTTGATACTCTCCTGTGGCGAAGCGATTGACACGGGCGGGGTGAGGAGAGTGAATCTGCCGCTCCTCAGTCGGACTGCTGTGTGTGCGCCTGTGGTTGTCAAGCCAATATTCTTTACATTACAATGTATATTTTTTTAAAGTTGGTTATGAAAAGAAGAAATGTTATTTGAGTTAATAAATCTGTGATTTTGCAGGCGTTAAGATGATTATTTATTAATTTTTTTTTTTCCAAAGCTAAAAGTTGAGAGTAAGACTGACAATAAAGTGATTTGTTCACATTAGTAGATAAGTTTTTGCAATAAAAAAAATTGTAACACAAATGTTTATCTTTTTACTTTTGGTTACTAGAAGCTGTTCAGTCATTCAAAACTAACTATGTATTACTACTTCAATCACAAACAGCTGCAACATTAATATAAAAAAAAAACTACCTAGTACCAAAAGTACCGGGAATTCTCAGTTATGCCTTTGAATATATATACTGTATAGAAGTCGCCAGCCCAGGTTAAAATTTCTAATACGGTTTGAGGTAGTTGGTTAATTCACTGCCGCAATCGCCACCATCTCTAGGGTATCGACTTGTGGTGGTCCCTAGTGGACGAGTGTCGAACTCTTCAAACACCCCTTCCCCACCCTCCCTCAAACACATGTTGTCCTCCACCCACCCTCTACCCCACCTCTCATCACTACAGTTTTGTGAAGCACAAACTCCCATTGAACGACCTTGAGCTGCAGTTAATGATTGGTGGGGAGTGCGGGGGAATGACAGCGGGCGACAGTGCTGCGCTCGATACAGGGTGTTACGGCAGCACTCCGCAGCGGTTGAAGTTCCCAAGCTGCTCATCATGCGCTCCTGAAAAACGTAGAGTAAATCCTATCCACTCGCAACTTCTATACAGTATATATATTCAAAGGTTATGCTGAAGACTGGTACGGAAATCCCCGGTCCTGAAAATGGGATCCGGTGGTTGGGAAGGAGGACAGGGGCCGGGACGGCGGGGCACTCACCGGGCACGGTCTCCTTGTTGAAGCGCATCTCGACGAGGTGCGCGATGGCCTCGTGGGGCACGAACGAGGCGAGGAAGCGGTGCTCGCCCAGGCTGGTCACGAAGCTGGTCACGTGACCGCCGTTCACCAGGATCTCCAGGTTGCCCGAGCCGGCGCCCGAGCCGTCGACTGCACGCACGCACACGCACACACCGCAAACCTCAACACTTGTGCACGCAGACTCGTTCAGAGCACCTGGTTTTATTTATTTATTTTTTTATAATAATCCACCTCTATATCCCCTTACAAGCATTACGCTTGGGGATATGGGTTTAGTCAAATTAACATAAATATACATACATACAGTATATACATACACAGGGGCGCAACAACTAGATTTCCAAAGGGGGGGGGCAATATACCTTTTTATAAAGAATCATCTATCCCCCCTATTGAAGCGGGGGGTCCGGCGGTCCTCCCCTGGAAAATTTGTATTTCAAGGTGGAAAATGGTGCTATTTAAGCAGTTTTATTATATAAAAATCGATTACACAGCACTTTCTTTGCCCCCGTTTGCCCCCACTTCAAGGTTTCAGAGTGGGGGCTAAATACCCTATCCCCCCCTGTTGTTGAGCTCCTGTACATACATACATTCATATCTAAACTTTCATTACAGGTTACAGTCACAAATTCAATTTAAAAGAGAAAGTTCCCTGTACATATTAAAATTTTTTAGTGTTACTGTTCCAATCTTTTTTTTTTTTAAGTGTGAGTTTACCCTGATAGGAAAAAAATTATGTTTAATGCTAAGAGAATTTATTGGAAACATTACAAGAAGGAATGGTCCAATAAAATACTCAAATCACCAAATACCAGAAAAACCTTAGTATTCAAAAAATACTATATTTGAAGAAAAACATTCAAAGAAAGATATAAGAAAGAAAAAGTAAATTTAAAGATTTATACAGATAACCTCTATGTTTACAAGGTCAATATTTTTTCTTCATACCTAGCCTGTTACCATTACCAAAGATATTGTACTTTTAACATGTAATTATATAAATAAAATTACAATATGTATTGATTCTGGAAACTTAGGTAGATCATGAATAAAACATCTAAAGGGTTAAATGTCGAAACCCCGTAGTTAATATTTTTTTTTTCTTACACATTATTTCATTTTGGATCCTTGGGACCTAAATAAGAATTTTAGCGGTATATTCAAATATTTGGGATTCGACTTCGAGATTCGGATTCAAAAAAATTGGGATTGAACAATCACTACTTACAAGTTATACAATAGGTGCAGATTACATTCACAGTAACTTTGACTGTCTTTCATATCTTTTTAATTGTAGGGTTTGAAAATTGTACATTAAGAAATGTGTAGGGGACTTTACAAAACTGTTTGCCCCCAGGCCTTTAGTCAACATCCATACTCTACACAGGCAGCCACTTTTCTTTACCCTGAGTACATTTGCTCGCAATGTGTCATGTCAATTGCAGACATTCAGAGATGTACTTTGTAACATTTGACGACTGCAACCAAAAATAACATACTTAACCATTTAGCACACTAGGTAATATGCAGAAATAAGATTACACTTAATATAAAATTTTAAAAATGAAATTGTGAAGATTAATGAAAAATATCAATCAGACATACTTAACAATGCATAATCCGCTAGTCTTGGAAGTGTTATATTAAAACATACACTCTGGTTGAAAAGTATTTGTACCTGAATGTGACTTAATGCTCAGATAAAAGACAAACTCGAATACAAAGCAAACTCAATCACATAACGAAAACTTTTAAGTGCAAGTGACTAAATATACCGTCTCGCATAATATGTAATGTTAATTTTAGGGTTTATACTATGCATCGCAAATGTACGTATATACTAGCTTATAGTAGTGTTAAATGCTTCAGAAGATTAGATATCAGTACACAAAAATATAATTTTTTTCTTCTTAAAATTATGTTCAACTTTTAATCTAAATCATAAATATTTAATAAGTTTCTAGAAGGTTCAATGAGTACACATATTCCCGACATACTACATTTTAAATACAGCTTAAAACATCTGAATACTAACACTATTAAAATTACAGGTAAGACTTGTATTTAAAGTAGCCTCTTTTTCAAAATCTTATGAACTCATCTAGCAATCTTTCATCTCATATTTCGAAACTCCTTAAATTTCAAATTCTATGCTGCCTAACATTTGATCATGTATTATATTCGAGGCAATACTGTGTTAGTTCAAAATTATTTTAAGAATCAAAATACGTAATCTTCCTTTTACACTCATACTTCATATAAAGTCATTTATATGTATGATGAATTCCAATTGTTTTTTAAGGTTCTCATGTTCGTGATGATACTAAACTGGAGATAGTGTTACATTAACATCGTATTAATGTTCAAGAGAATCTAAAATGAACTAATTTCCTCAGTTCTAGGTAATTTTTCATACTGGAAGAAATTTTTGTCTCAAGGAAACCAAGAGACACCTGAGATAGTAATCTTTCCTGTATTCTTTTTTTAATATTTTATTGTTGATTTTTTATATATTTTTATGCTGGGCATTATATTTGCCACTAATAGGATTTAAAAGGCAGCAAGTGATGAAACAATGAAAGTGACTTCTCCTGCAGGTTTTAAAACAAAACAAGACTTGGGTGTCTTCGGGACAGAATCTTGCGATGGACGGCCCCAGACCCACTCGGAACTCACGCGAGCGCAACACTCTCGGGCCCAGGCTAGGCCCGGCTGGGGGAACACTCACTCTCGAACTCGACCGGCTGGCCGATGACGCCGTCGGGGATGCGGCCCACCTGGATGGCCTTGGCGTCGTACGCGTGCGTCCTGCGACAACACACGGTCGGTCAGTCCGCCGTCCCTCGCCTGTGACCGCGCCAACCCCCACACACACACACGCACGGCGTGCCACGGGTACGTGGACACCAGGCTTAGCTTCACGTCTCATGTGTAAACATCTTGGCTCTCAGCACGCAGCTTTCGTAGGAGTAACTTTGTGAAGGAAACGGAAATGTGTAACCATGAAGCTGCCGTCTGTGGCGGATGGGCGGATGGCGCAAAACAAAGTTCATAACGACAATAGGGAAACTGAATGGTATTACCTGTCTAATGAATTGTTGGTGTTGGTGTTGTTGGCGGTGTTGTTGGTGGTGTTGTTGGTGGTGGTGTTGGTGGTGGTTGTTGGTGTTGGTGGTGGTGGTGTTGGTGGTAGTGTTAGTGGTGGTGTTGGTGGTAGTGTTAGTGGTGGTGTTGGTGGTAGTGTTAGTGGTGGTGGTGGTGGTGGTGGTGGTGGTGGTGGTGGTGGTGGTGGTGGTGGTGGTGTTGGTGGTAGTGTTAGTGGTGGTGTTGGTGGTGGTGGTGGTAGTAGTAGTAGTAGTAGTAGTAGTAGTAGTAGAAGTAGTAGTAGTAGTAGTAGAAGTAGTAGTAAAATTCATTGTTGAAAATAAGGTCCAAATCTGGTGTTTAGATTTTATTCAATTTTTTTTTTTTTTTGCTTTTATTGGAGTTGTTACATTATATTATAGTTTTAAATTTTGCTCTGCTCTTGAATGATTAGATAGTCAATGTAGTTGCTCCGGCAGCGAATTCTAGCAGCAGGTGCGGAAACTAAATATGATTCGTGTCAACAATAAATGTAGTTGAAAACACAATTTGCGTATATTTGTCACGCTCGGCATTATTTTTGAAAAAATCTACGTTAGATTTTGTGTCCGAGTTTCGTATTATAAGCTCATTCGCAACATGAGAACACATGAATTTGCTCGATACCGAGGTTAGATGTTTACACATCACTTGTGGGTAATGAAAAAATCACTCACATTATTTTTTATTTATGTTATTATGTTAAAGATATATTTATATGTTTTCTTCATATTAAGAAATTTAATTTTAATATTGGCATTCTCAACCGCACTACTTTCTTTAGTGGCCATATTCCACCTACAAAGCTGCTCTCCCTGGAATACTCGTTAGTGATTCCTATTTCACAGTTATGAAGTTGCAAGACAAGTGGGCCCCCACACATAAGCCCATGGTTTGAAGAATGATATCTGGCACACGAGGTGAGTGAAGTTGGCCATCGCTGATTTACACAATCTAAACCAAGTTGTTCAGGAAATTTACAAAAAAAAAGCAAGCTTGTGCATGAGTCTCCCTATGCCATGTGCTATATTTTAACTAACGATACATGAATGATGCAGAAAATAAGAAATATTACAAAACCGACTAAATATATAAATAAATAAAATATAATATGTACGTCTATTATATATAATATAATGTATTTAATAGTATATTATATTAAATAATAAATAAAATATACTAATAAAATTAAACATAAAGTAACTATTCACTGTACTGAGGGCGTTCCAGGTGAACTACATGGGACAAAGTTGCACAGTGATAAATACCGTAACACAGTGCACTCGCACTCCAGAGGAACACGAACCGCTCCCACTTCGGTCCCCCAAAGCCACCAGGCGGTTACCTGAACGGGGACCCGGCCACCCGCTGGTCGCGCACCCTCACGTCGATGGTGTGCTCCCCGATCTCCGTCACGCTGAAGCTCAGCGTCGCCTTGTCCCGGCTGCGGAACACCGTGGCGGGCGCGCTGCGTCTCGACGGAGCTGCCGGCCGAGAGGAGGACGGGGGTTACTTCGGAGGGCAGTGGCAACCACGTACACGAGGGGAAAAGGGCCTGTCCTCGGGGCAACGAAGAGCCATTTGAAACAGTTCTTGTATTTAAGAATCAGGTGAAACTATCTATGACTAGAGACCTGCAAAATTCGCAGATTCATTGACCTCTAGGATAGACTATACAGTCCTTTAAATACTCGCGGAAATGACACCTGTTCATTGGATACTGACGCGTGAGACGTCTCAACTAGGCTGTCCGTAATTCGGCACTTTCTTGGTTTAGTGTTTCCCATTGGCTCACAGTTCCCCGGATAAAATGTGGGCCAGTCGCAGAAGAGGTACGAAGGTATAGTTGTTTTGATGCTAGCCTATCGCGAAATGAATCCGCGAATTTTGCATGTCTCTATCTATGACATATTCATAGCTTAATTTTAGAGTCCATGGTTTGAAAACAGACTCCATGAGAACACAAATAATATTCCAAACAGATCTTTTAAAAATTTTAAAATATTTTGCTGCAGTTAATTTTATCACATTTTCAGACACAGTCAGCACATTTAAAAGTAGGTAATTGTTCGTATTCCCTTACTTTTATAGCACATTAAAAATGATGGATGCCATGCTGCAACGGTACCAGGATTCTGCACGTCCAAGTGAGCTGAGACTTCAGTAGGGTACAACTGTGAAGTCATTAAGGAAAGGACCGCGATGGAAGCTATGCGACTGGGTCGAAGGGGACACGGCTGGAGCACGCACCTGTGACCGTGGCAGAGAGCTCGGCCAGGTCGCTCTTGTCCTCTAGCTCCACGCTGATCGATGCCGGCCGGTTGATGGGCACCAGCTCGAGCGCCTCACCGCTCACCACGGCCGACACCACGTCCGGGGAGCCCCCTGCGCAGCCGGCACACCTCACACCGACCAGCACGATACACCACACCACTGGTACCACCAGTCGCACCTCACAGTCAACCAGCACTACCCACCACACAACTGGTACCACCAGTTATACCTCACAGTCAACCAGCACGATACACCACACCAACGGCAACCACCTGCAATCTACTTTAACTTCATTTTACTGCCATGCTGTGTTACAGTTACCGTAACGATTATATGTATTTCATGAAAATTTTTATGGTCAATATTGTTCTTCCAACACACTGTTAAAATTTTCTTAGTAAGATTCATGGCTTTATGTATAGCATGGCGCAGCAATTTTTTTTAGTGAAACATTGAAGTTCGTTAGTAAAGTAAGCGACATAGGTGGAAAAGCACCTTTTACTCATCCCAGCCAACAATATAACAAATTGTGTAAAACAATGATACAGTATTAGTTTGTCAACATGTAACAAACAGTAAGTTTTCCTTGGGATAGACAGGAGGTGTGTTACTGAAACAAGTGGCCACTTGGCCCCAGGGAAGACGGGGTGAGCGAGTCCAGCCGGAGAGATCAGAGGGGTCGGAGGTACGTACTCGCAGGGGAAGACAGGAGCCCCGCGGTCCGGGGCGCGCCCAGCGGCGAGCGTCCTCGGAACCTGGTGTGCACGGCATCCACCGTGTCCTCCGAGTTGACGTGGTGCACGCTCGTCACGTGGCTCGACTCGTTGCGCACAAACTCTGCGGGGGGAAACACCAGCAGTGCGCGTCACACACAGCAGCCTCGGCTCTCCAACTGGCTGTAGCTACAGAGACGCTGTTGCTTTACATACCGATTAGGTACGTCATACATTTTCATTATTTTGTCAACGTCATGTTAAAATGGCCCACATTACTAACAAACATCTACTATTAAAGTGACCTAAAGTAACGTGGAACTTAAAAATAACAACATAACGTCTCTAAGAAGACGCTACGTGACTATAAATTTACCAAATTTATTTGATAGAGAAAATTGGAAGCCATTTTCCATCCAGTATTACCCCTCCCACTCTATTATAAAATTAGTCGGAGACATATATTTGACAGTGTGATAAGGCCTTAAGAAACATGGAACTGTAGTATCCTCAAACACAACTAAAACAAATGCTGTAGTAAAAAGCTTCTGAGTTTGTCAAAAGTAATTTCAATCTTGATGCAAGCAACCAAGAACTATTTGAATTTTTTGACAGGCTCAGTATTTTAGTCAACTGTGAGGGCATAGAAAAGTCATAATAACATTCAGATGATTCGTAGCACTGTACTCCAAACTCAAAACTGTTCAAACTGAAAGCCTTTCTTTAAATAAACATGCAAAACCTCTATGTAACAAAACTAAAGGGACTGATTTTAGTATGTTGTTATAGAGGAGTTCTTTATTAAGAAAGAACAAAAATTTGGGCTAAAAAAACATGTTTCGCTCACCGCATTAGTAGAGAACTGCAAAATTCGCGGTTTCGATGGCCTTCAGGATAGACTACACATACCCCTGTACACTCGGGCAAATAACGCAAGTTCATTGGCTGCTGACTTGTAAGTCGTCTCAGCTGGTTTGTCTGTGATTCGATCCTTCTTTGGTTGAGGGTTTATAACTGGTTGAGATTCGTCCAGATGAACAATAAGCCAATAGCAAAAATATCTAAGCGGTACATGTGTTTGAATTCTAGCCTATCACCGAATGAATCCGCGAATTTTGCAGGTCTCTACACATTAATTTTGATTGCCCTGGCCAATCAGAGACTGCATAAAGTGGCTCATACAATGGAAGTCATATTGTAAAAGTATTACTAAGAAAGAATAGTATGTTTTTCAGCCATATAAATAAAAATATGCTGCAGATATACTATTAAAATACTATCCCGAAATTTCACTTCCAACATGCACGCCAGCAACACGCACATCACGAAAGCCTGGAAGCTCACTGCTCCTCTCACGAGCACAACGGAAGGAAGCTGCGTGGCAGTACCTCTGGTCTCGGACTTGGCGGACGTCAGGTTGGCCAGGGACTCCAGGCTGCCGTACGACAGCAGGTTCTTCGTCTTGGCGATGGCGTCCCACGAGTCGGCGCGCAGATTCGACCCCCCCAGCATCGCAGACACTGCCGCATGCAACAACAAACAACCCCACCTTCAGCGGTCGTGCGAGGTGTGTGCAACCAGGGTCGACTCTAGGAGCGGGAAGGAAGGGGGGGCTGCCTGTTCCGGGTTCATAACAGGCTGACAAAATCTGGGAAATAATTTTTTTTTAATATCATAACTAAACAACCTAACACAATTAAAACTATGAGTTTTTTTTTTTATACTTTCTGTTTCTATTGTCTCCCCATTGCAATAAGTACAGTATGTGAAATAAAACAATCACTTAAACACTTGTAAGTACATTGGGTGTTTGATGACATTTAACTTACAATTTTACATATAATCTACAATGACGAAAAACAAATGATTTCTGGTGCATTTATTGCTCTGTGGGGGTAGAAGGGCTTATCACAATTTTTCTGCCCCCTACCCACCGCCCCACCCAAGGGTGAAGGAGAAAGACTAGATCCATCTGTGTGTGGTTTAGTGGACAGACATCATAAGTCATAGTTGTCCGTAACTTGGCGAGTTTCTCTAGGAATTAAATGCGAAAACTGTTTACTTGTTAATAAGAGAAGGCAGGAGTTAAAGCGCAGTATGTGTATGACACAAATATCATCTCTCGCATTGATGAATTCTAAGCAAAATTAAAACCACTGTGAAATACAACAGCATATATATGCTTCACAACAAATAAGAATGTACGCAATACTGAAACAAGTCTTTTAAAATATAATTAAATTATAATTAAACAATTTCATTATATTAAAGACTGAATACATAAAGAAGTTTTGAAAAAATTAAATTATTTGATACATTACAAAAAAATTGCAAGTTGTCATTAAAGTATTACTTTAATATAGTTGAAAAATTGTTAATGTTTTAAGATTGAATTCCAAGTAGAAGAATAATATAATTTCAAAAAGTCATAATTCATGTATGTAGCAAAATCAGCATTAATAGGACATATGCAGGGGTGCAACAACAGGGGGGGCAAGGGTAATTTGCCCCCCCTCTGAAACCTTGAAGTGGGGGCAAACGGGGCAAAGAAAGTGCTGTGTTATCAATTTTTAGATAATAAAAACTGCTTAAATAGCACCATTTTCCACCTTGAAATACAAATTTTCCCGGGCGAGGACCCCCGGACCCCCCGCTTCAATAGGGGGTGATTGATGATTCTTTATAAAAAGACATGTTGCCCCCCTTTTGGAAATTTAGTTGTTGCGCCCCTGAACATATGTACAAGGAAAAAAAAAAGGTTTGTAATAGCCGAGATTCGAAACACTCTGTGCGGATATACACAGCGTCGCTCACATTGAACTGCAGAGGCATATCAGCTGTCCGACAGCCAGGAAGCACGGCACTGACCTCGCACGTTGGACGAGGTGTCTACGGCGCTCTTCCTCTCCTCCAGCAGGTCCACCGAGCTGCGCCGCGCCCTGCGCTCCTCCGACAGGGCGTGGCCGTTCTGCTGGGCTGCCACTACTGGGCTGGCGCGCCCCGGCCTGAAGGCGGGGCTAGCGCGCAGCAAAGGGCTGCCATGCTCGGGCTTGAAGGCGGGGCTAGCGCGCAGCAGGGGGCTGCCGTGCTCTGGCTTGAAGGCGGGGCTAGCACGCAGCAGGGGGCTGGCGTGCTCCGGCTTGAAGGCGGGGCTGGCGTGCCCCGGCTTGTGGATGGGACTGAACGCGGGGCTGGCTCGCAGCAGCGGGCTGGGGCTCGGTGAGTGGTGGTGGTTGTTGACGGAGGGGCTGGACACACGGCCGTTGGGCATGCCGCGCGACGGGGAGCCCACGCGGTCCTCCCGCAGGTGCCGCTGTCTCTCCAGCGATCCCTTGCTCTCTGCAATGGCCACACCCCCCGCATTCAAGCCTCTGCGCTCACGCCTCTGCACAGTGGCATACACGTCCTACCAGCAACACACCACAGCAAAAACTTAGTAAAGCCTAGTAAGTAACGTGCGAAGCTTCTTAGTCATGTGTAACCCAAGGAACATTTACTTCACTCAATTCAATTTCACACACTTACTAAACAACAGCACACAAGATAACTAAGGTGAATTTCTTAACTGGATCTCGTTTACCTGAACTTCCTAAATTACAATTTTACTTCAATGATTAACAACCAAGCTGACCATCCCCTCGTAAAAAATCGAAACCAGTCTTGGCAGCTTTGCATGGGTTAAAGTCTAAAGTACTGAAATGGATAGCAAGAAAAATTACAACAAATTAATCATTTATTTCAGAAACCAATCAAACGTGAAAAAAAATTAGTTTGTGGCAACATATTTTTTGATGAGAGTAAATGCATATTTTAGACTGAACACAGTCAAACACAGACCTCCTGTAATGGTCTGGCATTTCAATGAATATCGTGTTTACATCAGAAATCAGTCAAATGACTCCGCTTGGCTGGTTTCTGCAGTAAACTGCAGGGGCATTTTGTGTTTTTAATGCATCACCTCGTCAGTTGGCATTGCTGCTCTGAATCCAGAATAGCCAGCTGTAATGTCAACAGCTTTGTGCTAACAGATTGAAAAGTGTTTCTGTGGTTAGCGCAGTATTTTTGTAATAATAACAATAAGCTAATATCATAGAGAGATGTATTCAAGTTCAGAAGAGGAACCTGAACCTAAAAGGAGACAAGGAGTATTATGACCATTAGGTAGTAACTATATTTGGTAATCAAGCCTGATAAAATTGTTCTAAAAGCATTTTTTTAACATATAAAATTACAAAAAAGAAAAGCGCAGCGAGGTTTCATAAACGCTGAAGTGTTGGCAGGCAGTTGTGACTAGCGCCGCGCAGCTGCACGCACGGGGACGTACCGCGATGGGCGGCGGTAACGCCCTGAGGAGAGCCAGACTTGTCGGTCGAGCGTCGGCCGCCCACGCGCAGACAGAACGGCGAACCTACGGCCGAGACAAGTCAACACTCACTACACTCGTACTTGTTCAGGGAACTGACTGCAAGCAAGGGAACAAACATAAGCAAACTAAATATGCATACTCACTCACTGTTTATTACAAATCTAAAAAAAAAGTTTTTAAATTACACAATTAGCTAATTGAAGTTACACTTCATATAAAAGGTCCTTGCATCTAATGCTGCCGTGGAAGGGGGAAAGAAAGATAGCGAGAGAGCCTGTGAGTGATTGCTTGATGGTGCAATAACGAATATTGCTTAATGGTGCAGAATTACTAATGGCAACACCATACCTTCTCAAACCTTTGCTTACTTTCGCAAATCTATCCCTCAACTCTGTGGTTCAATCCAGGGTTAGCATTAAAATTGTGATAGTGTGTATAATCATTTCCAATAGAATCATTAATCATATTTTTAGCCATCATAAACACATTGATTCATTCTTAGGGTGTTTCAAATATTAGAGGACCCTAAAAATTTTCTAACCCACTTGCGAAGTTTCACTTCTAAAACGTGTGGCGGCCATGCACAAATGTTTTTTTTTTTTTTTTTACCAAAGAACTTTACAGTGCTCAGTACATACATAAGGGGAAGTGTAAATAATCATCGTTGGAGCAGTACATCACTTGGTAAACACAACGAATTAGTCCAGATAGCTAACATAAAGTTTCACTTAGGGTCTAGCTGGCGACGAGCACAACAAATTGCAATACAATCGTCCAGATTGCATTAATATTAACTGCCAATTATTGGGATTAGGCGCAACTTCCCGAGTTCATTGAATATGGTATGTCCGCACACAGATTTTTTAATATGATTGAATTTATACTTTCCAAACGTATTTATAATATCATCCAGTCCTTTTATTATTTTATTCCTATTAATTATTTGCATCCAAAATTAAAGTTAGATTTTCATTACACCAAGTAAGTTTTACTTCTAAAGCACATAGGTACATAAATACATGCATCCATTTTTTTTTTGTATTTAGTTTTAGATTTGTAATTACTGAATATTGACACACACACACACACAAATATATTTCTATGCACTTTGAGAGAAGCCGGCACAAGACAGCCGTGTATGACGTAGCTGGTGAAAGCAAGACAGAGGGAGACAACATCAGAATGTTTATTCCACTTACCGAGGACTTACAACAAACATTACACTAAGTTTGTATCGAAATGTTACAAAGAAAGTACAAACGTCTAGTCCTAATCTAGTTTTAAAAAATCATGATAACATGCTAAAAGTTTTAGTAGCATCTCGAATCAAACAATGAAATAAACTACAATTGAAACTAATTTTTATTTTTACCCCTTTTACTCAATCTTAGAAAAATTTTGGCCATAGAGTAAGTCACGTTAGAGTTTCAAAGTGTAAATTACTGAATTAATAATTTTTTGATGAATTTTCAAAAGAATTTACGAGACATGCCAGCAAGAATGAGTGGAAATGAGTACACCGCGACTAAGCCACGGCGCTGGGGGTGCGCCCACCTTTGACGTCGCTGCCGTTGAAGTAGACGTAGACGCGGTGCTTGCCCGGCTCCATGGGCGTGCAGCACACGCGGTACAGGCTGGCGCCCAGGCCCTCGACGCTGTGCGGCACGGAGCGGCCGGCGTGCACGATGTCCAGGCACACGTCCCCCAGCCCGCCCGTCGCGCTCGTGTCCATGGTGAAGCTGAACAGCTGCCCGGGCAGCGCCCCCTCCAGCCCGCGCACCTGCCGCGTGACACGCCGTCAAGCTACCGTGCTGCCGTGCTCCCGTGCTGCCGTGCTCCTTTTACTTTCACTGTCCCCGTTGACACAAGTCAGTAACAATGGCTACAACCACTCTGGGCAGTGGTGTAGCGAGGATTTGTGTATGGGGGGTGTTAAGAAGCATGCCCCCCCCCCTCCCCATATTTAAGTGGGTGGTCCGGGGGTCCTCCCCTGGGAAAATTTGAATTTTAAGGTGTAAAATAGTGTTATTTTAGCAGTTTTCGGTACTTAAATTTAAATATTGTAATGGTAAAAATTTTATTAATTTTTAATATGAAATTTGTTTGAGTGATTAATAAGAAAATAATTAATGAGTTGGTGCTTGGGGGGGGGGGGGGGGTTCAAACCCCTAACCCCCCCCCCCACCCCCCCCCCACCCCTGGCTACGCCCCTGACTCTGGGTACCTTCATGTAACTGTATTATAGACGGTACAGCTACCAAAACTGAACTGGTTGTTATCACAAAAGAGTACAATACCCATACACAGATCAGATAAAAAATAACTATTGAATTAGGTTGACAATACAGTTTATTAAGTATTAAAGGTTCGCAGAATAACTCTTACACTGTCAAAATTAATTTTTAAAACAAATCACTCAAATTATTAAATTTAAAAAAAAAAATGTATCAGAGTATGAAATATAAATTACTGAACTCTTGTTTCAGCAAGCTCAGAATTACAGCCGAACTTGAAATCACAACGGTAAATCTAACAGAAAAAAGAATGAATGGCAATGAGTATGGTAACCAGTGGCAGTAAGCGTATCCCCCCCTGCATCCGCCACTAGGTAACTAAATGCAAAAGCTCCGGACTCCACGGCTCCTAACGCCAGGTGAGCACCGCAGCACTCGGAGACTGCGGAGTGGACAGGGGCTGGCTGCTGGAGTGGAACCAGTCACACGAGCTGTGATCCCACCAGGGGACGCTGGGTCGACCAGGCGAGTCACGGACCTTGACGCCGTCGGGGTCGAACACGAAGCAGCGGAAGGGCCCTCCCTGGATGTGCTCGCCGCCGTGGGTCACCGCGATGCTCCACTCGCCCGCCTCGTCCGGCTGGAACGTGGCCGTGTAGATGCCGTCCGTCTCTTGCACGGGGCACGGCAGGCGGCGGCCCGTGGGCGAGCGTGCGATCACGCTGATCTCGCTGCTGTGCGCCCCATTCGAGTTGATCTGCGCACACCACGCACTCGCATGCTCTGTTTCTCTACCCTCCTCCGCTACCGCTAACCTGTGCGCTACTGGGCGTCTCGTCTGAGGGCAGGTAAACATGCATCTTCCTGTGAGTACATGCCGGATCATTCTAACAAGCAACAAAGGAAAAAAATCTGAACACGTGATGAGGACGAAGGATACCATCTGCTGCGAGCTGCAAGGACACGGCACTCACCAGCACCTCCACGATGGAGCCGATGGCACACGGATCCATGCCCGGGTACGAGATCTTGGTCAGCTCCGGGGTCACCCTGATGTTGATGGGGCAGCCGCGCACCTTCTCCCCCTCGTTGTACACCAGGAGCTGCGCACACCACACGCCCTCCTCAGGGAACCACGCTCACAGCACCGCCGCACACCTCAACTTTTCTGTGATATTTTGTAAAAATTCTGTCAAGATTGGACTAAAAACTTTTGTGCTTTATTTAATGTACACCATTACACAACCCATTGCACATACCACAAAGAATAATGAATAGCACATTACTGTATAAATGTAACTGATAGTAAACAATCACATTATAACAATAAAAAATGTTCTATACTCTAATTAAAAATTATAACTTGACATTATCTCAAAAGTTATCATAATCATGTCCTAATAATCTATAAAAATCTCACTTATAATTATACCCTACCTTCACTTGAAGTTATTTAAACACTATTTGGATGTACATATGTCGGTTAACCAATATCTGTGTTAAATTTAATTATTTAATGACGAGCAACTATAATATAAATTGATTGATTATTAAAAGTATATTTTAAAATGTTGCTTGTTGTCCATGGTAGAGACGGGAACCGTGATCGGCGGGAAGCGCAAGGCCACGCACCTGGTGCATGCCGACCTCCAAGGGCACGAAGGAGCCCCGGCCGCCGCCGCCCGACAGCGACAGCCGACAGTCCAGCTTGCCCGACGGACCCAGCACCTCCGCATGCACCTCCTTGGGGTCCACCTCCCGGGACAGCAGGTCCAGCCTGAAGACCGCCTGCGGCACGACCGTGGCTAGGGTCACCCACCCGTCAACACTTGCCGGAGGCAACGTTCATTCTGACATTGTTTCTCTTGTCCGGTTACAGACTTAAGTGTTAACTAACATCTGAGTGTGGCACGTACGCAAGCTCAGGAAGGTAATCATTTACATATCTAATGTCAAACCAAACATTATAATAAAACCTGTTATTGCAATTCAAAAACATATTTTACATGTAATTTTCAACAAAAAAAAAATATTTTATGTACCTTTGCAAGAAACTTTTTAAAACTTAAAAAATAATTGCATTTCAAACAGTTAATTTTTTTTGTGTTATTTTTTGTTATTTTTGTAATACCAATTTATTTTCACTAGTTGATATACCCTTACTTTGCTACTACAGTCTTAACACAGAACATTCACACACTGCTCATAGCTGCACCTCAAAGGAAAAAAAAAAAAAACAGAAGCAATGGCCGTTTCCATGCAGTCGCAGAAGGTATCACAATGCGAAAGTCTGTTTCAACTGGTACAAATAAAGCTTAAACAATGCAATATTGAAATATATATAAAAATAAAATCAGTTAAGACTCGCGCACCACTTATTGTACATTGATGGTACCATATCAGAAACTTTTGCAAAAATGCCAACAACAGCTGTACAAAGTTTCAACTGAATCTAACATGACATGAATAGCGTAGTTAAAAACTGCACGTAGCAGCATGAAGAGACTAATGGCCGTCACGCACAAGCGAGTTTTCGACGCGACAGGGGAAAGGCGGGATGCACAGACCGGCTTGTTGACGACGGCGGTGTGCAGGTCGCAGGCCACGGCCAGGCGGTCCCCGGGCCGCTCGCGCGGCTGCACCCACTGGAAGTTGGCGGCGTACGCCATGACCCCCAGGTGCTCCACGCTCTTGTCCGCCATGTCGCGCGCCTTCAGCAGCGGCTCCACGCCCAGCTTCAGGCCGCCGGCGATGCCTGGGGGCAACACCCGCACGCAGTCACCCTCTCGCTCGGCGCTGCGTGGAGGGAGATCCCTCATCATTCCCACAAGTTACGACATCAGTTGGGGGGGATATTCCCATGGAGATACATCCCCCATCATTCCCAGAAGTTACATCAGTTGGGGGGGGATATTCCCATGGAGATACATCCCCCATCATTCCCAGAAGTTACATCAGTTGGGGGGGGATATTCCCATGGAGATACATCCCCCATCATTCCCACAAGTTACATCAGTTGGGGGGGGATATTCCCATGGAGATACATCCCCCATCATTCCCAGAAGTTACATCAGTTGGGGGGGGATATTCCCATGGAGATACATCCCCCATCATTCCCACAAGTTACATCAGTTGGGGGGGATATTCCCATGGAGATACATCCCCCATCATTCCCAGAAGTTACATCAGTTGGGGGGGATATTCCCATGGAGATACATCCCCCATCATTCCCACAAGTTACAACATCAGTTTGGGGGGATATTCCCATGGAGATACATCCCCCATCATTCCCACAAGTTACATCAGTTGGGGGGGGATATTCCCATGGAGATACATCCCCCATCATTCCCAGAAGTTACATCAGTTGGGGGGGATATTCCCATGAAGATACATCCCCCATCATTCCCAGAAGTTACAACATCAGTTTGGGGGGATATTCCCATGGAGATACATCCCCCATCATTCCCACAAGTTACATCAGTTGGGGGGGGATATTCCCATGGAGATACATCCCCCATCATTCCCAGAAGTTACATCAGTTGGGGGGGGATATTCCCATGGAGATACATCCCCCATCATTCCCAGAAGTTACATCAGTTGGGGGGGATATTCCCATGAAGATACATCCCCCATCATTCCCAGAAGTTACAACATCAGTTTGGGGGGATATTCCCATGGAGATACATCCCCCATCATTCCCACAAGTTACATCAGTTGGGGGGGATATTCCCATGGAGATACATCCCCCATCATTCCCAGAAGTTACAACATCAGTTGGGGGGGATTTCCCCATGGAGATACATCCCCCATCATTCCCAGAAGTTACAACATCAGTTGGGGGGGATTTCCCCATGGAGATACATCCCCCATCATTCCCAGAAGTTACATCAGTTGGGGGGGATATTCCCATGAAGATACATCCCCCATCATTCCCAGAAGTTACAACATCAGTTTGGGGGGATATTCCCATGGAGATACATCCCCCATCATTCCCACAAGTTACATCAGTTGGGGGGGGATATTCCCATGGAGATACATCCCCCATCATTCCCAGAAGTTACATCAGTTGGGGGGGGATATTCCCATGGAGATACATCCCCCATCATTCCCAGAAGTTACATCAGTTTGGGGGGATATTCCCATGGAGATACATCCCCCATCATTCCCACAAGTTACATCAGTTGGGGGGGGGGATATTCCCATGGAGATACATCCCCCATCATTCCCACAAGTTACATCAGTTGGGGGGGGATATTCCCATGGAGATACATCCCCCATCATTCCCAGAAGTTACATCAGTTGGGGGGGGATATTCCCATGGAGATACATCCCCCATCATTCCCAGAAGTTACATCAGTTGGGGGGGATATTCCCATGGAGATACATCCCCCATCATTCCCACAAGTTACATCAGTTGGGGGGGGATATTCCCATGGAGATACATCCCCCATCATTCCCACAAGTTACATCAGTTGGGGGGGGATATTCCCATGGAGATACATCCCCCATCATTCCCACAAGTTACATCAGTTGGGGGGGGGATATTCCCATGGAGATACATCCCCCATCATTCCCACAAGTTACATCAGTTGGGGGGGGATATTCCCATGGAGATACATCCCCCATCATTCCCAGAAGTTACATCAGTTGGGGGGGATATTCCCATGAAGATACATCCCCCATCATTCTCAGAAGTTACAACATCAGTTTGGGGGGATATTCCCATGGAGATACATCCCCCATCATTCCCACAAGTTACATCAGTTGGGGGGGGGATATTCCCATGGAGATACATCCCCCATCATTCCCAGAAGTTACATCAGTTGGGGGGGGATATTCCCATGGAGATACATCCCCCATCATTCCCAGAAGTTACATCAGTTGGGGGGGATATTCCCATGAAGATACATCCCCCATCATTCCCAGAAGTTACAACATCAGTTTGGGGGGATATTCCCATGGAGATACATCCCCCATCATTCCCACAAGTTACATCAGTTGGGGGGGATATTCCCATGAAGATACATCCCCCATCATTCCCAGAAGTTACAACATCAGTTGGGGGGGATTTCCCCATGGAGATACATCCCCCATCATTCCCAGAAGTTACAACATCAGTTGGGGGGGATTTCCCCATGGAGATACATCCCCCATCATTCCCAGAAGTTACATCAGTTGGGGGGGATATTCCCATGAAGATACATCCCCCATCATTCCCAGAAGTTACAACATCAGTTTGGGGGGATATTCCCATGGAGATACATCCCCCATCATTCCCACAAGTTACATCAGTTGGGGGGGGGATATTCCCATGGAGATACATCCCCCATCATTCCCAGAAGTTACATCAGTTGGGGGGGGATATTCCCATGAAGATACATCCCCCATCATTCCCAGAAGTTACAACATCAGTTTGGGGGGATATTCCCATGGAGATACATCCCCCATCATTCCCACAAGTTACATCAGTTGGGGGGGATATTCCCATGAAGATACATCCCCCATCATTCCCAGAAGTTACAACATCAGTTGGGGGGGATTTCCCCATGGAGATACATCCCCCATCATTCCCAGAAGTTACAACATCAGTTGGGGGGGATTTCCCCATGGAGATACATCCCCCATCATTCCCAGAAGTTACAACATCAGTTGGGGGGGATTTCCCCATGGAGATACATCCCCCATCATTCCCAGAAGTTACATCAGTTGGGGGGGATATTCCCATGAAGATACATCCCCCATCATTCCCAGAAGTTACAACATCAGTTGGGGGGGATTTCCCCATGGAGATACATCCCCCATCATTCCCAGAAGTTACAACATCAGTTGGGGGGGATTTCCCCATGGAGATACATCCCCCATCATTCCCAGAAGTTACATCAGTTGGGGGGGGGGGATTTCCCCATGGAGATACATCCCCCATCATTCCCAGAAGTTACATCAGTTGGGGGGGGATATTCCCATGGAGATACATCCCCCATCATTCCCAGAAGTTACATCAGTTGGGGGGGATATTCCCATGAAGATACATCCCCCATCATTCCCAGAAGTTACAACATCAGTTTGGGGGGATATTCCCATGGAGATACATCCCCCATCATTCCCACAAGTTACATCAGTTGGGGGGGATATTCCCATGAAGATACATCCCCCATCATTCCCAGAAGTTACAACATCAGTTGGGGGGGATTTCCCCATGGAGATACATCCCCCATCATTCCCAGAAGTTACATCAGTTGGGGGGGATATTCCCATGAAGATACATCCCCCATCATTCCCAGAAGTTACAACATCAGTTGGGAGGGATATTCCCATGGAGATACATCCCCCATCATTCCCAGAAGTTACATCAGTTGGGGGGGATATTCCCATGAAGATACATCCCCCATCATTCCCAGAAGTTACAACATCAGTGAAGACAGCGTTTTACCGTGTGAGAAGTCACGTCGCCTGCGGCTACTACTGTAGGCTCATATGTCAGTGTGTTAGTGGCCATAGTAATTTCAGTTTTTTAAATACACGTGTACAAATCTTTATTTTTTTATTTTTTCGAAATTCTCCCATCCAAAAAAACTGTAATGGTTCTACTGACGAACACATCCACACTATGCTATAAATAGGCTACACGTGCCATGCAATGCAGTTGCTGACAGGTACATATTGTTTCAGAGGTTCACACAGTGTTCTGTTAGGAGGCCGCCCCTGACTCGCGGCGGTGACTGCAGTGTACATAAAGAAAATAAAAAATTATTACAACCGGACCAGGTTATGATGCTAACAGAAAAACTATTTAGGTTTAACTGATAAAGAAAAATCATTAGTTTACCTAAACCAAAGAAATTTTTTATCATTAATATTTACAACTTACCCCAAATTGTAATATCTACAAACTAATGAAAAAATTAATATACTTTATATTTACTATACCTACTTAATATTACTTTAATAACCCCCACGTCTCGCATATTGTGAAGGTTCACTTCAGTTTTACTGGCAAATAACACAATAATCTGACATCATAATGTTTTAGGTCCCTTCAATTTTGTGTTTCATTGAAGTGAAGCTGCATATTCAGGCCATCCTGTGCTGCCACAGGCACATGATATGTCTGTCTGTGCCCACAAGTAGGTAATTACTATGTTTGGTGAACCACGCCAAACTGAAGCTACAGCAAAGGAAGTGTAGAACTCTTGACAGAATGAGCTTTCGACAGGGGCGTAACTACAGGGGGCAGACGTGACTTGTGCCCCATGCGCCAAATTTTGGTGGGGGGGGGGGCTAAACTTTACTATAGATATTTACCTAAATATCATAGTGTTAGAACACAAAGAAACGTTGAAGGGCAGATGAACTGAATTGTTTGTATCATAGGTATACTGTATGTATATCGTCAAATACAGATAAAACAAAATAGTATTTTTCACGCACTATTTAACTTGCAATGTATTAAAAATTAAATGACCAGATTAATGTATTTGTTTATCATCTAAGTTAAATAAAAAAAAAATTATTTTTTTTTGTGATAGTGGAATTAGTATGTGGTGGCTATATGAAGGTGGTGTTGGGAAATATTTTGTGGTGGTTGGTTTTAAGAAAGAAAAACAAAAAGGTGGCGACCATATGAATTCTTGCCCCGGATGGAAACTTGTATAGTTACCAGTGGCGAAGCAAGGGGCGCCGGGGGAGGGGTTACTGAACCCTCCCCCCTACTCTTTTAATCCAAGAGGGGGCGCCATTTTCAATTCTGGCCAGGGGCGCCAGTCACCTCAGCCACGCCACTGCTAGTTGGATGGTGTTATGCACAAATGAGTTAACCAACAAAGGAAAAGAAAGTTATTGAAATAATTGCGTAGGTAAAATGACACTTTTAATTGAGCAAAATTTTTTTTAACCGACATTCCTTGCTACTATGCCATCTTGCGACCAAACATTCAACGCACTGCCACAATACCGGTTATTGTGTGTTTAACTTTGAGCGCAATTTACTCAGTTGAAAATGTGAGTTGAACCATTTTTACGTAACACCGTCCACGAGCTCAGGGGCAGGTGCAGGGGGGCAGGACACGCACCCTTGCTGATGTTGGACTCCCAGTGCGCGCGGCCCGAGCTCAGCTGGTCGTAGTCCGGCACCGGTCCGCCCAGGGAGCGCACCAGGTCACACAGCGCCAGCCCGTCGTTCCAGTCCGTCTGCGCAGCAACAACAACGTAGTTACCGGTGCGGCTTTGCACAAGAACCACGCAAATGGATGACATTGAGCAAATATCTACCACACGAATCTTCACGTAGTGCTTAGCTTGTACAAGAGTCTGTCAAAATCTGTCCTTCAATCACGTGACCTGCAGCCAATAAGATGGTAAGAAAATTTTCATCCCTTCGTCCGTCAAAAGTTTGGCCACATCACATTTCTGACGGACGAATGGATGAAAATATAACCTCCAAATCTCAGCTACGGTTTTGCCTATCAAACACTATTTTACTAGAAGATTTAAAATTTGTTTGATTGTTTAGCTGCTTCCATAATTGTTAATTCAATTTTAACAAAGTGGGCAGTGTTTTAATGAAATTCCTTGTCATAAATCATGTACAAGCCGGAGTTTAGTAATTTTTTTTTCAATTCTTTTTTCGTTTTTATTAGAGAAATTTAATGCTCTGCAAATCGAATGATTCTATGGTCGACTTAGCTGCTCCGATAGCGAATTCTAGCGGCGGGTGCGGAACTACGTGTGAGTCGCGTTCAGAAATTCAGTGGAGGGTCCTCCCCCGAGAAAATTTGGATTTTAAGGTGTAAAATAGTGCTATTTTAGCAGTTTTTGGTACTTAAATATAAATATTGTAATGGTAAAATTTTTATTAATTTTAATACCTATGAAATTTGTTTGAGTGATGAATAAGAAATTATTTAAGGTTTTGCGCTAAGGGGGGGGGGGGGGGGGGGGGGGTGTTTGAACTCCTACGCCCTTGACAGGAAAGAATTCTTTTTCTTTGATTTCACAACTGGCAATCACTATTCTATCGTTGCCATATTCAAAAGCTGAAGTCCAAAGAGTATACAGTTCTATGAACATTATAGAAACAAAACAACGCAATAGAAATACCGTCGGAAATGCTGCAACTCTCTGGAACGAACAAAAGTTATTATTTTGCAACAAAAAAAGTTGAACTGTGACATCAGATTTTGAGCCACGTTCGACCTTCTCCTTCAACTGCGGCTGTGCCAGATGAGCATGAGACCGAAGAATTATTTGATTTATTAAGTGATGACGATGAATAACTTACATATATATTTTTATATGATTTCAATTCTTGTTACCTTTTGTTACAAATGCCATTGCATATTTCTAGTATTTTTGGCAATTGTGATTTAAAAAACAATTTATGTGAGTGTTGCAATGATGATTTAATTAAACGTTAGAATTTTTTTATATGTATGTTGTTGCACACGACGCGGTATTACTTATAATTTAATTACTTACTATCTAATTTTTATTTATTTTTATTCACATGCTTCCCCCCTTTTTTTTGACGTGATAACGTCAAATAAATCGATATACGCCGGCTGCACGCACGAAAAATTGTCACATTCCGCCTGAGCCGAGCGTGCAAGAACCGGCCAACCACCGTGCGAGAAAATCTTCTATAATATCAAACAGGTTAAGGCGGGCTTTTTAACTAATTTTTCGTGATTATATTTAAACAAATTATTTAAATTAAATTTGCAAAAACTGTAAATAATATTTGAAAATTAAAAAAAGTATGCAATTTTTCATCAATGTTTTCTTATGACGTTATCACGTAAAATTATTGTCCGTAAACCGACTTTACAGACAATCCCCCGCCCCCTTTTTTTCCAGACCTCCACTGGTCTCTCGTGCCCCTCCCAGGACGAAATCCTGGATCCGCCCCTGGTAGAATCAGTTTCAGCGACTCTTGATGTTGAGACCTAGTGTCTCGGATCTATCGGGTGCTGTCATAACTTAGAACCACACAACTTAGAAACACATAACTTAGAATTTTCTAAGTTATGACAGTTCTAAGTTGTGTGTTTCTAAGTTGTGACTTTCTACATTATGACGTTTCTAAGTTGTGTGGTTCTGCGTTTTGTGTTTCTAAGTTATGTGGATTTTTCCAAGTTTTCTAATTTATGACAGTTCTAAGTTGTGACTTTCTAGGTTATGTGGTGTTCCCGGATCTATTGTAGTTGGACTGGCCGGCACTCACGGTGAAGTTGCGCACAGGGGTGTCCGGCATCTGGCCGTTGACCCAGCGCAGCGTGGCGTGGAAGCCGGGGCTGTCCTCCTTCATGAAGTACGACAGGTACGTCATGCCCGACAGCTCGTCCAGGAAGGGCGACGCCAAGTACTCCGGCTCCAGGATCATGGGGATCTGGAACTCGCGGCGCGCCAGCTCCATCGCCGCGCGACAGTTGGCAACGCTGCGACGCCACACACCCGCCTCAGCTCGCTACTGCACTCCTCCAGTCAGCTTTATCACAGTAGTTTATCCTCGCCAGAAAAACACGTTATTCACTTTTAGAGTCGTAACTAGACTAGTTTCCACCTGGGACAAGTACTGTACTAATCCTGGTGCCCCCCCCCCCCCCCTTTTTTACAAAAAAAAAAAACCAAAACCTTTCCCGACACCTCATATCACCACCACAATTTAAATCCACTGTTCCAAATATTTTGGATTCAACTTAGATGGCAAATAAATAGATTTATTTTGCAGCCATTTCTTTTTTAAAAACATAACAAGTTGGACAGTACGCAAAAAAAATACGGGTTTTAATATATTATACATGTAGGTATCTTTTAAAACAAAAATTTTATTTAAATTTTTTTTAATGTCTCCTGACACTACGATATCATAGTAAAGATTACTCTGCCAGTTCCCCACCCCCCTCCCGCCAAATGCGGCGACCCAGGGCACAAACCCGTCTGCAACCCTTTAGTTACGTCCCTGCTTCACTTACAATTTACTACAGCATTAACACCGACGCAGTGTACTGGTAATGGTTATAGTCGGCAGATATAGGAAACCAATAAACAATATTAAGAAATGTTGAATCACGTCGTGTAACGTAATTTTGCTGTTCAAAGTAGAGAGGTATTTCGATGAAATTTAAATTTGGTACTTTAAGGTTTAATCGTGTTCCCCTTCTTTGAGTAGGCTTATAATTGTATTCAGGCCACTCTTATTTGCTGTAGTTACCACATGCGAAGGTGTGATGACCAGGTGATTAAGAAACTAACACATGATTCGGTTGTTGGTTGTTCTACAACAATGTTCTAGATGGTTTTAAAGCAGTGTCAGTTGCGATCATAAGGGAGGGGATCATATCGAACAAGGTTACCAATATTTATGGTGAAAACTGTGGGGCCGTGGTCACAAAAATACAGTATAATTACCGAACACTTCCCACCACACCCTAAAAATGTGCCATTAGTTAGTGACCAACCATGTTTCAAACAACAATGATTAATTTTAAGATACCAATAAATAAAATATACACTGCTAAAGTACTGACGTAACATTATATACAGTTTCATTTAACGTGAGCTTAAAATTAGTGATAATATACAAATAGATATATTTTGAAGTTATCTCTTCTTTGGAGAGCATATATGTTACATTTAGGCCCCCTAAATCTTTATATTATATCTGAGAATTTAAATAATACAAACATTGGCAGAAATTATTTAAATCGATTAAAAATATATTACTAAATATGATTCAATTAAATCCCTCTTGATTTATTTAAGGTGTTTGTACCAATTCATAAACAGATTATTACAATTTTTCTACTTGCATGTTGATATATCTGCATTAGTACATAATCTCTAAACAGTAAGCAGACTTCAAAGTTTAGGACAGCAACGAATACAACTTTATTTTTAACTTTAACATTTTGAAAAAAAAAAGGGGACATAGGAAGTATAAAGTGTTATGCAAAACAATTTGCGCCTAATGTCAAAAATTGCTGTATTACCTCGCAAGCCTTACCGTACATCATACTCACACCTATATGGCCCCCTCCCCAAGCACATTACCGAACGGGTTGGCAACACTGCTTGCTCCCCTGTACGACGCCCCGGAGTGTTGGCTCACCTGTCGCGCGGGTCCAGGCTGCGCCAGTGCGACAACAGTCCGGGCCGACAGTAGTCCAGCAGCGCGCTCAGGCACACGCCCGAGTTCCAGTCCGTTGTGAAGTTGGTCACCCTGCACTCGGGGAGCACCGCCTGCCACACACCATGCCCCAATCACAGATGCTCTCCGGCATTCCGGCTTCTGAGCACTCGCCCGGTCGTTGGCGTACTGTTCACCAAAACAACTTACTGTAGAAATAACATGATGTAAACAATTACACAACTTGCAGTTGCTATTCCAAACGAAGCTACTTATAGTTAATATTATTAAGTAAAGTTTATAACTTGATTCGATGGATTTTAAATGTACTTCTTAGTGATGAATCATTAAAAACATTCTGTTCTGAAACTCTGACATACGCTTCATATATATGTGCTTGTTGCGTAAAAGGGGATAAGTCCAAAATCATAGTTCTGAGAAAATCGCGATTGAAAATTATCAGGTTTCTTGAAGTCAGTTTTTTTTTATTTTTTTTTTAGCTTGATTTACTGCTTTAGAACTTTGGAAACTCATTAATTGTTTTAAAATAATGTCTCTAATCTCCTTTATCAATTTTAAAAGTAAATAATTCTTTATCATTATGTAATAAACATTTGTGACTTAACCCCCTTTACGCAACAAGCACAAATATTTGACTGTTTATAACCTCAACAATGTAAAGTAACGACACATGTGTTCGACAGTTTACGGCCCGTCTCCAACAATGCTAACCTGTGGGCGGTCCGTGTCCATATCCTAACGTGAATGCTGTCATATTGTCCCACGGAAAACTACCTTTTCTACAATTGCAATGTCCTTATCTACTGATTTCTAAAGTGTAGTCACCAGGACGCAGTACATAAATATAGAGCGCCAAATAAAGTGTTTTTCGATTGTTTTTGTTTACTGTTTTCATGCATTGTAAATGAGTACACAATTAAGTTTTAAATATGCATTTAATTGTGAAAGTTGTGGCAGTTCAATAATATATAGTTATTCGGAAAGGCAGCGAGGTCGTGTCAAGTCGACCAGCACGCACACAGCGAGGCTACTCGCTGGTCGACAGGCAGCGAGGTCTAGTCGAGTCGACCAGGATTGTCGACCAGCACGCACGCAGCGAGGCTACTCGCTGGTCGACAGGCAGCGAGGTCGTGCGAACTGCCGAACACCACGCACCTTGAGCCAGGCGAGCATCAGCTTCTTGGGCGGGAACTTGGAGCGGCCGATCTGGTAGCGCACGATGAGCGACCATATGAGGCCGAGTATGAGTTTGAGGTTGCCATTCACGATGTCCACGTTGCCTGTAACAGTCAAGCCCACCGCCGTCAGCGCCACACACGCTTCTACAACCAGTCGCCATTAACCAATGGTAAGAGAGTGTGCCAATTTCGGACTTTGTTGAAGCCGGTAACCAGGTCTTGAACGTCCACCGTAGAAGAAAAAAAAAACACTAATATTCAAAATGAAAATAGATACAATCGTGCAAAAAAATCATCATAGGCATATCAAAATATACATTACCTACGCAAAAATATTTATAAATTTATTTATTACCTAGTTATGTCTAAAAAAAAATCCCTAAGGCACCCGAAAGGAGCGAGATAGAGCCGCCCATTGTTGCTGATGCCTGAGTGCTCCGGCGGGAGCGTCGACGGCAGCGAAGCAGTGAAGGGCAGCAGCAGGCTGACTTCAGAGATGTTGTTAGTCAGTGCCTAATGTGAAGAGCACAGACACGCAGGCTTTCTCCCAGGAAGCGATTCAAGTTTCCTCGGAGGAGTTCGGAGCTCGTGTAACACAGATATATTTTCTCTCAGAAAGAAATGGAATTTTATAGGGTAAAAAATACATTATACATTCTATAAATTTTAATTTAATTTTGTTCCACATAATTGCAAGATCTTTATGATCGTTAAAATACGTTTCACGCCCAACGCACAAGAAAGCGGCGGGCTATCTCACACCAGGGTTTTACGTCATAGCTGGGTGAGGTGCGACCGGCTAATTTAGAGGCCAGTTGCTGATAGTTTCACTTGTGCGCTGTTCCGTAAAAAAAAAAAAAAAAAAAAAAAAAACCCGTAAAGCTCTGCAAGAGCTTTAACGGCACGATAGGAGCTGCAAAATAACTGCTGGAAAAAACGAATAAAAAGGGGTACTTTTTTTTGTCATGTGTCAGTATAAAATGAGTCATTAGGTAGAGAGTAGATATATGCCGCCAAGAAAAAGGGAAGTGAAAGTATAACAAAAGTGGCGGGCCCCTTCTTTGAATGGGTTGTGAATCCACAACTTCCCCGCCGTATATAGCTCAGCTGACGTCTGAACCAAACGCGCCTCGTACGAAGGCTGTAATAACAGTTGCGCCCAGTTCGTGGCCCAAATCCTATCGTGGCCGCCCACGTGCGCAGTATTCCTCCGCGCGCCACCATGATGCTAATGAGCGCGCAGTTCTCCAAAGAGGTTCGACCGCGTGTGGCGTGTGGCGTGTGGGACACGGCGGCGGCTCGGCACGGCCCGGGCGCGTCACCGGCGCGGCTCGGCACGGTCCGGTTCGGTTCACGAACCTCGCACTTCGGAACACAGCTCCACCTCCGTGGCTTGTGGCTTCTCACGCGATGTACACAAGTAAACAGATATTTCACTCGTTCCTTTTTTTTCTGAGCTCGGTCACTAAAGATTCTGTCACTACCAACCACACAGCATAAAACCAAAGAACTTTTAGTCTTGTCCCGGACGATTTAACGATCTATATTTTAACCGAATTCTTCGGGTTCAGGATCTAGGTCCCTTGAATACATTACATAATAATATATCGTCGAATTTGTATTTTTGTGTATTGATATTCATTACATAAATATTAAGGATTTTCATAATATTTTATTAGAGACGAAAAGTTGTGTTCATTGAAGATCTAAAAAAAATTTAGGCTAACATACTTTTTTTTTACAATTCATAACCATATTTAGCCCGTAAAATCGCAATATTAATTTACATAAATACCCATCTAATGCATCTTTATTGAAAGCGGTAGCTATGAATGCTGCAAATACGCAAACAGGATGGCACCTTTAATTAGTACCTTCAAAAATGAACTGATACCTACATTCAAGCATGCAAAAATTAACATAAATGTTAGTATTTAAACATAAACGTTTACCTCTATCTTCTGATTCATTAAAATTTAAGCGCTACAAATTTTTTAATAGTTATGCATCCTATTACTATTATTATTTAAAATAAATCAGGCATACACAACGATCTTTTGACGAGCGATTTAAAAATTCAAGAACACCAACCTGACGGTTTAAAATTTATTGATTCGCAACTTTATTTTAAAAAAAAATGTTGAATGGTTTTCTTAACATTAAAATGTTGTACGAGTCAAAATAATAATGTTAATAAAGTAAAATTACAGTTTGTTCACCAGTCTCATTATTAAAAATTACTTATAAATTATAATCTAGCTCTGAATGTGAATTACAGTGTGATGTTGGTACAGACGAATCGATAGTGTACAATAAGAGTATCGTAGGCCCTGTCTGGTGACAGCCCCCTGGCTCTTTGTCAAATTGGAGCGTTTCCTTTTGCGCAGTTCGCATAAAGACGGGATTAAAATAACCCGTCACGTCAGTCAACCGCCGAGCGAATCACAACACTTCGTTCATAAATCATATTTTTTTTCCATTCCAACGCTGCCAACATTGATAAAACTTAGATTTTGGAGAAATTTTCTCTTGAATAATTAGGTTAGTTTGACAACCAAGTAAGTCATAAACTGTACCTTTTACTATATTATTTATTTAAGCATGTTCTTAGTAACCATGCATAATTAATTACACTTCTGTAATTGGACGATTTTTGTCTCAAACCTTTAAAATGTGTTTAAACGTTTTTAAAAAAATAATGATGGCAGCAGCTCAACAATTAAACAAACTTCCAAACATTCTAATATAATGGCTAAGATTAGACATGCAAATTTTTGCAGACATTTTGAAGTTAGGTATAATTTCATTCTTCCGTCATGTAACAGTAATGAAATCTTTTCGTGACTGACAGACGGATAATGGCGGGGGACTGTTGTGATTCCGATCTTTTACTCCAGTTCAGTACAGCATTAGTCCAATATATTAAAAATAATAATTTCAAATAATAACTCTTTCTAAATAAATGGTTAATTTTTCCTATATATTGCATAATATTAGATATAACAAAGCCTCGCATTATGAAAATAATTAAATCGTTAATTTTATACCATTTATTGTATAATCATACGCGCTTTTTTAATTTAGTATTATTATGGTACCTACCTTATCTATAGGCCTACATTGTGTTTTACATCAATAATTATAAAACGTATTTACCATTCGTAAGAGGTTAATCTAATGACAGTGATTTGCCAATTAATTAATATTTTGTAATTTGTAACCTTCGAAGTTGATAAACGCAACACTCAAATGATGAAAACGACGTAAATCAGCCGATGTTGACTTGTTTTTCTGTGTTTGAATAATAATCTTTCTTTTTCATTCTTGTGGTTCCCCTATGACACACAATGAAAACCAGAAATAATGTATGTCCATAATATATGTGTGTGTGTGTGTGTGTGTATGTAAGTATAGCTATATAATATGTACTAGCTGCCCGACCCGGCTTCGCACGGCTATACTAATGGAAAAAAATTAAGCCACATCTCCCATTTACAGTAAAGGTAAATAAAAAAAATTTAGTGAAAATTTATTACAATGCTGTATAATGTACCGGAGAGAAAATGAATAGCACCGATGGTTTCCGGGCTCGTACACGCAACGTACAACTGATTTACCCGTACTTCGCTACGGCAGTCTACAGGCAGATCACTCTTGCGCCGCTCATAATACATGCCCCTCGTTGTGGGTACGCCACTGCCGCGCGATGCCCGTTGCCATGGAGACGCAGAAGGCATAAACAATGCCAAATCCTGTTCTCATGCAGACAAAGTACCCACTGTTGCCTGGTTTTAACCACCCATGGGATCTAATTTTCGGAAAATGTCATCCTGCGTAACATAAGGAACATTACTGTGAAGTTTAAATTCTGTAAAATATATATACTTGAAAAAAAGGGCAGTTTTTGATATTTAAAGTAACCGCAAAATTTCAACGGTGATGAGGACTGCACTAACAATGAAATAGTCGTTGCCATAGAGACGAATGAAGCATCAAGAAAGCAACAGCCGTTGCCATGGCGATTTCCTACCAACTCATACATACATCACATTAGAAAACTCTAAAATTATAAGATTAAGACCATTAATCGAAATAAAAACTATCCTATCTCTCAAGTTGGAAAATATTACACCTAAATGCCAATTTTCATCGAAATCGGTTAAGTGGTTTAGGAGTCCATTGAGGACAAACATTGTGACACGAGATTTATATATATTAAGAAGAAGATGTATGTATGTATGTATGTATATATATGGTGTATATAGATTTATATGTTGGTGGATGAAATAATGCGTTTTAAGTACGTACTAAGATCTGCTGCTATGGATATGTTGACAAAATAAGCACGTTCTTCAAAAGATTATATATAATAACAAACCTAGGAAATACGTTAATTTCTCATATTTTTGCTCGTAATTCGCCATCAGCTGTATATGAAGAAGAAGAAAACTGACTACACAGTAATTAACATAGGCGCCTTAAGTTGGCATAATGTGCAATATGTATATGTATGTTCTGTACGCTTCCGCCACAGACACGTTTCCCAGCGTCAGTGTAGACGCAGCGCGGTGTTGCCAGCTCTACTCGAAAGTACATGACACGGGTACGAGTACTCTACGACTCACTCCGCGGTAAGGTGAACTTGAAGCAAGATCAGTGACAGTTTCCTTGTACCAAATATCGTAATAGGACAATAGGAAATCTGGCCAATTAGCATTGTCAAAGTGCGAGACACTTTACTGCATTGTCTTCTAGCTACTTTCCACTCCACGTCGCTAGATGCCACTAAAGTACCTAGTCTCATACATATTGTACCAAAACATTGGTACAACTCCACGCCACCAGGTTCGCTGGCTTCACTTGTCTCGCGTTTTTCCAACCAGATTCCCATATCGACCCTATTGCAACATTTGCTTGTATCCGCCCCAGCGCAGAGAACTACACTGGCGACTGAGGCGGGACTCCAACCCGGGGCCCCCAGGCTCAGGGACCCCGGAATAGCGAGTGTCTGCGGCGGGGAGTCGCTGCTTTCTCCAGGGGCGTCCAATATCCGAGCTATACCAGGCCCTGGACCTGGGCGAAACTGTCCAGCTAGGCTGGCTGGCAGCCTGGCGGAATATGACTAAATATTACTCCCGAAAAAAAAAAAACAACGCCCGCCGTCTGCTAATTTCATTTTCCGCCGTTATTATAGAAGCGATAAGCTGGTAACTCATTACCGTTAAAAAAAAACTCACGTTTAAAAAAATGTGTGTTCGGAGTCTACGAGCGACACAAGTGAAACTTCTTGCTCATTAGGTATAGAGATAGTACATAGTCTATTACACTATTCACATTAACATTAATGACACTTATAAAGTCAATAGGACAAATCAATAACATTTTTTTTCCACACGAATAAATAAATTGTAGATATAAAAACTATTCTGGAATATATTCGTACACTTTAATGGTCATAACTTGAGAACATTAAAATTACACCATTTAATTCGGAGGATAGTGCTGCTATCCGTATGTTATTTGGCGTAGCAAATGTATCGATGGTTGCCAAACATCCGCTAGAATGCATTGAATTCAGTTTCTAGCCCGTGCTGGGCACAGTTTATTGAAACTTTTTTTTTCTTTTTTTTTTTCTTTTCGTTATCTAACAGGGATTGGGTTGGGACACGTTCTGGAATACGTAGAGACCGGAAAAAATCGCGGTTTCATTTCGTGATAGGCTAGAATCCAAATGCGTTTAACTTTCTGCTGCTTCAGTATTGGACCACAGTGTGCCTGCAGGACTCTGAGCCAATGAATAACCCTTGATGAAAGAAGTTTTAAATCACAAGCCTTCCAGCTGACAGTTCTCACGCGTCCGTGGCCAATGAGCAGATGCGATTTTTTCGAGTACATAATAGGAACGTGGAGTCTATCCTTGAGGTCATTGAAACCGCGAATTTTTCCAGTCCCTAGGAATACAGTCTGCGAGTTAGGTTACTGTTGTATCCCAACAAGGTAGTGCTCATTCGCTACCTACCCGAATATCACGGGTAAAACTGTAGCGCTCTATGGCTAGAGACCGGAAAAATTCGCGGTTTCAATGGCCTTCAGGATAGACTGCACATTCCCCTGTACACTAGGGCAAATAACGCCTGTTCATTGGCTGCTGACTTGTAAGTCGTCTCAGCTGGTTTGTCTGTGATTCGATCCTTCTTTGGTTGAGGGTTTATAATTGGTTGAGATTCGCCCAGAACAACAGTAAGCTAATAGCAAAATCATTTAAAAGATACATGTATTTGACTTCTAGCCTATCGCCGAATGAATCCGCGAATTTTTCCGGTCTCTATCTATGGCGTATATCTGGCAACAGTGCAGACTGAAACAAGGTCAGCGCTAATGGCATTAATCGTGTAATTGGAAGGAGAGAGTGAACGGCCGTTAAAATGCAAACTACGGGTGAGACCCGCTATAGGCGGGTACAAGATCTGGTTGTGTCCGGCAGACAGGAAGCTCTGGCACACTGCTTCCGGTCTCGCCGAGGCCGGATGTTGCGTAAGACAGTGTTGCCGCAGGTCGCACACCTGGAGTGACTGGTGGTTGGTGGACAGATATTTGTGGCAGGAGGTAACACTGCGATACCCAGGGTTACAGACAGCGAGATTGTGACGCAGTTGGTACATTGTTGAAGTTATACTTAGGGGCATGCATATTTCGCGAAAAGATTCCGAGACTAGCTGAAAGTTAAAACACTGTAGCATTGTCTGTGTTTAGTGATTGGGTGAGTTTATTTTATGTGCATGTCTGCTGTTAGAACACCAATCACAGTAATTCAGTTCGGAAGTAAACGCGTCCTGAGTGGCTCGGTCAAATAAGGCAACGACTTCTCTCGCAGACGACCGCCAATCACAAGGAAGAAACACCTGATGTGGATATACATTGTTGCAGTCTAATAGGTATTCAGTTTTTTTCGCGAAAAATGCCTGCCCCTAGTTATACGGTAACGGAATGTATTTTTAGCGAAATGATGCGATTGGTCCCTTGTAATTGGCGTCCGTACGCAAGAAAGGTCATTGCCCTGTTGACAGGGCCATTCAGCACTGGATAGCTGTGATTGGCTTGCTGACAGTAGACAAGTAAGTACTTCAAATAAACCCAGCCAACCACCGAATACGGACAATCCTACAGAGTTTTATACACACAGCTAGTCTGGAAATCTATTCGCGAAAAATACATGGTTGAATGGTATACACTTTTGTATATGCCTTTGTTGGCTCGAGTGCGAATGCAGCTAGCGTTAAATGATTTATTGCCAGTGCATTTTAGCGCGCTCCTGGTCCAGTTATTGGCTCAACATGTCAGAGGCTGTAAGGAAGTGTTTAAGTATCGTTCGTACTGAAACGCGCGTGCCAGATGATTACAACATGCAGTATGGTTAGACACACGGAAAATGTCGCTAGACGGCAAACGTGTATACCATTTTGGAGTTGCTCGGCTTCTGGGTTGTAGCCGCGTCGAAGACGAATGTATAGGGGCATGCAGATTTCGCGAAAAGATTTCGAGACTAGATGAACGTTAAAACACCAGAGCATCATCGTCTGTGTTTCGTGATTGGGCGAGTTTCTCCCAGGTACATATTGATTGTAACAACACCAATCACAGTGATTCAGCGCGGAAGTAAACGCGTCCTGAGTGGCTCGGTCAAATAAGGCAACGACTTCTCTTGCAGACGGCAGCCATCACAAGGAAGAAACCACAGGTGCGGGTATACCTTGTTGCAGCCGAGACCGAGTCACAATGACCCACTCCAAACAAGGGGAGTCTCTACAGTAACAGACCAGCCAATAGGAAATCACGTGTGGGTAGAGCTTGAATTTTAGCCTGACACCCAAATGAAGCCACGAAATTTCCCTGGTCTCCGAGTATGGCAAAGAATACAGGTTCATGGGCTGGCCCGGGCTCTAGTGAGACAAGAACGAGTTTGGGGGGGGGGGGGGGGGGGGAGAGAAATAGAGAGAGAGATATAATTTTTACCTGGCCTTGTTGAGTTTATGATTAAAGCTAGACTTACAATCCATGGCGTCCGTCCGTCACCCGTCCGTCCGTAACACAATGATCCGCTCGTCATAATATTTGCACTCTTAGACGCTGCAAGACTTATATTTTTGAGAACATTTCTTTGTAAATGTTTACCAGCTGTACGATCATGCACGTATAAATAGAGACCGGAAAAATTCGCGGATTAATTTCGTGATAGGCTGAAATTCAAACATGTGCACAATTCTGATGGTTCCCCTATTGGCTCGCAGTTTAACTGAAGCTCTCTGGGCCAATGAGAGACTATCGACCGAAGAAGCAGCATCAAATCACAAGCTACCTAGTGGAGACGCCTCACAAGTTAGCACCCAATGTACATGCGTGTTTGCTTGAGAAATGCAGAGGTGTAATGGAGGCTATCCTAGAGGTCATTGAAACCGCGAATTTTTTCCGGTCTCTACGTATAAATGACTTAACCAACTATAAAATATTTAGAGACCGGAATAATTCTCTATTTCAATGACCTGTAGGATATACTCCATGATCCTCTATGCACGCGGGAAAATTACGTCTGCTCATTGGCTACTGACACGTATCACCTGTTAATTGGGACACTAGTGATTCGATACTTATTTTGTTGAAAGTTTATCATTGGCCGAGTGTTATTCAGATAAACTGTGGCCCAATCACTGATGCGGTAAAAAGGCAAACGTATTTTGATTCTAGCCTATCGCGAAATGAATCCGCGAATTTTTCCGGTCTCTAAAAATATTTATTTAAATACATAGTTGTACTACTCGTATCAATAATAAAAATAATGCGTCAGCTCTGAATGTGAACGACGCTCTAATGGGTTCGTTGGTTCACAGCAGGGGCACCTAGTGACGCAGGGACAGCCTCTGGCACTGCCTGCGTCGACCGACGAGCGAGCTCCGAGGGTCGCCGTGCGCATGCGCCCCGCGGGCACGTGACGTCACAGCTCGGTTCAGCGACCGGCTGTAGGCCGGCTCACCCGGGCCAGTACCCCCAACAATCACCAGTCGCACACCGCTAGTTGATTAGCCCGTGCAGTCGGGACATGCTGTGACGTACTTCGAGTCACTTCGTGCCTCAACATTACTTGAGACCACGCATGTTTAGTTCCCGTCGTTAAAAACACAATCGCTTCCGTAAAATACAGTCCTTCAAAAATATTTCCACAATAAAAAACACTATTCTTCACCCAACAATGTCTCGGCGGTCCCGTAGCATGACCCAGGTCATCAGTTGGACAAAAATCGGCTTCACGCAATTTCGAAACTTTCTAATTGAGCGCAGAGCATATGTTATCAAACAACTTATTAGAATACACATCACTAACATTAATTTTCCTGGTTCTTTCCAGCTAAGCTAAACATTTAAAAATTATTTTTAATCATATTCTTTGGGTACGGCCATGACGGCTATTTTGTTACAGACGCTCGTGGTACGCCAATACAAGATTTCCTCAGTAGTATGCCTTTATTCTAGTTTCGATTAAATTCGATGTCTTTATTAGAGGTTAAAAAAAATAGTATTTTGCTATATTATTAGTTGCTATAATATATGCTTAAGTATTCTGGAACTCACTAGATATATACCTGTATGTATTAACATCCGTTTACGACGGGATCACAATAGCGCGACGGTGGCGACGTGAAGATTTCCACCCAATCACGTTCAACACATATGTGACTTCAGTGGGAACAAAACGGTGGATGCGACAGAATTCTCGATTAAAAATATTTCCTTTTTCCAGCGTAGCTGACGCAGCGTTATTGAATCGCGTGTCATCATTTTTTTTATGAAATATAATTAAACCTGTGCTTTGGTAATTGCGTTATTATTATTCTTTTTTTTTTTTGTGGGGATGGGGTGTTTGTTTACTAAATTTATCTGCGAATACTTTAAAATGTGCTTGGCATACGCACAGAGATTTTTTTACAACTGAGTGTTGCTTTTGGATCAAACAAATAACTATCAAATATAAAAATTAAACATATTTATATATGCTACGCATTGATGCCTGCCGTGAAACGGCTTACATGCAATCATTTAATTTCGTTTGACACGCGGGTGGAAACGATATTTTCCACAACAACGCGGGATGTGTTCCTAAATGACTACCGAACTTTGACGTGTCTTGAGCAGGGACGTAACGCAGCATACTCATTTTGGGTGGAGATTCAAATTAACTATGGAATATTAGCTAATAATGTTTGATGTAAGGCGTTACAACGAAATAGTTGAAATGGTCTGTGAAGTTTTATTTAGGCGCGTTATGAAAAACATCACGAGAGTGAATTTTTACGATACGCGCGCATCATGCTACGAAATTTTCACAAGATGAAAAAAAGCTACATACAAATAAAAATGTACATGTGCTTTTAAATCTCATACTTTAGTGACTGAATACTGGTTAATATCACTAAAAATAATTAAATTATTGTGAAAATTAATGATAGAAATTGTTTATAAACTTTTTCAAGAGTATTTTCTATAAGTGAGGTTATGTTAGGTTAATGCTTTTTTAGGCGGGTAATGGAAAAAAGATGAGAATGAATGCATCAAAAATTGACAGGATGAAAAAAGGCTATAAACACGTAACAATTATATATGTACTTTAGTGACTGATATTGAATACTGGTCCATATAATTAAAAACATTTATTTATTGCTAAAATTAGTGCTGGAAATTTTGTTTGTAAACTTTTTCAAGTGTTTTTATTTAAGTAAGGTTATGTTCCCGAATCCATAATTTAATTGCGTTATAAATTATTACATTATTATTTAATAAATAATTAAATTAATAAATTAGAATAAACATTCCGCATTATTTATTGATTTTCATTTCTAATCGAAATTCATCTAGATTATTTTACTAAATTAAATCATTAATTTTATAGATTTATTTTTTTCGAACACCAGTCATTTTATTTTATTTCTATTAATTATTTGCATGCAAATTTAAAGTTAAATTTTATTACTCCAAGTAATTATAAATTCTAACACGCGTACGTACGCCCATTGTTTGTTTATTTAGTTCACAAAAAATTATTCACAATTGGCTCATTAACAATAAACACGTGACTTGCCTTGTTCTATTTAGGTCGGAAATTGAAACGCGATGATGCCTATTCATAGTAATCGTGTTTGCTGTGATCAGCATCGCGGGCGCAGGCGGCGAGACGTGGCAACAGCGCCGCGCGACGTGCGAGCCGCCAGTCACGTGACCGCAGGTAATGGTCTCCCCGTCTCTCCCCCTGGTCCAGTCGGTGCCGCAGCCCAGAGACTGCGCGGCGAGCTGGGGCTCAGTGGACGGCGAGTGTGTGCAAGCGCCCTCTGACAGTATCTCAGTATCTCCGTCGTCAAGGTACAACTGGCAGCTATGCCCGACCTTCAGACGGCGCGCAGAGTCAAGTAGTCGACTCAAGCTGGAACTACAATCTGCCGTCGCCTCCCGTCCATCACGTGACCTGTTATGGCCCGAGAAATTCCATCCGTCCGTCAAAAGCTTGATAACTTTATACATTTTGAAGGACGGGCAGATGAAATTATAACCTCAAAATGGTTGCAAGGGTTTTGTGTATCAAATGGTATTATATTAGTAATCTTGAATTTTAATTAATTCTTTAGACGCTTACATAATTATTTTTTAAACTGTGTTTCAACACATTCAAAACTTTGTGTTTTGTGAAACAAGAAATCGTCAGATTCACAGAAGTGTAAGTGCATAGGTTACATGATTGTCAAACTAATCCAATCATACAATATAAATTTTCTCCAAAATTTAAGTTTTCTCAAAAGTTGGCAGCATGTGTAAGGCAAAATATTATGATGGATGAACGTAGTGTTGTAAATCGCTCAGCGGCTGACGGACGCCACAGGCTGTTGCGATTCCGACTTAAATTTTATCACACGATTGTCTTCAACGACCTATACTTTATCCATGGACCGCAGTTCTGAACACAGCTCGCAACGACTCTGGGCCAATGATGAACGGTAGCGACCGTTTTATTTCAGGTCGTTTTGACTGTTTGACAGATTTCATCATATTGTGTCCATGTCATCTACGTTTCTTGAATGGCTATGATTAGAGACCGGAAAAATTCGCGGATTCATTTCGCGATATGCTAGAATGCAAATAATTGTATTTCTATACAACTTCTGCCATTGGTTCGCTGTTAACCTGGAGGAATGTGGGCCAATTATAGACCCTCAGTCAAAGCAGTATCGAATCACGAGTCTCCCAATTGAGACGCCTCACAAGTCAGCAGCCAATGAACAGGCGACGTTTGCCCGAGTGTGCACAGGATCGTGGAGTCTAGCCTGGAGGTCATTGAACCCGCGAATTTTTCCCGTCCCTAGCTATGATCGACGATGAAAGCGTTTTAGGCTAGCGGTTATGCCAATTAAGATACAGTTTCCACAGTCTGTTATAAATCTGCTAGTCAGGAAGAGAAGGAGCTAGCTGCTACAATGCTGTGACGGATCTACCCTCCACGAGATGCAGCCTGACCAGCCAAGGACCAGCCCCGACTGACGAGTGGCAGAGTGGCTCAGATCAACTGCTCAGTGAAGTGACCCCGAGCAGCCAACAGGGATACCAACATCGCCAGTAGCGGACCCAGGGGCCGAGTTACCCGGACCCCGAGGCCCGCGAGGAGTCCCAGGCCGCTGAATGCGGCCCCTAACCTCCTGTTCCGCGCCTATAAATAGAGACCGGAAAAATTCGCGGATTCATTTCACAACAGCCTGAAATTCAAATAGTTATACCTCAGTGCTGCCTCTGCCATTGGCTCACAACTCAACTGGACGACTCTGGGCCGGTGAGAAACACTCAACCGAAGCTGTGTCGAATCACAGGCCGCTACGTTGGGACACCTTCACAAGACAGCAGCCAATGAGAGGGTGACATTAGATCGAGTGTACGTAGAACTATAAAGTTCATCCTTAGAGGTCATTGAACCAGCGAATTTTTCCGGTCCCTACCTAAAAGTTTCGACGGGGATTGTGAAATAACTGACTTTGAAAATGCGCTGCGAAGCTTGGTGACTACAAATGGCCTGAGTTTAATTTAATTTAATTTCGAGGAAAATGAATTTATTTTTACGTTGAACTCGTGTGTTGTCCAGCCCTCCTTGGTTTTGGGAGGAGGGGGAAATGATTTTAATATTTAGCTGAGCAGCTGGCATTAACTGCTTAGGTTATCTTGTTGATTTTCTTTTTTCTTTTTTTTTTTTTTTTTTCATTTGACGTGAGGCTCGCTACTGCGGCGCGCAGAGAGTCTGCACCGCCACGCGTGCGTGCGCGCACGGCGCAGCGAACGGAACGCCGCCCGTCGCGCACCGTGCGCACGAGTCGGGACACGCCGCGAGGTAATTGGCGCTACGGTTGTTCGGAAGATGTCTCCTCGCGAGGATAGCGGGCTCACACACAGCTAGTGTCACTCCAGTGCTCGCTTGGCCGCGCCCCACAAACACAAACTTTAAACCGAAACACGCCATGTTGGTTTCAGCAGTATTTATTCTTCCATTAAGCTGGGTTTACGATTGATTTCCTTAAGAATTATAACTTAACATCGAGCACACGATTAAGTAAAAACTACATTTTCCAGTTTATGATTGACATAGAAGTCGTTAATTCTAACCAATCTCAGCACAAAACACATGGCCGGCCATTGTACGAAACGGAGAAGCAGGTTTGAAATAGGTTATTGACAAATGGGATATCTATTTTTCGAAATGGATGATGATTACAAATGACAAATATACGAATTCTAACCCAAAATACTGCCTCGCTCGGTCCAATAATAAGACATAAACTTCCGGTTGAAAGGTTCCGGTTTGTTGTGATTGGTAGCTTCCCTTAAGTCTTAACGAAAAATATAAAATATAACCATTTCTGTTAAGTCTTAAGTCATCATATGGTTCGCACACGACCCGTCAAAATTCACACACGACAATCATAAACCATTCCACTAGTTTACATAGAGTCATATGGTAAGTACACGACTAAGTCTTAAGTCTTAATTCTTAATTTTCAATCGTAAACCCACCTTTACGGTAGGGATCTCACATTAAGGTATTTGTAAAGACTGGCGATATTATTGCAGTTTTAACAATTATATACTTAAAAAATGTTTTAATGATAAACGTTAGTGACTTAACAGGGGCAACTAGTCCTAATAGCCAATCACTATTAACTTCAGGCATTCCCCTATAAATAATTATATACTATGGTAGGTATTCCAAGGCAAAAATAAGGGTTTCCGTGTTGAATATGCTATACCTAGAGACCGGAAAAATTCGAGGATTCATTTCGTGATAGGCTTAAATTCAAACATGTGTATAATTCTGCTGGTTCTGCTATTGGCTCGTGGTTAAACTGGAGATCTCTGGGCCAATGAGAGACTATCGACGAAAGAAGCGTCGAATCACAAGCTACCCAGTGGAGACGCCTCACAATTTAGTACCCAATGAACACGCGTGTTTACTTGAGAAGTGCAGAGGATAATGGAGGCTATCCTAGAGGTCATTGAATCCGCGAATTTTTCCGGTCCCTAGCTATACCTGTACCCTAACGTATTCCTAGTGCACGTTAGGACACGGTCAGTCCCTTGTTTTTAGGAACAAATTTTGTTGTCCTATCCTTGCCGTTCTGTTACCCAAATTCCGCGCATGCGCAGAGCTCATTTTTTTTTCTTGATTTCGTCCAGATGGCGGACCCGCGTCTGACGCCATTAACTCGTATATTTTCATTTTTTTGATCGTAGGGGGACGTACCAAGCGTGTTGGTGTGCCAAATGAAACGTCATGATGCGTCTGGAATACATTTATACACTTTAATGGTCATAACGAGCAGCTTAAAAAGTAGTTGAGAGTATTAGAAAGGTCGTAGGTGTTTACAGTTGGTCATGCGTGCTTGCAAAATAGCAGGGGTGTACGTACAGTGGATGGTTGGTTGTGGTTACACCTTTGGCAATGTTAATGTTTCAGTAAGCACATGGTGCTTCAATTGCAGATTTGACCAACAAAAAAACACCGTAGCAGACGTAACATTCGCAGTGCGCATTTACCAAGAGCTCTGCGTGTGACGAACAGGAAGACCTGCATATGGCTTCGCCAGCGAACGCGTGACATGGGAAGCCTATGATGTACATTCTATATTGCACAGACCCGAATACTCACGTTTACAAGCCTTCTTTTCACAGTCGAGAGAGCCTAACCCGAAGTTCATGCTCGCTTTTTTTTTCGTTCTATCTCATTGTATAAACCGGTGTGGCATTAAATTTTGCGGTCGATTAGGATAGGTTAGCTACATTATAAATACTTTAAAACATTGTGGAAGGTTGGTTATATTAGGTAAGTATAGCTACATTAAAAATACTGTAAAATCATTTTATGGTTTCTTAGCAAATAACTTTTTAATATGTAGCTATCCAGGGCTAGGAAACCGTTTACATGATTTCACAGTATCTTTAATGTAGCTATCCTAACCAAATCAACCGTCCACAATGTTTTAAAGTATTTATACTGTAGCTAACCTAACCTAATTTACCATTAGTTATCATGAGTTGTATATTTATTTACAATGAACGAAAAAAAATACCCGAAGATGCACAATCAGACGTTTGGCTCTCTCGTCTGTGAAAATAAGAATTGCCAACGTGAGTATTCGGGTCTGTGCAATATAGAATGTGTATCATAGGCTTCCCTGCGTGACATACCACGATGGGTTGACGTCGGCGCCAGGAGAAATGATACAACGCCATATTGTTCGAGGATTTTGTCCTGAAGCTCGTGGTTGAACAAGCGCCAGCTAACACTCGAGCCGTAGCGCGAATCACGCGGGTTGATTACTGGACCACAACCGCTGGAGCGACCCTAGATGCGCGCGATATTCCCATTCACGCGTACCTTTGGTCATTGTTACGTTTCCGGACATTTGTTATAAAAAAAATCATTTTTTTTAATTATACTTCTTTAGGCGCGTTATGAAAAAAATGATGAGAGTGATTTTTTTACGATGCGCGCGCACGATGCAACGAAATTTTCACAGTTTGTAAAAAAGACTATACACAAAAAAAACAACCACATACAAATATAAATTATAAATTATATGTGTGCTTTTACATCTTATAATTTAGTAATTGATATTGAATACTGGTCCATATCACAAAAATTGATTTATTATGAATATTAGTTTGAGAAATCGTGTTTATAACATTTTTCAAGTGTATTTACATAACTGAGGTTATGTTCCCGTGTGTATAATTAGTTAGTAATATAAATTATAAATGGATAAATATTTAATAAATAATCTAAATTAATAAATCACAATAAACATTCAGCATATGAATTGATTTTCATTATTAATTGAAATTCATCTCGATTATGTTACTAAATTAAATATTTAATTTTATACATGTGTTTATGTTAATATTGAATACTGAGTTTTTATTTAAGTTTTTTTTTATTTTATTGGATTTAAATTTGTTCCCAACCGTATTAATAATACCACTCCACACCTTTTATTATTTTATTTCTATTAATTATTTGCATGCAAACTTAAAGTTAGTTTATTTTTAAAACCGCCCAGTACGTATAACTTTTACGCGCGTACATCAGCACACGCACCCATTTTTTTTTTTTTTTTCATTATCTGCTACCCATTAAACTTACGCCCACGAGTTTCCAAGTCTCTGTATAATAATTAGAAACCGGAAAAATTCGCGGTTTCAATGACCTATAGGATAGACTCCATGATACTCTATGTACTGGGACAAATTGCACCTGCTCATTGGGTACTGACTGGTGACACGCGTCAACTGGGATGCTTGTGATTTGATACGTCTTTTTTTGAAGGTTTTTCATTGGCTTAGAGTCCTTCAGATAAACGGTGGTCCAATCGCTGACTCTGCATGAAGGTGTACGAGTTTGGAGTCTAGCCTATCGCGAAATGAACCCGCGAATTTTTCCGGTCTCTAGTAATAACCAATAGAGACCGGAAAAATTCGCGGATTCATTTCACGACAGCCTGAAATTCAAATAGTTATACCTCAGTGCTGCCTCTGCTATTGGCTCACAACTCACCTGGACGACTCTGGGCCAGTGAGAAAACCTCAACTGAAGCTGTATCGAATCACAGGCCACTACGTTGGGGCACCTTCACAAGATAGCAGCCAATGAGAGTGTGACATTTGACCGAGTGTACGTGAAACTATAAAGTTCATCCTAGAGGTCATTGAACCCGCGAATTTTTCCTGTCCCTAATAATCAATAAAAGACGACATTGGGCCAAGCCCCAAGTGTACACAGGACTGTGGAGTCCATGACTACAGGGACGCGGTCTGGTGAGCGCTGCAGCACTCGCCCGCAGGCGTGACGGCGCGTGTGACAGCAGAGCCGGCCGGGACCGACAACACGGCGCTGTCAAGCGGCGCCAAGGCCGCGGAGCACGGGAAGCCTTCATTTCACAGACGAGAGAGCCACACACGAAGTTACCCGAAGTTCATGCTCGCTTTTATTTTTCCGTTCTATCTCATTGTATAAACCGGCGTTGCATTAAATTTTGCGGTCGATTAGGATTGGTTAGCTACATTATAAATACTTTAAAACATTGTGGATGGTTGGTTATATTAGGTAAGTATAGCTACATTAAAAATACTGTAAAATCATTTTATGGTTGCTTAGCAAATAACTTTTTAATATGTAGCTATCCAGCGCTAGGAAACAGTTTACATGATTTCACGGTATCTTTAATGTAGCTATCCTAACCAAATCAACCGTCCACAATGTTTTAAAGTATTTATAATGTAGCTAACCTAACCTAATTGACCATTAGTTTATCATGAGTTTTCCAAAATAAACATTCGCGGAACAACGGCAAACGAAAAATATGGCGGCGTACAAATAAATACCGTTGCCTTGTTTATGGTCTTTCCTTTTATCAACACCGCCATATGTATTTACAATGAACAAAAAAAACCGAAGATGCACGATCGGGCGATTGGCTCTCTCGTCTGTGGAAAGAAGGCTTCCCGCGGAGCACGCCGGGAGCTGCAGGGCCGCCACCCTGGCCGGTCCGCGCTGGAGACTTGAACGCACGCGTGTCACCGTAGCTCGCAGGCGGCCAGGACCTACCCCCGCCCCGGGCTTCTCTCACGAGCTCTGGTGGGCTCTAATGGCGTCACGGCACGCAGTCGCAGCAGCAATTGTCACCGTAAACTAGGGTGACCAAACGTCCCGTAAAAACGGGATTGTCCCGTTTTTGAACGATCGTTCACGGGGTCCCGAAAAAGTCTCCCGGGACGCCTAAATGTCCCGTATTTACGTTGGGTTGATGATACACTTTGTCGCGCCTCTCCTCGGGCCGTCTTCCCCTCTCCATGCCAGTTGAACTCACCCATTCTGCAGGTGGCTATCCAACCGTAGTCAGACAAGTCAGTGTGGCTGTGGGTGGGGGTGTTTGTCTTGCTACAAATGTTTGTTTGGTGCATCTCATATTGTTATTAATTACTAATTATGCCCAAGCGTCAGTGCAAGTTTAAGGAGGAGTATTCTAAAGAATGGAAGTACATTAAAAAGGGAAGCTATGACAATGAAGCAGAGTGCACAGTTTGCAATACTGTTTTTAGTATTACTCAGCAAAAAAGAGCATGTTTCAATGATTACGTCTCGATGCAGGCCCCTCGGACCCCCTAGCTGGAGGGTATCGCCCCAAAACCATCCTTGGATGTGTCCCGTTTTTTCAAGTTTATGATTTGGTCACCCTACCGTAAACCCATATTGCCAACAGATTTGTACAACATACAAGGCATTCCCACGTGTTATATCACAGGCAAAAATTTTAAAATAAAAATACACATAAAAAAATTGATATGAAAAAAAGGTTGAAACCAATGTGGCGTGCTTGAATATTGAATATTATCAGACACTGATCTTGATTAAATAGAAAAAGAAAAGGTATTTAATAAATTTATACTCCAAATTTTCCTCTTAAACATATATTTTTAAAAAAATTTTAAAAATATATAGGCTATATTTCATTACATTATAAATTTGAATATGAAACTTTAATGTTCTTTGGAAATATCTGGCAACAGAGCACGGCGCTAATGGCAGGTCTGGTGCAGTGGACACAGAGAGAGCTGCAGTCCAGGGATCCGCGCGCTTCGCGGAACAAGCACACAGCGCGGAGGATGGGCGGGGCGCGGCTGTGACGTCAGGCGAGGTGCCAACAGGCGCGCGGTGACGTCACTCGGGCGACAAGGACACACTCGGCGGGCGTGCCAACAACACCGGCACCAAGAAGCAAGGGACTCCAGTGGCTGTGAACCATCCGTCGCCAAGTGCACGAACACAAGATCTGTTAAAAATCAGTAATTCAATAGGTCAAAAAATAAAAAAAAGAGGAGGGGGGAGATTTATTTACCATAAAATCCTGGACAGAAGCAGCCGTGGGCGTATTAATTACGAAGCCCCTCGCTGAGACGGACTGCCTGCGCTTGCAAAGACGTGACTGTGAAACGGGTGTGATGTCAAAACTATGTCGCATGGAAAAACTTTCTGTATATTTTTAAGTTTTTGACGTGATGTCTAATAAATCGATGAACGCACGAAAAAGGATGACTCATTGTCCCGTTACGCTCATTGTACGCTTGCGCCGCATCTATCTCTCTTCCACTCGATTGGAACAACCATCGATTTGACTTTTTCGAGGCACATTAAACTTGAAACACTCCCATTCGTTTCCTAAATAGCAAACATGTATAAAATTTATAGTTAAAATAATCTGTTCGTTAAAGTAATAAAAATTAATGAGTGCAAAAAAAGTAAATTTATCTATTAAATTGTAGATTTCATTTCCTTCCTTCTTTGTATCCATACAAAATAGTGATAATCCAATAAAAATGATTCAATTTTATTCATAAAACTATGCAATCATTTCATCAATGTTTTGTTATGACGTCACGTTAAACTATTGTCCGTAAACCGACTTTACAGACAACCAATTTTTTTTCTTTATTGCATGAAAGAAGGGAAAAAATACGGGCAGTGTACAACATACAAGCATCGTATCCAGAGAAGACGTGTCGGTTAAATTCGCGTGCAAAACTCTCGGCCCCCTCTCCCCGCTCCTCGCCCCCCCCCCCCCCCAGCAAATTTAAAACTACACATTTGCTCTCCTGTAACCAGCAATGGCGTATGTCCAAGACATTACGTAAAATTAAAATGCATGGTGATATTCAGACAAGCTTCTTGATCACAAACAAAATTTATCTTGTTTCCACAGTTTACGACAAGCCAGATACGAATGTTAAACAACTTTGTGTTTCTTGGACGTTGTAACAGTGGCCGGAAATGGACGCTTCATGAGTCATGCAGCATGGCGACGCCAGGAAGTATTCCCACGGGGGGACGCCTGTCAATTTTTTTCGAAATTGAAAAGGAAATAACACACTATAGCCTATGACTCTGTATGCGTGTTATTCATGCTCACTTTCTAAATATATGCATGGTGGTGTATATGGTTGGTTATTATTCGTAGATTCAACCCGGTATCTCACCTGCCGCTTTATTAGGTTTGGGAATGTGCATGTTGAAGACTCGCTTCAGAACAAGGGCTTAACTGTCGATGCTATCCGCCAAGGTCTGTGCTGGCGTGAAGAGTGAGTGCCCTTGAATGTGTTTTTCACACGGAAATCGCATGGGAGTCTCGCGTGGTAGTTCTCACGGTTTATACATTCTTTTATTCCAGCTCTTTTGTCGTGTTCTCATGCTCTTCGCTAGTAAAGAAACCCACGGGAGAGTTTCAAGGACGCGGACGAGTTTTTGAAGTGAAAACTTCTATGGTAAGGTTTGGATAGGGAGGAAATTCAAGTAAGTCATCGACATGGTCACGTGACGGGTTAACGATAACACTATATATGTTCCTATTAGTATAACTTATTGTGCTTTTAAATCTTAAGTATACGATTACTGTGCAGTAAAAAGTGAGTATAAAATAATATTCTCATATACATAGATACATAGTTTGAATAACGAAGAAAACGGAGTCTTTGTAGCAATATAACCTTAAAAATTAAGAACAGCATTATTTATTGTTTAATACCTACAATTACTATAATGCAATGCGTATTTTATAGTAATTTAGGAGTTATTTCACTAACGTGATAAAACAAATTTGTTGTATAATAATATTTTTTTCGTAAAAATTGCGAAAAAGTTTTCACTTCTGTCGGCAGTCCTCATGACTGATTTGAATTTATATTTTATTTATTTTTTGAAGTGTAAACATCTTAGCTCCCGGTATACGCATTCGGTAGGATAAATGTCGTGAATGGAACGGGAATGCGTCCCGACCGTGCGCCTGCGCCTGCGCAGAAGGCCTGGAACTGCGAGCAGACCGCGCCCACCGCTGCACACGTGCCGAGCACTGGACTCTGCGCAGTCGCGGTGCGGCCGCGGGCGTCGCGCTCCGACAGGCGGGACCGGCGACTTCCGGTCGCGCACCTGCCGCCCACTTCCGGCCCAGGTGCCTGGTTCCCTCCGCCGCCTAGTAGCAGTAGCCCTCCGGGGAGACGGACCAACTGTGATGTTAGCTGAGTGTGGTAGAGGAGCTGAGGCGGTGACTATGCTGGGTTGGTGGCCCCCAGCCGCTGGTCTGTGCCGAAGCTCCCGATCAAACAACAGGGAGCGATCCCTAGCAGTTCTGTTCTTTTAAAACAGCAGGGGTCGCGACCCACCAGTGGAGTCGCAGAAGGGTTTACAGGTGGGTCGCGACTCGATCATAAAACTATCAGAAGCCATCGAACAAAACCATCAGTAAAGATGAGAAAAATTCGAAACAAATCGAATTGTGTGCAAACACATATCTATTGTTAAATAAATAACTATTTTGCCACAAAGTGCTCATATTTTGTCAACCATTTTTCAAATCAGAACACAAATTGTTTATCAATAATCAATCTGTATCTTCAAAAAAGCATGTATTTGCAACATTTTATGGTAATTTATGTATACATAAGGAAGGGATACGATACAAATAAGGTTTTTTTTTACTCCACCATGGACCGATAGACCGTGGAGGTATTCCTATGAGGAAAGGTGGGTCGCCGGCTGAAAAAGGTTGGGAACCACTGCTTTAAAGCTCTGGAACGTATTATAAAAGAACTGGAATGTCACTCCCATCCTACCCTATTAGAGCGCATATGTGGGAGGGTAACATGAGGATACCGGCCGTAAGGTCCGCGCTGCCCGGTAGCTCTCCGGGCAGAGGGGCGTGCCTATGCTTCTCCACGTCGACCAATAAGCAGTGCAGTTCTTGCCGTGTTGCGATCACATTGCAGCATCGCCGATAGTGTCTCTCTCGGACAGAGAGAGAGAGAGCGAGACCGACACCACTTCGCAGTACACTCAGCCGAGACATGGGATCCCGACCACTTGCCGCCACCCGTGTTAAGACGCTTCGAAATACAATGATGAACAGCGAGGGCAAACACACAACACGACTACACGGAACAGTGATGTCGGGGCACCTCCTCGCTCTATGCGCTCACTATTGGCCAGTGAGTTTGTCAGGGGAGGTGTGGGTGTCTCTCTCTCTCTCTCTCTCTCATCTTTTTACAATGGTGACAATGCACTACATTTTTAGTAACCAAAACAATAACACAATTAATATTAACAACACGCATACCTATAAATATTTTTTGGAAACATTTCTTTCTTCTCGTCCGCGACCTGGAAGTGATTTGTTATTGCAACTATCACCGTCAGAAGCGCTATCTGCAATCTTTAAATTTAACCTGAGAAGCAGCTAGAGGGTTGACAGCGCTACCTACCCAGTATTCTATACACTACTTCGAGGACAAAGCTGCTGTACTCATTCCATGGAGGGTGTAAGAAAATATGACAGAATTACGTCTCGTCCTGGAAGGGGTGGAGGGGGGGGGGGGTTTATGGCAGATTTCCGTTATAGTACTTTTCCGTCTTTTTCGAAGAGGCTGGGCGGAATACTGTCATTATGGTATTCTTCCGTTATGGTAGTATTCCGTCGCCCTCATTGAGCATACACTTGTTTCACATTAACACAAGTAACAACGTACAGATATTTTAAGAGCGTCAATGTTAGACCTCGCGTGTTATTTCTATGAAAACAATTATAAAATGCCTCAGACGTAACTTGAGTTTTTAAAATGTTTCTCACTGGAAGTTTCCCAGATACAATTGTAAACAAATACGTAATTTGAAAACAAGAATAAGTTTTGAACTCCTGCTGACGTAAATTCGGTCACCAAGCGAACACTAAAGCTAGGACGCCCACAGCCAATGAGAGCGTCGAGGTCGCCACCTGGTCCCGTGGCTATGTACGGCGCGCCACGCCCACTGCTGAAACCCGCCAATAGACGCGGAGGGCAGAGCCACGATATCATTCACGGTAGTAAGGGATAGAGGGGGGGGGGGGGGGAAGGAATCTTGTCTCATTGTCTGCCAACCATATATAACCAGAGATGAGGGTAATATACAGATGGAGCATAAGGTCCGATTCTATGCGTGGGGGGTGAAGCCAAAATGGGAAGGGGATTCCAGGGTACAACACGTACCAAATGGCGGCCGTTTGTCTACAAATATATCAGCTGTAACTGTATTGGAGATTATGACAACTCATATCATTAAATTTTGTATTATGAAGATTCGTTTTGGACTATATATATATATATATATATATATATATATATAAACATATTAAACAGTAATGTTTTGATATGATTTTCTTCCAAACAGTAAACCACTATTGTTAATAAAGCAGACTAGAACAAGAGAGACAAATATAAACAAGCGTTCGCCATACTGGTACGTGAAAATCAGAAGAAAAATATGGGGAAAAAACGGCTTCACGTCTGACGGCTAATGATCCATCTATCCTTTCCGCAGAAACTCCAAAACTATGCTTCATATGAGCCCACCTAGTCAGGAGTGTAGTTGTGTGAGGCAAGTTAGTAGGTGCTACGCTCACTGGTTCTTACAGCGCGGTGTCGCCTCTAAGAGCAAGGCTGTAGACTGGCGCGCAGACTTCTCGTCGTGCATAGGGCAACTAAGAGATTTGAGCGGTGACCGTAAATAACATTGTATGGCGGATAAAAATTCTGCACACCGTATGTGGCCTAGGCCTTTTAGAGACCCCATCATCTTGGATTTTTCCACCTTTTGTTTTTGCTATACTTCTAATTTTGAACTATTGACCCCAATTTTTGGCATGTCACGACACAAACCGCATCTCCCAGACCTTCTATATCTCGTTTCAAACACATGAAAACCACACCAGTTCACAAGTTGTTGACCTCAACAAGAAGCCAAAGAAGCGGTATCAGAAATATTTGAGATGGCAAGACGGCGAAGGGAATCGAGATGTCCGCTTGTTGCACGCAAACAGGCCCAGACCGCCTGGTGAGATGGCTCGTGTCGGTTACGACCCCGCACATCTGCGCCTCGATGCAGGACCGGCAACAAGAACCACGCAGGCCAGCTGCGCCTCTGTCCTGGGAAGGAAGGGAAGGAGGAGGGGGGGGGGGGGGGTGTTGACGCAGCACCACGTGACCTGACGAGCCGGTCCGGGGCCGCGCCGTTACGGCCGAGACCCCGGCTTCGAGCCCCGCGCCGGCGCAGCGCCCGTCCTCCATAGAGCAAGGAGGGAGATAGAAGCGCGCGCACAGCGAGGAAGATAAACAGACTCGCAATTCAGTGCTATAACCTGAGACCGGAAAAATTCGCGGTTTAATTTCGCGATAGGCTAGAATCCAAGTGCGTGTAACTTATCGCCGCTTCAGTGATTGGAACACAGTTTGCCTGGAGTACTGTGAGCCAATGAATGACCCTCGACATAAGACGTATCTAATCACAAGCATCCCAGTTAGCAGGTGTCACGAGTCAGTAGCCAATGAGCTGGTGTAATTTCCCCCGCGTACGTAGAGGATCGTGGAGTCTATCATAGGGGTCACCGAAACTGCGAATTTTTCCGGTCCCAAGATATAACTAACGCTCTTTATTTTCTTTGGAAACCAGCGAACTAACAGTCGATCACTTTTCGATAGAAAATGTTGACTATCGTGATATATATTTTTTTGTCGTTGGTTGCTGGGAATAATTCACCATAAATGTTCCTAATCATCTATTTTCCAAACGGAACAACCAAAACACTATGTTAAAGTGCTTCATCTTTTGTTTCAAAACTTTTAAAAAAAACTGCATAGTCGCAGATTAAGAGTTTGAGTAATCATCATAACATCATTTTCAATCGCAAAAAAAAAAAAAAAAAACTTTAATCTGCTTATGTGAACATGACAGCCATGCTTATTTCATTGCTACCAGGATAATTCAACATTGTCATTTTTTTTTTCAAAAGTATTATAGTTTGCAATTATAGTCACTACGCCACTCCGTTAATTCCGAACTAATAATGTCTGTAAAAATACTTTCTTTTTATTTAAGGCATTATTTTTAAGAAGTTTCAATGTTTTGTTTATATTTAAAAATTAATTTTTGATGATGGCATTTCAACAGCAGTTTTTTTTTTGTGGCCATATTCCGCCTATTCAGTTGCGCCCCCCTGGAAATGCGACTAAACTGAAACCATGATTGGTAATAAACTGAAACCATGATTGGTGAAAGAACCATTCTTTCAACATAGGTTGCACTGCAAGCGAGAAAACAACAAAGCAGTACTCGACGCATGCGCTTATTTAAAACTGTTAAAGAGTTATTCTACGATTGTGATCTTGAACAGACATTCTACTAATTTTACAGTTCATACTATTAAGATTTATAACCGGACATTCTTTTTATGGACATAATGTTCTTCAACAAGTGTCCAGAGACGGTGATTACGAGTTGACGCGCTACCAAATGAGCGGACTATGTGATCCTCTGATTGGCGGGGGACTCTGGAAACCAGGAAGCTAGGGTTTTACGCGACACTGTAGCAGAGAGAGAGAGAGAGAGAGAGAGAGAGAGAGAGAGAGAGAGAGAGAGAGAGAGAGAGAGAGAGCGGTATGCACAAATATGGCGCCGGGCGGGCCGCGGGCCAGAGAGTTTCTCCCGTGCGGCGTGGGCCGCTGAGCTGTGAAGCAGGCGTTGCGCAACTCCGCCCGCTTCACATGCTGCCGGCGGGCGCTGGCAGCCTGGTGACGTCACTCGCTCACGGCGCCTACAGTCACCTAGTCACCTACAGTCAGCCACGCTGACATTTAGTTTAACGTATCTGTGGGATATCTGTACGAAGTGATTTACCACTTAATGATCTAAAGTGCTTCACAAGGCTGATATACGTGAGCTGAACAGCATTGTTATTTTTAATAATAGACAAACTATTTAATACATAATACTGGGCGTCTAGAATACGTTTAATTAAATGATGTTTGTCGCTGTAGCAAAAATTATGTCATTAAAATAATTAGGAATAACATCTTTATTTTTTACACATTTTTGCTACAGTGACAAAATTTGCTGTGGTTGTAGGACTTAAAATTAAACAAAACCCAGTGTTCCATCTATAACGTGCGCACGCATCCTTATAAAATGGCGTAACAATAATTACTATAAAAAAATAAACTTTTAACAATAATTATTTTATTTTATTAACACACAGTAATAATTACGTTTTTCTAATTTTCATGAAGGTTAAAGTATGGCTAGTTAATTATAGTCAACAACAATACAAACACCACTTAATAGACAAAATAAATATTTGAAGAATACTTTTAAATGAACTAAAACCAGTAAAATAACAAATTAATATAATACCGTGGTTCTACTACACATGCAACAATTGCGTAAAATATTTGAGAGCAAAACTTTAGAAGAAAAAGATTTTTTTCTCCTAAAGAATTCACAACTGTCTTTGAATGACAAACTAGGCAGCGTAAATTAATTAACAGCTTAGCATGAAAGTGAAGCTGTTAAATGTAGCTAGTGCAACAACTATTACAGAAAAAAATAGGTCATGGAAAGTTGAATTAATGCCGAAAGAAAAAAGTTACTTTCTATCTGCGTACAGGCGCAAGTGGATTTTTCATTACAAATTTATTTGGTAACAATCTGGATGCATTTAATACCGTAAGCTAAACACTCAAAAAATTGGTTCACCCCTTACTTTCAGGGTTGCAGTTATTAAAAAAAGTTTCAGATAATTTTTTTTGGTAATATTTAGAAGGTTTGGTCTATGACCTAATTGTAGTCATCCCCTTGTAGTATAGGTAGTATTTATAAAGTTTTAACATATTTGTAACAGTGTTCTTCAACCCATAATTATTTAACCTCTTGCGCTAAAAGTTGATTGTATAAAAAAACTTTCGATTTATTTTATTTACTCTAAGCAAATATAATAACCTTAAACAGATGCATTTGTTTTAATTTTTTCCAAATGAGATAAGGTGTTTTTTCCCTTCAGGTTTTTTAAAAACCTACCCCCTCCTCCCCAATTGTCTAATTTTATCCATTAAAGAACTTAATCCAAATTTGCCTTCTCTATATTATATCCTACACGAACCTGGAAGTAATTCGAGTAAAATTACGTCAAATACGGTGTCCATAATAAGTTACAGGATCAACTTTTGAGTTGACGGTGTTTTCAGGGTTTCAGGTTGTAGGGACCACGAAACGGAAAATTAAATACAAATGTTCTGTAAGTCGCGCCAAGGTAACGATGGCAACAGCGCGGTACACTACTGGCGTGAACCTGACGGCAGGAAGACTGTCACGCAGCCACCAGGCCAGTACAACTGACAGCTGACAGCCGGAGCTGCTCTGACGCGCTCAGACATGACAGCCTGGAGGGTTGTTGTACCATTTATTGTAGCAGCTTGATTTTAATGAAGCGGGTATCTTATTTTCATAAGCAAATTAAAAACGTTAAATTATATTATCTAGCCCTTGTACCAATTATTGTAAAAGCTTTGTACTAAAGCCACTCTCTGTAGTGGTCTTTATTATAGCCACTACTTTTTTTTAGTTATGTGGAGTCAGTGTATTGAGTATGTGGCCCAGTTTTACTTTATGCATATACACCTGGTGGAGGTGGTGACACACATAAAACATATAAGTACACTTTGTTACAAGAAAAACAAATGAAAACAACAACAATAAAAAATATTAACTTGTATTCATTATGTAGGTTAAACGAAAGATAAGGATTATAGGTATGAGAAGCGCAAGACTTATTAATAATAAAATTTCATTAAAAGAAAGTATTTAATAAAACAATAATATTGAAAATCCTGGTTTGGCAGGTGGTATCGATTATGTACTTAAAACAAGCAGAAATAGGTTGCACACATGTGTCACTAACAATGGTTCATAGAGTTCAATTTATAATGGCGCATGTTCTCACACTCATAAATCGCAGAAAACTGATAAAATAAGGTTTATTATTTAAATATTTAATTTATAAAATTGTACCTCGGCTTAGCTCTATTGTTGTGTCGATAGAAAACATGAAATTCCATTCTCGTATCACCTCTAGGTATTGACTTTGACGTGTATGCGTGACGATTAAGAGGATTGCAATATAAGTCTTTATGATGTTAATCTGTTCTCAAATTTTACAATAGTTTGAGATGTAGAGAAAATACTAGCACATTAGCTTATAACAATGTCTCGTACGATGCGAAATTGGACCAGTTTTTACTCACGTTATATATTATGCACTCCTACTTACATATCTTTCCAGATATGCCCTTTCATTAATACATACATTTAATATTACGCAGATTTAACACATCCATACACTCAGATGGCCTATTATAGCTAGAAATATGGATGAATATAAAAGGGATTACGCCCCTTGCGTTTCAATATGCCGCTACATTACATAACTCTCTTTTCTATTTAGAAGTTCTAAAACTATCAACTTTTGTAACCTGGCCTCTCATTGGCCGAAACAATAAAAAGTTAACGTAATTTTACACATTAAAAATAACAACTGACTTTCAGCAATATGTATGAAGATACAAAAATACGTTAAATTTAAAATGATAATTTCTAACAATGAACACACTGTTATACAAAATACGTGAAGAAAATCTATTATGCCGTTAAAGTCAATTGTGCCCTAGAGGGGTCTAGCTTATTGTGTTCCATGAAGTTCGTGCTACTTCATAGAGTGTAGCACACGTAGATACACCAAAACATAAACATAGAGTACTAATATCGGGGAAATAAACGAATAACACTAAATAGAATTATAATGTTGTTAAAAAAAATAATAGGTCACTTTCTGTGCGTGGAATCGTAAGTCATGTAACGGCACAGCTTGATTTTAATGAAACAGGTATCTTATTTTCATAAGCAAACAACACTCCACTCCGCGGTTGCGGTACTCGGTGGACGGATCGCAGCAAGCGGCTAGTGCTCGCTGCTCGGGGGGCGGGAAAGGTGAGTTCCGAAAGTGAAAACCACAAAAAAACAGGTTTCCCTTCATTTCCTTCCCGTGTGGAACAGTGGCGGTCGCCCCTCGATCCCGCGCGAGACTGCGTCGCTGCACTCGAGGTCACTGCATGGTGCATGGTGCATGGTGCTTGGTGCATTGTTCAATGCCGTCAAGGTGGACTCGCAAAGATTAGTCGCGTCCGTCCGACATCCGTTCATCCGTCAACTAGACAACGTTCCGCAACACCGCATATGCGTCGTACTATTTTTTCCACCTGGATGCTGCCAACTGACTAGAAGGCTTATATTTATGAGAAAATTCCTCTTCTAAATGTTAATTAGTTTGACAGTCAATTACGCTACGCTATTATAAATCATCAAAACTATTTTTTTTTTCGCGTTAATGTTTATTTTAATATATTTTCGAGTTACCGTACGTCATTAATAACCCTTGTGTGACTCGGTTACTTTTTTTTTATTCCAAATATTAAACTTTAAAACCTGTTAAAACGCAAGTTTAAAAACATAATATGGAAAATGCTAAACAAATAAAACAAAATTAAAATATATAAAATTAAATAAAAAACCAGAGAAAGGCGCAGTTAGTGTCCGCGACGTAGATTTTTTGTGAAAGCGTTGGGCTAAAATCATATAAGTATGTAATTTTCTGTATTGCCTTCCAGCGACGCCGGCACATGATCCGGCATGTCTCAGCCGCTGCATGGTCGATGGGCGAGCTACGTAATAGCTGATAATAGCTATTTACTGATGTAAATATCAGTTCGCTATTGATATGGTTTGTTACTACGCAAAATGGCAATCAGGGAAAATTGTTGATTTTTTTATTTTATCTGAAAAGAACGTTCATGTCACAAATCGGCTTGTTATACTTTTTTTTTTTTTTTTTTTTTTTAACTGGTCCTTATTAAAGTTTGGCAGCCTTGGTAAAGGACTCCAAAGCATGTCGGTATAAGAGCGTACGCAGAATTTAATTTCGGGGGAAAAATAAAAGGGGGGGGGGGGTGAATAGAACAAATTTGCCCGCCGTTTTGCTTTCAATTTATGTCCTTTTGTTGGTGGGAATTTTTATAGCTATATCTCCCCCATCCACCCCTCTACGTTCACCCTTACATGTCGGTACCATCCCTGGTAATGCAACATGTCATTTCTAGAAACAGGAAAAAAAAAAAAAATCCGCGGATTAATTTCGTGATAGGCTACAATTCATGTAACTGTACCTTTGTGCTGCTTCTTTCATAGGTTCACTCTTGATGTGGAGGACTCGTGGCCAATAATAAACCCTCAATCAACGTATCGAATCCAAAACAAATGAACAGGCGAAGTTTGCCCTAATATACAGGCGGTCACTGAACCCGCGAATTTTTCCATTCCCTAGTCATTACTCTCAGGCAGGGCTTAGTACGAACTTCTTTGGAGGCTACGTAGATGATAAACCTACGCTCAACTCAGTTCGTAAGTCTCTTCGGAGGCAGTGATCCATAAGACGTACCCGTGGTAGGGGTCAAGGGGTTCGACAGCAGCCACCCCCCGACTTGTCTCAGTCGACATCCCGCTATAATTGGGGACTAGGAACATTCGTGGTTTCAATGACCTCTAGGATATACTCCACGATCATTTATGTACTCAGCAAAACTACACCCGTTAATTGGCCACTGACTCGTGACACCTGTTATCTGGGATGCCTGTGATTTGATACTTCTTTGGTTGAGGGTTATTCATTGGCTCAAGAGTCTTTCAGGTAAACTGTGGTTTAATCATTGAAGCGGCAAAAATGTTAAACACATTTGGATTCTAGCCTATCGCGAAATGAAACCGCCAATTTGTCCGGTTCCTCGATATAATGCCCGATCTTTAAATGATTCCTGCAATGGGGAATTTTGATTTAATACATTTTTTGGACATATACTTTTGCTGTTTTGCATTGTTTTTCATGGAAAAAATTCAAGAATGCAAACTAAGAATAAAAAATGAAAACACAAACCCAGAGAAAAAGCCTAAATCTCCTGATGTCAAAAACCTATACAAATCAAGTGTCTAATATTGGTCTGTTTGTGCCTGATGACGAGAGCACACGCCAGTTCCCGAAACGTTGCAACTGTTTTGTGATAGGAAACTTACTGTGTTCACCGGTGTTGTCGTCGTGTTGTCCATAATACCTGTTTAGGTACATCTTTGGATCTATCTGTTTGACATCAGCTGATTAAGGATTGTTCTCTGTGATGTAACTTTTTCATATTTAATTCTTGATTTGCGTTCTTGAATTTTTTTTTTCCATGGCAATCAGTGCAATACCGCAGTGGCGTGTGTCCACTGGCACCGAGCAGTAGTGGACTGGCTTCGCACGGCGCGGTGCAGCGGTTCCCGGGAGGTCGCTCCAGGCGTGGCGGCCGGCACGACTCACCGATGTTGACGAGCTTGACGCCGTCGGCGGCGACAGCGGCGAGGGCGGCCGACACGTTCTCGAGGCAGTGGTGCCTGTTGGCGGGGCGCCGCACCCAGGCGGGGCGCAGGGCGCGCTTCTGCAGCGTCTCGACCAGCGCGCACAGCGCCGTGCCGTCGCACAGGTCCGCGGCCAGGTCGTCCACGCGCAGCCCCGCTCCGCGCAGGTGCTCGTTCACCCAGTTGCGGAACGTGTTCGCCTGTATCTCCACCCACAGCTCCTCGCGGCCCTTGATGGCCATGCCTCGCGCCGCGTGGCCCTCCGGGCTGCGGGCCGCCAGCCCCACCTGCGACAACCGCACACGCTCGCCCGCCATGGCCGCCTCGCTGCAACTGGCTCGCCTCGGCCGGGCGCGCCCAGCTGGTTCCTGCCGCCGCCGCCTGGCGCGCTGAGCTCGCCCGCCATGGCCGCCCAGCTAGTTCCTGCCGCCGCCGCCTGGCGCGCTGAGCTCGCCCGCCGCCATCTTCATCGCGTACAAGCTTCACTATCAGCAACAATTTATTAAAAAACTAAGTTATTCAAATCTTTTGATATCGCATGTAAAACATTAATTGTTTTAAATAAAAATCACGAGACACGACCACAACACAATAAATGTAAGTTTTATTTCGTTCCCCCAACACACACTCCAAAATTACAATAATTTTCAATAAAAATATATTTAATATCCAAAATAGTTTAAATATAAAACAGGTAATACAAATGACCGAAATGGAGGTGTCAATGACGATAGATTACAGGTGATGTCAAGAGGTAAAGTTTGGTGTAAGCGAGTTTCTCTGCACACTAGGTCACCGCTGAGACTCCATTCGGCCACATAGTACTAAAAACGACTTAAATATATACTCATCAAACTTTTGAATGGAATGATTTTTTAGTTTGCACAGTCAGTTACGCACATATGGTTTACCCGGGATCGTGTTGGGTTGTAACCGTATCTACACTGACATTGGAGTTCACTAGATGAGTTACGCCGAGAGGTAATTGTGGTGTACCTACAATGCTCTTGGCACAAGCGTGACCCTCAGCTTCACGGCTACCAAGAACTCATTTCATGTAGCTTCAGTCTTGCAGTCTTTCAAAAATAAATTTAAGTATTTTTTTAATTAAAAAATAAAAAATATATTACTATGCGTAGCAAAATATCCTGCTTCATTAAAACTGTTAAATCAAATTGAAATTCAGTTTTTTGTGCCTTACAGCACCCATAAACGAATTATGACATAAAATAACAACAAAAACACAAGACATACAGTGATACACATCAATGCGATAAAACACGAAACAATACAATACACAGATAGATAAAGATTGATAAAGTTCATGTTAACCAATTGATCACTTCGGTTTTCACAAAAATCTTAAACCGAAACTAAAATGATGTATTAAATAAATATACAGATTACAAAAATTTTACCAATGAATATTTGTACATTACTCAAAAGGAGTTATAATTTTTTACACATTTTATAGTTACTAATGGTTTTGAAAGTGTCACACTAATTCTGTAATTGCAAGTTGGAATTTTTAATCCAAACCGAGTCATTATGTCTGGACCAACAAAAATGGTAATAAAATGCACATCACTGATCGAACGTCTAATAAACAGAAAATTCAAATAGATTATATAGGAATGTAGCATTTTCAAAATAATTTAAATGCCTGAAATTTTTAAATATTAATTTAAGAACTATTTTTGCATATTTTCAATTCTTTTCTAAATAAAGTCATTTGATGATAAGAAAGTTTTAAATTTAATAAGACCTAAAGATCTTCATGTGTTGCTAATAGTATATATTATCTACATGTTGGTGGAAAAAAAAAGTTTGGCATCAATATAACTGGAAGGTTACTTAGCTACTATGTGATAATTCTGATTAAATTCGTTTTTTGACTAAAGGTTATACAATAAATGCTTTCGTAATTCAGGGACGTTTGTTAACTTGAAAATCAGATCCGGACAGCTGAAAAGTTTCACAAACATATTTCCCATATGTATATATATAATCAGCATATTATCTTGCTCAATTTCAGTTGGAATATCATTTATTAAAGATTATAGTAGTTGAGATAAACTACTGCTTTGCGGAACATCTAATACAATGAAATTGCATATGCAAATTTGAATGAAAATCGTAAATTTGTAAGATAATTAAAACATTGACGAGGCCTAAAATTGATAATTTTTTAATCATAACATTATGTTGGAAAGTATCAAAGGCTTTGCTCATGTTGAAATAAAGAATATTTTATTTACATCTGGATTTATACTGGTACACGCACATATAAAAAAAAAAGTGTATTAAAGAAATAATATTTTTAGGAATCAAATTAATGTACCTATAAATATTAAAACTTCTAAAATACTACATAACAAAGGTTTTTGACTAAAATTTAACCGTCAATAAGACTTCAAGAAGAAATATACCAATAAATATAAATATATATTTATAAATAAAAATATAACCACTCACTGACTGATACACACTTAATATAGATAATATTTTATGTTCAAAGACAAAATTTTTGAAAATGTTTTAAATTTTGTTTGACCTTTATTTATAACATGTTACAGATACTAAAAACTAATACGCTACAAAACTAAAAAAAAAAAAAAAAATATTTTTTTTTTTTTGCAAAACTCCGTTCCCCCGGAGAAACCCCCGGAATGGCTACCGCATGGGGAGCCCTAAGAAAAGAAACGGGCTCCCCATTTGGAAGCCACCTGGAAGGTTTTTTTCTGTTCCACCCACCGTTTCTTTGGTAGCCTGACTTGTTACAAGGGATTGTATTCCTACCAGAGAAAATGCCACCATTCACTCTGGGCAATCCGCCTTGGAGGAGCCGGGGCGCGAACCCGGGTCCTACAAGTCACAAGGCAGGCGCTCTACCCCAGAACCAGAGTGGTAGAGCGGATACTTGCAGTCTTCTTAACACTGATATGATGTTATTCTAAGAGTTTACTGTAGTTTCGTGTGGCTTTTAACACTTGCAGTACGTGCAGTAACATCTAACCTCGGTAACGAACAAATTTATGTGTTCTTATGTTGTTCGTTCAGCATGAATTATGTAATTTCATAACAGTGAAATATAATTTAAATAACTAGTCTGGCAATTTTTTAGTTGATTTTCTGCAAACAAACTTATAGTCCCGCTGTTCAATAATTATATAGAAATATAGACCAGTAAAAACTAATGTAAGAGCTTGCACTGTCGAAGGTAAAGTTATTTTGAAATAAATGTTAGATATTAAAAGAGTGTGTTTAGTTAAAATATGTGTGTGCTTACAAGCATAATGTTATTGTATAAACATTTTATTTATTTGGTTTTAAACCCACAGAAAATTAACTTTTTTTATATTACTTTTGGCTTTCTTTGGTTTTACCGTGCTTAACTTGCGCAGCTAATACTGGAAACCTATTCAAAGAACTGTTTGCAAATAACTAAATATTGGAGTTACTGGGGCAACACGAAGCATAAATGGTAACACTATTTTGTAGTTATACAATTATTTTCATGTAAATGTACAAATATGTATTTTTGATTGAATATTTCTGTTCCATTTATTTACGATGCACAACAGCAAACAGAATAACTCAAAGATGAAACTTAACAGATAAAAATTGAAAGAAAAAAAAAAGCTATACAGAGATGCACAGGAGCGCAGACTAACACAGTATATGATTCCTAAGAGAACAGTTGCGGTGTTTCAGTAAAGAGATCTATTCTCTTCTTAAGGCACAGACTGACATACAGTTTAATGAGTAATGGCGTATGTCCGAGACTACATCATCTTGAATTAATTTACCTATTATTTAAAATGTGTTTGTCAGTGGAAATTTTATTTAATAAACTACACTAAATTAGTTTATATTCACATAGATACTGACTTTCTTTAAACAGATTTGATTTTTGTTTGTTTCATGTGTAAATTTGTTTACACTTCTGTTAACAAGGCACAGGTATTAGTGCAGAGAAGCTTATTCAAAAGAACCTGTTTCTGTAACAAAAAGTGTCAAGAGCGTAGTTAAAAAAGGGGGGAGGGGGAATTAGGGTTGCCAGATTTATTTAGACAAAGAATTTTATTTTTCAATAATTACAATGGCAGGAATTTAAAAAGTTAGTTAGGGATCGTCAACTAACCTAAAAATGTATTTTCAAGCATTATCTTTGTAAAAGAGTTTCCGGAGGAAGGACTGGCTTCTGCCCTCCCCTTCCAAAAATACTGTCTACACCCATGGTAAATGTATAAACAAAATCACATGTAGTTACACGCATTAGTACACGATATTCTCAAAAGACGTTAATTAAAATTTTGGAGACCGTAATTTTAATAGTTGTAATTACAATATTAGATGTCAATAATTTTTCAAGAAATGTGATGATAGCCTACATGGAGTTCTCTAGTCTGAAACTATGGATTTGTACTGTTATGCAATAATCGTACACTCACGCCTGTAGCATAAGGAATCACTACAAGGCAATCTGAAGATGAGAAAAGATACACTATCGATTTGTATGGACCGAGTCGTAAGACACTAATTCGTATTCCAGAGAGCATAGGTTCAAATCCCGACTGGTAATTGTCATATCATTTTGATGTGAAACGTCTTAAAAATCACAGCGAAACATATGGGTACCAGAAAGTCTGACTAAAAGGTCTGTATCATCTTGCTTTAACATTTTCCTAACTATATAGGCTTCGGCCTGAGACGCTCTTAAGTCTTCCTTACCTAGACCTCCCAAATACACTAAGTTTTAATTTAGATTCGGAAAAAAAATTCTGTTCAGTGTAGCTCACAACTCAGATGTGATAGCGCGGTGATTGGTGTGATTTTGTATAGAGAACTGACAACACTGGGAAATACAGATTGTTTGTTCACCAGAAAACATTAATTTTTATATTATGCTTTCGGTATCTAATTTATCATATCACATGCAAATGTTAAACAGAAACGAATAGTAAGCTACCATTTAATGTCGGTTTTGATTAAAAAATTTAGTATGTAGTCAATGTCTCGTTTTTATTGTTTTTATTTTAAACTATTACACTAAAAGTGACTCGCTGACATAGAAGTTTCACGTGAAACCAACAGCTGTGAGTCTCAATACAGCCCAACCGATATTTTCTAGAAAATTGATAGGATGGTTCCGTACTGTAGGTCATGGCTAATTCCTTTCACATTGTTACTCTACTGTGGTGTTTTTTGCCGTCTGCACTGACCTCCGCGCTATTAATATTTTTACGGACAAGCAAGCATTTCAGAATAAGAAGAAAAATAATATCGGAAATAGGCTATTCCCGTGGTAAACATACATAAAAATTATTTCAAGGCTTAGTCATTGAGGCAGTTAACATAGGTCTAATTTAACAACTACTTAATCAGTAAAACGTAAACAGCAAAAGCAAATCGTTCTCAAGTAACGTATAACAAAAATTCCGTATTCACAGTTCACAGGTTGGAAATGCTCTGATTTTTTTTATATATTCCTAATAGCAATTGTTTTTTTTTCCTGTACATCTATATTGTCACGATTTACTGCGGGTTCGTAAAGGATAGCCCAATTAAAGATTTTTATCACACAGTTTTAATGATGGCCACTACTTATGTCACTTACATTTAATATTATAAAATTGCCAAATAATCAATTGCACTTAAAAATGTTGCTTCCTCCAGTCACTCGTTTCTCACAATCCACACGCCTCGCTGGGCCGCACCTCTGGCGCAACTCTCGCCGCAGCACCCCTCGTGGTCCTCCGACGCAGGACTCCGCCGCCGCCGTCGCACTTCCCCTTCACCGAGATCCCACTCGACGCCTCGCTCGGAACTTCGCTCGGGACTCCGCCGCACCCGCGGCACTATCGCCCGGAAACTTCGCCGCGGGAAAACTCCCGACTCCACTCACTCACTCACTCCCTGCCCTCAACCTTCGTCCAAAGTCTTTGCCACTCTGCCGCACCCGCGGCACTATCGCCCCGGAAGCTCCGCCGCGGGAAGGCTGCCGCCTGAAATTTTACTCAACTCTCAGACTCCCTGCCCTGACGTCCTCGGGGATATATATATAGGCCCCGGAGCAATTCCAGAACTCACGAGAGCGGCCGGGGCCAGTCGTGTCATTCCGAGCTGTCCCGACGGCAGAAATCTCTCGAAAACACGTGTCGGTGACTCGCGTAACTCCGCAGCTGGCAGGTTTCGAATGTCAAACTAACAGCGCCGCGCGGGGAGCTGAGGTCTGGAGGGAGGGGAAGCGGTGACCCAGGTGCGCACTGCACATTTCATGTTACGGCGGCATGTGATGCAGCCCAGCTAGCTCTGCACCTGCGCGTGACGTGGCCTTGCTAACGTTCGTAACAATATGTTAAAATACTCTTCTAATGGTTTTCACAGCACATGCCAAAAACATAATCCTGTAACATCCCCAACATGACAAAAACAACACCACATCCATTAAGAAGTAAGGTAATAGTTAAGTCAGCCCACAAAAAGTGAATCCCAATAGCACATCAGAAACATAATGTGGGTATTATTAATGATGTAGTAACGTAAAAAAATATATATTTTGTGAAATCATTATTGCTTAAGTTAATTTTATTGTTCTTTTGATAGATATTACTTAAAATAAACTCAATTGGATAACCACCTCAGTAGTATAGATGACTATACACCTGATGGTGATAATATGCCGTGGCATTTTAAACATATGATATAAATAGTAATGCAATATTTTACTTAATTAACCGTCGTGTCATGTCCACCAGTTTGGCCTCGGCTGGTATGATAGCACAAGCCCCAAGTGCGCCACCCATCCTACATAATCTAAGGGGAGGTAAGTTAGTTCGCCACCCGCCCCTAGATGGCAGACAAAGGGGAATGTAAATTAAGGAAACTTTGTCTACCTGCCCAGCCTAATTCAGGACAAATATGTAAATACCCAGTGTTGGATCAAGAAGCCTTTAAATTATACAAGTGAATGTAAATAGTATTGTAATTCGAATATGTATGCACAGGAAGGGTAAATATGTGCCCTCCCTGATGAATATGTACATACATTGTATATTTACTCTGGCTGAGCTAAGCCAGGCAGAAAGCTCTTCCCAGTATTTCTGGGTAAATACAAGTGGTAAAATACTTGAGCAGTATTATTTAAACAGCGTCTTCTCTGGAGGGTACTGCTCCTCCTTCCTATCCCTCCCTGCTCTAGGGCAGCGACCCCTGTTCGGGGACCGCTCCTGCTCTCTCCCTGCACTTGAGCAGCGACCCTTGCTTGAGGACTGCTCCTGCTCCTCCCCTCTGCCCGACCTCCCCCTGCTCTTGGGCAGCGACCCCTGTTCGGGGACCGCTCCCGCTCTCTCCCTGCTCTTGGGCAGCGACCCCTGCTTGAGGACTGCTCCTGCTCCTCCCCTCTGCCCGACCTCCCCCTGCTCTTGGGCAGCGACCCCTGTTCGGGGACCGCTCCCGCTCTCTCCCTGCTCTTGTGCAGTGACCCCTGCTTGAGGACTGCTCCTGCTCTTGGGCAGCGACCCCTGTTTGGGGACCGCTCCCGCTCTCTCCCTGCTCTTGGGCAGCGACCCCTGCTTGAGGACTGCTCCTGCTCCTGCTCCTCCCCTCTGCCCGACCTCCCCCTGCTCTTGGGCAGCGACCCCTGTTCGGGGACCGCTCCCACTCTCTCCCTGCTCTTGGGCAGTGACCCCTGCTTGAGGACTGCTCCTGCTCCTCCCCTCTACCCGACCTCCCCCTGCTCTTGGGCAGCGACCCCTGTTCGGGGACCGCTCCCGCTCTCTCCCTGCTCTTGGGCAGCGACCCCTGCTTGAGGACTGCTCCTGCTCCTCCCCTCTGCCCGACCTCCCCCTGCTCTTGGGCAGCGACCCCTGTTCGGGGACCGCTCCCGCTCCTCCCCTCTGCCCCTCCATACCACAGAAGCCTGGGACAAGTCAGTCGGTTGTCAGGGAATTGTATTTTCGGTCACTAGATTAAATTTCATTTCAACTAGTGGCCTAGAGTTCAAACATTAATTAGAATTAGAAAGACTTTGCATGCTGCTTATTTATACAAATTCTTTCTAAGACAATAAACATAATTTACTCATGTCGTTCAAGTATTAGGTCTGTATGGTCATGATTTAACTTATGGTAGGTTTCCATCTCTCCCAGGCGAAATTAGGTGTACCATTATGGTAGTTTTCCAGTGTGGCAGTCTTCCATCGCCCCCGTCAAAACTGGAGGAAAAATGCCATAATTGAAAACTACCATATTTTTATTTTTACAAATTGTGGTTATAAATATATAGTGCCGCTTCCTATAACCCATTTTTGGAAGCATTTGTTTCTATTAGTTCGCGATCTGTTGAGTTGATTTATGACTGGAACTACAGAAAGTAACCGTAAAATGCGTTATCTGTAGCCTTTTAAGTTAACCTAAGAAACAGCTAGGGCGTTAATAGTACTACCTAGCGACGTTCTCTATACACTACTTTGAGAGCGAAGCAGCTGTACTCATTCCATGGAGTGTATAAGAAAATATGGCAGAATTACCCACCGTCCTTTGGGGGTATGGCAGTTTTCCATTATGGTACTTTTCCATCTTTTTGAAGAGGCCAGGCGGAACAAAACCATTACCGTAGTATTCCGATATGGTAGTCTTCTGCGCTCCCCAATAATATTTATGTAGAATGGGAACATTGACGAATTCGTCATTATGCTCCTTCAAACACTTCTTCATACTGCCCCAAATATCAAAGTGTTTTTATAATAATGTGTAAAAAATAATATACTATTTCAACACAATAAACATAGAACTTTGCTGCTATAAGTTGACTGGAGAAATTCTGATTTCGTCATCCCACCCACATTACCCTAACAGCTGATTTTGATAATTATACTGACCAAAATAAAGCTATAAATATTCTGTGTGCAGAAGCGGCAGCAGACAAAAATCAATGTTATGAATCCCAAAACTTGTCGCATTAACTATATTTGAAAATATTATTAAATAATATGCAAACAGATTTACTGTGTTATTATTAGAGTTAATTATTTTAGAATAAGTCACAACGTCTCTTTTATGTAATTTGGTACTTTGGTAACAAAATGGACTTTAAATGCGTTATTTTTTTATTATCTGAAAACCCTAAATGTAAAATCTACGTGATGATTATGATTAGACTAAATTAGTATGAAAGAATTTTTGGTTGTATTGATCTATTGCACATGTGTATGGTGGTGCACTCTATGAATTGTAAGTGACTATAAGAAAAATAAGTAAACTATACAGACTCTATTTTTTTTTTAACTTGGAATGAAATGTGTTTGTGTGTTTTGTATTTTTGTGTATCAACATGAGTGTCAAAATAAAGCTTAAAAGTGAATAATTGTTATGTTAAATATGGGTAGTTTAAAATTATGTCGCCTTTGTGCTCTTGAAAGAGAATGTTTCGTCAAAATCTATGAAGATGAGGGGCAGAAGCTGAACCTAGCAACAAAAATCACACAATGTTTACAAATATGGGTAAGCCAAAATTAATTTCAGTGCTTACGAACAAGTGTTGATACCCCGAAATCAACTTGTTTTTAATTTTCGGGTGTCTGTGAAATTTTAACTATTAGCATTTCCACGTTTTATTAGTTGTAAATTGGGTGATATTTAAAATTTTTATTGGTTATATAAATCCCACCATTAATGACAATGTTATTTTTTAAAATAATTTTAAAAGAAGAAGCATTCTAATTTGTTAATCACTATAAATAATTCTGTTTTTTTTTATGCAAAACATAATCAAATAATATTGTAACATTCATTCAGGTATTACACATCCTCACTACATAAATGCAGATACATTAAGTTAAAGCTAATGAAATTATGCAGATCAAAGATAAAGATATCAATAATCTATAAAATGATGTATCTATCTACCTAGTTTAAACTAAGCACTATACTATATCTTAGCTGCTAAGCAAGTCTTTAAGCAACAGTCAACAAAGGTTATGTTGAAATAACTGTACCTAATTCTTATTTGACACATAAGTACACCGCCAAACGAGTAGACTTTTTTTAAACTTCAAAACTTTTTGTGATTTGATTATGAAAACTACTTAGTAAATGATATTTTGCAGAACTTATAGTGCAATAATACATTTTTAAAGCTAGCAGATCTGAAAATTTTTTATTCCTATAAAGTAGCTTGAACGTTTTGCTATTGCTACAGTTAATTTTAGGCTGAGGTGGATTGCAGCCAGGACTGTAGCGTGGCGTGTTGCTTGCCCGCAGCTGTATCCAGAGGACCCGCTGCCCAAGTTGGTGTGCATGGATTGCTGCTCCAAGCTGAATCACTACTTTGACTTCTTTGAGACGACGTCTCGGGCCCAACTGTCGCTGCAGGTGATGTTCGACCGCAAGGCACCGGGGCAGGAGCCCAAGAAGGAGCTGGAGGGGGAGCAACCGGCCGCCCGCCCCGCCGAGTCCTCGCCCCGGCCGGCCAGGGCGCCGCCCGTCATAGTGAGTTACAGTTGAGGTCGAGCTCTGCGTCTGCTCATCATCGGCCAGGCGGGGGTGAACCCAGGAGCCTTCAGACTTCCGAACCAGGGCTAGGGGTCTGACCCTAGGGCTAGAGGTCCGAACCTGGCCACCTGGAGGACTGCAATGGATCAATGAAGAAAAGGAAAAGCAGTTGGTGGACGGAGGATGTACCCCAAGTAAACCAGCTTGCCATGGCAACTTTCGATTAGTGAAAAAAAAAAAAAATTATTTTTGCACTAGGTGCGGTACAACCATTCACTGTCAAGTTTCTTGAAGTCCAGATTACGAGAGAGGTATGGGTTGAGAAATCGAACCAGCAGTTTCATGGAGAGTGTATATGAGGAAAATAGGGGAGGGGGTTTGGGAAACTTCTCTCCGAGGAAGCCAGCCGCAAAACAGGTCTTGTGGATGGAACCCATCCACGACAACGCATGCTCTGTGCCGACATCTCCGGGATCTGTCGTGAATTGCCGTGGTGGTGATAATGGCTGATTGTGGAGGATGCACTGTAGAGCATGCCTTCGATGTGTCGTGTGTGCGCAGGAAGCTGAGTGCCTCTGACGCATCAATGTGTGTGCGCAGGAAGCAGCTCCGGGTGAAGCGACGGGCCCTCCGGAATTTCTGGAGTGTGTGCTGGCGGACAAGGAGGCAGCGGCCAATCAGAACGGTCAGTATCTCCTTGTGGGTGTTCTCCGGCCTCTCTGGATGCAATATGGCTGGTCATGGATCGTGTTGTGTTGTGTGTTATCTCCACAGTGTACACCTGCACCTCGAAGTAACAACCCTAATTCATTCCAGGAAAACGAGTGCTAATCCAATACGTTTATTCCATACCAATGCATGTAAATCAAAACAACTGGTTTCCAAACCACTGAAGTGTGTCTGTGAACTATCATTTTTGATTGATACACTGCTACTGTTAAAATCAATTTACAGCACAGAATTATAAAAAAAAAAATTATTTGAATGGGAAAGAGCGCTACTATGAATACTATACTACTGTGATGCATGAACTCATGCCCTAATTGATTAGTGTCGTCACTTCTAAAATGCGCAAATCAAACAGTCTTATATTGAGGACCGGGTGTAGCCATATATTAAACATCTCTTGATCTTGCCTCATCATCATCAACATTTAGAAATGGGTTGTCAGTTATTGAAGCAAGTGCTTGCGGGCTGTGGAGGCGTGCGAGCGCGGTGGATCGGTGTGCAGGCGCGGACGGGTCGTCGCGCCGCAAGCGCCGGGTGCCGGTGAAGCGCATGCAGCGGGCCGGAGCGCGGCGCCGGGAGCGCGCCAAGGCGGAGCGCAAGGGCAAGGAGCGCGAACGACGCGACAGGCAGGAGGAAGCAGAGCTGCAGCAGCAGGCGCTCCTCCAAGTCAAGGTGTGGTGTTCTTCTGTTTCGTCGTAGTGAACACACGTTTATAAATTAACATTATAATTGTGTTCAAAATGTTAGAACGTAAAACTGCCTAGAAAGCCTACAGGCCATTATAAATAGAGATACTAACATTGTTAAACATAAATTATTATTTTAACTTAAATGAATTTAATTTTACTACAGTTATGCTTATCAACCATAAGTATAAGGTAACTTTAATTTTTGAATACTAATTTTAAGTGTTATTTTATCTTACGTGTCATCATTACTAAGTATTTACCTGTTAATGCTTTTATGTAGAACTAAAGATTTCTTCTGTGTTAGGTAGTTATGAACAAGTTTGATGGCGTTTGTGTGTGAGGTGGGAGCTCAGCATAGAGGCGCGCGTGTGTGAGGTGGGAGCTCAGCATTGAGGCGCGCGTGTGTGGTGGGAGCTCAGCGTAGAGGCGCATGTGTGAGGTGGGAGCTTAGCGTAGAGGCGTGCGTGTGTGAGGTGGGAGCTGAGCGTAGAGGCGCGTGTGTGTGAGGTGGGAGCTCAGCGTAGAGGCATGCGTGTGTGAGGTGGGAGCTGAGCGTAGAGGCGCGTGTGTGTGAGGTTGGAGCTCAGCGTAGAGACGCGTGTGTGAGGTGGGAGCTGAGCACAGAGGCGTGCGTGCTGGCAGGAGGAGGAGGTGAAGCAGGAGGGGCCGACGGGCGACGCGGAGGCGGACGCCAGCTTCCCGGACGACTGCGCGGAGGACCTGCTGGACGAGCTGGGCGACGCCTGGGACGACGGGCCGGGCCCCGAGGAGGAGGAGGCCAAGCCGGCCGGCAAGCCCAAGCCCGTACTGGATGGCTACGTGTGGCAGTGCACCAACTGCCCCGGCGTGCTGCCCACGCTGCAGGAGCTGCGCGTCCACCACCACACGCAGCACAACCAGCCGCCCAACTTCAAGTGCGTGCAGTGCGCCAAGGTGTACACGCGCTACCGCAGCTTCGCCCGCCACGTCAAGCTGCACCGCAACCCCAAGAAGTTCAGGTGCGTGGCGCGCCCTCCCTCGTCCCTCGTCTCCGTGCGAGCAGGCTCGTCGCTCTGGACCCGCGGAGTCTTTAATATTCGTTTGCATTCCGGGTATAACACTTACTTTGAGTAGGGTAAACTAGATCAGTCAAGTGGACGGTCAAGGTATACTTTTCCTGTTTATTAAATATTTTTTTAATTTTACAAAAAAAAAATTGCTGCAGAGCAAATAAATTAATATTTATGTTCTATTTGTAATGTAAATTTTATATTTTGGTCAGAGAAAGTCGGTAAAATCTGGTTTAAAGGACTGGGGAACCACCGAAGGAGGTAACTCGTGTGAATAAATTGTTAATAATAATACCTTCTTAACCTGATTAGGTCTTACACCCCTAATATTTAAACCATAAATAAAAAATATTTGTTGTTTTGAATAAGCCTCGAACCAAATTTTTGAGAACAGATCTTGTGATCATGTTAAAAATTTTATATTAAGTGTTGACATCTGCCAGTTAGTTTTTTCAGCATTCATTATTGTTGCCACAAGAGTGCTATTAAATATATCAATATTTCCAGTAAAATTATTAGCGTAAATACACGTCCCCACAGATATCAGAGATATCAGCCAGCAAATATTTTATTTGTGGATTAACTATGAAATACGGGAGTGTAATGATTTAATGAGGTGTGTTGAGTTCTTGGTTGAGGAAGGCTCATCTATAGAGACAAGATTTTATGACTTTGTTTTTAGTCCAATTTCTTTTTAAAACAGAGGATTTCAATGTTATTGTATTTATTTTTTATTAAAGCTGTTTTGTAATACTTAACTCCACCAATGTAGGGGTAAAATTTTTATGCTGCATTTTTACGGTAAAATAGTTTTTAATAAAGTGGTGTAAAGCAGTTACATTCAAAGCAATAAAAATAAGTTAGTGAGCATTTATGGTTAAGTATTTATTTAATAAAATCAATTTATCAAATCAAATGAAATTAATATTTTTTTGATCCATTCACTAAATTACACTTTTTGTCTGAAAATAATTTGCTTTCCTTGAATTTCAAATTTAAAGATTGCTTTTTTTTTATTATTTGAATTAAGTTTTTGTTAAATGCTGTATAATTCCATGATATAACTTGCATTTCGGTGTTGGGGGGTTGCTTTGACGTGCTTTTCGGTGTTATTTCAGTTTTATCGTAAATTTCTAAAAAAAAATTGTCCCTACTCGTGGATGACATGTTCATACGGGCCTCGCGGTAAGGGGGAGGGGGTCGGAAAAAATCACGAAATTATCACAAGGGGGGAGGGGGGGTGTAGAGAGATATCACATGTATTTATTTTTTCGCCCGATTTCTACTAAACCGAAAAGCGACGCGTGACCTTGACTCGCCGTAGCCAGGCGACAATATCCACACCCGCCGCAACATGAACCACCCGGCTCAGCTTGCCAGTCGCCAGTAAGACTGTGATTCTGGCGCTGAATACATGCGTAAATCACATATAACTATAAGCCTTTCCTTTATCATTTTTATGCCAGTTAGAATAAACCTGCAACCTTAATGTGTGTCTGGACATTTTTATCGCTGTGCTTAATTTTCCAGAATTAAATTAGATTATACCTATATTTAATTAATTAATCTGAATTTTTTTAAAATATTTTGTACCAAAAAAAATACATGTGATTTATTTTGAGGGGGGGGGGGGGGGGGGTAGTCTAAAACCTCACCACAAATCACTAGGGGGGAGGAAGGGGGGGTTAAAAATTTGCTAAAAAAAACATCACGTGATCAATGGACGACCCCTAACGAGACGAGGCGACCGTCTGCAGTCTGTAGCGTGTGGCGTGCTCCCGCCAGGTGCGAGGAGTGCGGCAAGTGCTTCTCCCAGAAGACGGTGCTGCAGTCGCACAGCACGGTGCACACGGACGCGCGCCCGCACGTCTGCCCGCAGTGCGGCAAGGCCTTCAAGCAGTTCAGCTCGCTGTACCTGCACTCCAAGTGCCACCTGCCGGACCAGGCCAAGCCCAAGTTCCCCTGCGACATCTGCAACAAGGAGTGAGTGGTCCTCGCACCCTGCGTGCTTCAGTCGGGAGACAAAACTTCAATGAATAATGTAACACTTCTAATTTAAAAAACTTTATTTTTTTTATGACACAATGGGTAGGGACACCGTATTTTCTTGAACTACGAAATTTGCGCAAAAATGTTGTTAACAAAATTCTAACAGTATTGATGAAACACGAAGTTTGGCCTGAAATACAGCTGTTATCACGAGATGTTTGACGCCGTTTCTGAAAACGTCATGCTGTTGGTCATAGATTTTGTAACACAAGAAAACAAATTACAATAATGGGAGTTTTTTCAGTATCTCGAACGTAGTATTTTTTTTTCAACCACAGTGCAAATCGGTATTATTTATGAACGCCTCAAACGCGATTCTTTGGCCTTTGTCCATGCTCTTTGTGCTGTGCCTACATGTAGTTATACATCTTTATTATATCTTTCGTTATTTCCATCTTAGACAATTTTTAAAAAAAAAGAAAGTAAAATAAAACATTCTAAATTATTTTTTGAAAATTTATTTCTTCATAAGTACCAAAAGTTCTTAAGTTTCAGTTTACAGCATAGGGGAGAGTAATTTATATTGACCTACCACCTCAGTATTTCTACCAAATGACACTAATTTGTTTACTGGCAACAAAAAAAGGGGTGACCGTCGTTCCACTAACACACTGCCATTTTGCATCAACATTGGACAGATATTACGACTGTCATAGAAAACATAGCCTCATAGCTGTGATTTTTGTTTCAAAACAGGCTTGAATTGTTTGAGTGCTGGAAATCGACTGAAACAGCCAGACAGTCATTAGTGTGGCCCTTCAATTGGTTGTCTGGTTTGGAAACAAACCAGGACTGACTTGATAGAGGCACTCTGCTGTTCCTGCAAGTTGTGTGTGTGCCCTGTGAGAGTAGTTTTACGTTCAGCGCTGAGAGGTGGTTGGTGCGTGCAGCTTCGCGACGAAGCACACGTTGGAGACGCACCGCAAGATCCACACGGGCGAGCGCAACTTCATCTGCGACATCTGCGGGAAGAGCTTCATCGCCAAGGGCAGCCTGGACTACCACATCCTGACGCACTCCGGCGAGAAGCCACACCACTGCCCCGTCTGCGGCAAGGGGTGAGCTCCCCGCCTCGCGTCGTCGCTTCCGCGCTTTCTTTTTGTTGAAATCATGCATGTCTACTCCATATTTATAAAATATTCCATTTTATAAACTATACGTAAATTTAGTAAGAATTATCTCCATCGCGATATTACCAACATTTATTTTGCAGTTCAATCAGTTGGTTTATTCCGTTTTTTGTAGTGGCAGCCATACTCCGAATAAATCAAGTTTTTGTTCCTATCTAACTTTATCGTATTGGTGATATATTTATTTATGATGCATTAAATTTAAGAACGTTTTTAAAACATAGGAATTTTAAGTGTGATATGTACGGCTGGCACACGTAGCTAAGAAATGATGCTAGTTCTAAGTATTTGGACTACGAAAAGTGAAAAGGGTACTTGTGGATTTTTTAGGTTAAGGCAAACACTTTTATTTGTCATTAATATTTGCTGCAAATTAACAAGCCTATTGTGAATGTGCAGAAACACAGATCGACAAAAAAATCGGCAAAATCGACTTCTGCCGATCCATACCGGCACAGCTCTAGTGTAAGTGTGTTGATTCATGTTGGAGTGCAGTGCTTTCTTTGAAAATAGTTCAACAACAATTTCGGCACGTGGACGTCGTGTTTGCTACCGGAATAAAATAGGTGACCAGGAAAAAGTAATTTACCACTCAACGTTTCTGGAAATACGTATTCCCGTATTTCCGGTAAAAATGGGGATCCGCCCGGTCCTGCAAGTGAGTGAATAGTTCCCAGAGCAGAGCTACCAGTGCTTGGCCGAAGGTGTGGGAAGGTGGCGAGCCCTGAGAGGCACGTGCGCGCGCAGGTTCAAGACGGCGCGGCTGCTGGGCAAGCACGCCACGCTGCACACGGGCATCAAGCCGCACCAGTGCGACGTGTGCGGCAAGCAGTTCCGGGAGCGCGGCGCGCTGCGCGAGCACAACCGCATCCACACGGGTGCCATGCCCTACACCTGCGAGTTCTGCGGCAAGAACTTCCGCTTCAAGGGCATCCTCACCGTGAGTACCGCTCCCTCGCGCCCTGCCCAGGGTTTCAGGAGCATGTACCTACATTAGCTGTGGTTTGTGCATCACGTGTACATGGCTGGGCAGTGTATGTCAGGTACTAGGGCTCTAGTATTTAGAAAAGCAAATTTCGTGATTAAAAATCAAAATAATGAATTTTTTTATGTATCGTCATTGAAAATTAAAACACAAGTTTAGTAATAATAAGTACATTTCCGCACAAATATGTGATCAACTGCTTCAGAAATTTTTATTAAGACACTTCAAATGTGTACATTAAACAATACTACTACATATATTGATGAGAGTAAGTTAAACAAAAATCTGGAACTTATCACATTCAACAATAAAAAAAAATGCAATGTCAAGAGTTTCAAAATCATTAAACATGTACATTTTCTTGTAAGTTTCTCCATAGGCCTTTACCCATGACTGCATGGTGACAGCTAGAGACTGCTTTTATTCAATTTACTTTGAAATACCATAGAAACTAAGTAATGTTTTTTTTTTTTTTTAACTCGTTCATGACATTTTAGGATTTTTTTCATTAAAAACCTAAACTAAAGATGAAATGAATTGCATATTTTGATTGCTTTAATGAGGTTAATTGCAGTTAATTTGGCTGCATTTCGAGTTTTGTAATGTTATTGACTTCCATTTCAGTGTTTGGCGGTGAAGTGACTTATTTTCGCTGTTACTTCAGTCTTATCGTTATTCATCTTATTTTCTTGCCTGTAATTATTTTTTATAAAACTCTGAAACTAAAAAATGACCTAAAGCCAACATAGCAAGTAAGACTAAACCCTAAGTTTTAAAGTTGTGGTACTGTGCTCTACTGAAATGGGATGGGTGTGTGCTGCGTGAGAGTGCGTGACCCGACCACGCTGCGCAGGTGCACAGACGGCAGCACACGGGCGAGCGGCCGTACGCCTGCACAGACTGCCGTCGGGAGTTCACCAACTGGGCCAACTACAACAAGCACATGAAGCGACGCCACCGCGGGGACGCGGACGGCGCGGCGGGGGGGGCGCGCGCGGCCGCTCGGGCAGCGTACCAGCCGCCCGCCCCCGGCGCGGTGCTGCGCCAGCAGCTGGAGGCCAGCGTGTACCTGCAGCACCCGGGCGACGGGGGCGTGTACGCACCCCACCTCGCCCCCGGCCACGTGTCTGCCGCGGCCAAGGTGTTCCACGGCCCCCCGCCGCCGCCCAAGATGGCCGTGTCGCTGGGCGCCGTGTACCAGGACAACGGCCAGGACTCGGAGCGCGCGGCGGGCCTGGTGGGGTCCTACCACGTGCCCCAGTACACGCCCTCCGGCCTGCCCATGGGCAGCATGGGCTACTACATCCCGCCCATCCAGCACTCGGACCAGGGCCCCATGGACATCCTCCCGCACCGCATGGGCGCCAACCAATAGCACACCTCCCCGCGTGTCGCGTTCGGCTCCTCCGCCTCACGCTCCTCGTGCGCAGCTTTCCCGTGAAGGCGAGAGAGCGTATGAACACACGTACACACAGACTGGTACGTTCAGCCACTGAAGAAAATATTAACTGTGTAGATGCACTGTCACGACATGTGGAAATACACATTTTTCTTCTTTCTGTGTCGATCTGGAAGTACCAACCTGTGGGTTTGTGTGTTGTTCTCTTTGTGTAGTAACTGGTACCGTTGCGGCGTGTTGCCGGATGGGGGGGAGCCATTGCCCGCTCTCACGCGAGCGCGCACATGCAGCTTGCCAATGAACAGTGACCCATATCGAGACATATCGCTCTACTGCAAGCTACCTATGTCGTAGTTGTCAACGCCATGTTGTTATTTTTTGGAGGTGTGTCTTATGTAACAAAACAAATTTATTTTTTTGAAATCTGTGTTTTATGTTTTAATGCCGGAATTCACTCGAAGGTTTATTTTTTTGCTCACTGACTTTCACAGTTTCCAAAACTGTGAATGAGTGGTTGGCAGGTTGTGTGTGGCGTGTCGTAGTGAGAGAGGTCTGCTGTGTAGCAGCGTGTATCTACAGTTCCTGTGTCGGTGAGCTTGTCTTCCCCAGATGTGTAGTCAAGGTGCACTCTCTTACTACATTTCTTCCAAGGCTACACTTTTATACACATGACATAATTATTTACTGATAAAATACTGTTGTATGGGGAAATTAGTGTAGCAACTTGAAAACTTCAGTATTCAAGCCGTGGAATGAGTTCTACTGTGCTGTCGTGTACTTTTTATCTTGGCATGAAGTGCAATGTTGAAATCATTACGTGTTGGTTGGCTGCATTGTAGCTGGAGCAGGCGTGTGCACACTGACCACGCCTCCAGCGAGGCGATCCTCATGGACACGGCACGGTCCGTGTCGACACCACAAGACTCCACCTGGGGACGCGTGTTATTGCATTGTACGTGATATCAGGAATTTTTACGTGTACGCATCATCATTTCACGAAAATTACCGCGTGAAAGTATTGTCTCTGATTTCTATTACTGTAAAATATACTTTTTGTTGGATTGAAAAGTATACACTAATTGGCATTGAGCCATGCCCATGGAGTGCCAGAGATTATTTTGGAGGTTATTTTTAGTTGCATTTGTGTAGTTGAGTTTGGTAGTAGTGCAAGTACTTAATGAATAGTTGTAGGAAAAAGCACACAAAACTTGTTTCGAGCGATGTTCAAATGGGAATGAGCTGAGAGTGAACTGTGGACTCCTGGTTGAACCACGCCGGATACCTCGTGCACCAGGCTGATGCGGTTGAGGCAGTCCGTCCAGGTTCAGGGAACAGGCTTCAAACGTGGTGTAACACTCAGTTTTTACTAGTCACACCACGTGATGTTCATCATGTTTTCAAAATAGCGACTGAATTGTTGGAGACAATTCAGGAAGACAAAGTAGACAAAGTTTATTTCTTAAAATATGGTTGTTTCCTGCTGGTTGTTTAGGAAGCACAGTAGTGATATAAAATTTTGTTGACAAATACTGGCTGATTGCCTGGAGCCTCTTACAGCTCACATGACTTAATCATGCTAGTTTCCACATACCAGGCGCATGAAAGCGTGTCGTAGTGAGACTCGCGTGCTCCGTGCAGAGAGCTGTAGTCCACGGCCTGGATAACACGTACGTGTATCATGCCGTGCTCCCAACACGGCCTGCAGCGCAGGCACGGATGTCGTGAAGCGGTGAGTTGCCGTGGCAACTGTCTGGGCGGGCTGAAGTGCAACATCTCTGAGTGGGAGTTTTGTGTGCTGCTTTGTAATCTCATGATTGTAAGGAACAGTATTAACTTTAGTAATCTACTTCAAAGTATTATGAAATGTGTACATATAATTGTTATCCTCTATTTATTTGTGTATGTCTATTAGATTTTATACTTTTAACTTTTTTAATACTCAAGGTTCTGATTACAAGTATTAGTGTCTATGTTCGATGGCAGATTGGCCTTAGACCTGGAGCGAAACTCACTCGCGTGTCTGGTTTCTTTGACCTGTGCGTGCTGTGGGTGTTTTGTGTTTTGATTGAAACATTGCTGCAATATGCTGTTTGTATGTACAGTATTGCAATTGGTTGGAATAATAAAACAGCAAGTGTTCAGCAACACTTGTATTGGGCTTGCGGTAGGTTGCCGGACTGTGGGAAGATGTGAATGCAGAAAATTTTAAATTTACACAATTGTTTTCCTATCTACCCCTACCTCTATCAGTAATATCGTTTGATTGTGTCACGTGGTGAGGTCAGCGGTAGGCCTGTGCAAAGTTTCGACTAAGCGAATCAGCAATGCTCTTTTTAATATATTTGATTTGACCTAGCTAGGAAATTTTCTATTCATTTTATTTGAAGTTTTATGTCTGATATGAAGCTTCGTTTTTGTATATGTGTTGCTGGAAAAAGTTGGGTATTTAAAAAAAATGAAAAGAAACCACTCTATTATCTTTTACAAATGCTCATTATTTGTTAATATTACCTATGCATGGTTACTATATAATTTTTATTGAATTATTTTATACATAGGGTCCAATCGATTAATCACTTAATCATTTCAATCACTACAAATGCTAAACAATTATTTTTTTTCCTTCAATCCCAATTTTTTTTTTTTAAATAGTGTAATACAGTTTCGTTGAAAACGGTGCTCGCAGTTCAATTCGATTTCGCCAATATTTTAAACATTCGATTTGATATTTGCTTCACATCAGAACACTAGTGTTGGCGCGGGCCTAGCTAGCGGCTGCCAGCTGCGTGACTTATGCCGAGGTTGTTCGGACCAGCGCGCAGCCCACCAGAAACTGTGCTGTTTGCACGTCTGGGTGTAGCACCAGCTACGACTGTAATTTTAGATTTCAGGCTGCAGTCTCGCATACTGTCTTGGCTATTTCATTTTCTTGTCATTACTAATGTTGTAAATACACTATGATAGCTATTATACATTATTATGTTTGGTCACAAATTTTGTTACCAATATATGTTCTAAACATTATTTCAGAGCTTCAATCTCAAGCAAATGATCATATGTATGATTTATGCTTTGTGTGACTGTCTGTACAGTAGAGTCCTGTTATAACAATTTTCAAAGAGGTACAAGGAAAAGAAAAATCATTGTAAGCCAGAAACAATTTTAAGCAGGAAATGTCAATTTAGGACTTGTAAGAGTTTGAATTTTTTTTTACTAATAGTCACATCAAGATACATAAACAAATTTCATGTTAAAACCACTGATGATTACACTCTGTGGTCGAATTTGCTCAAATCATCCAAACAATTTTCCTTCAACTTCATGGTGCTTCCAGTTTCTATTTTAGTTATCTTTACAGACACTTTGCCATTTCTGTAAAGTTGTCTCACAATTCACAATACGTAAAAGTGGAAATGCCTTTGTCGAGTTCCTTCAACACTTGACCCTGTGTTTTTTTATTCATATCTATGAATGAAATAAATAAAATTCTATAAATAATATAAAAAGGTTTTTTTTTGTGCCGAGGAACAGTTGGCAAAACTAACTTATTGAAAATCATATGTACATCTGAAAACATCAGAATGCCAAGGTATGGAAGGATTTGTTATTTTGTTACCAAAATGAAGGTGCCAACATACACGTAACTGTGAACGTATTACAAGCAGGAAATACATGATTCGAGAAACATACACACAAAGTAAATACTACATAGTGCATATGGGGAAAATGTTGGCACTTAAAAAATATGATGTTATAAGCAGAAAACATTATAACAGGGTTCTATTATATTAGATAACACTTGATACGTACCATTTGATGATAAAATTTGTGATGAAACAAAATGATAAAGACCTATCGTAAAATTTTTTTTAGTAATAGCTTTAAGTGATGGCAATGACAAGAAAATGATTTGACCAATATTGCTTGTGGAGTGAAATTTGGTTCTCGTGTCCTATTGGCGAGCCGCGCGGAAGCTCGGGACACTGAAGCGTTTTAATAGTTGGTACCTTGCGCCTGTGCCGGCAGCGCAGTCTGTGCCATGTAGCGAAGCAGTGGGCTGATTACGAACACTCGCTGAGATGTGCGGTATTCTCCACGCTCTACAGAAACACGAACCGCACACAATGTCTACGGACCAACGTGGGGTGTGTGTGTTTCGCAATGATCCACAAGACTTGTTGGCCACAGTATAAATAAGTTGACTTAAAGGGCCAGCAACCACCAAATTATTAACATGTGTGTTGAATTAACTATTTTGTCAGTGATTTATTTGAAAAATTTGTGTCACATATAAATTAAATATACTTTTTTTTATATTTTTAAATTAAAATTATTAGTGATTTGTTTGATATTTATCTAGGTAGTTCAAAGATGCAGTAAAATAAATTTGTGTCATCAATGTTACAATACCTGTTTATTGCTATAGCAAACTTAAAACTGTAGAAAAAAATACTACCGTAACAGTTCCTAACCTCAAATATTGTAAATAGGTTTTGCTCTTTAAGAGTCCCTGTTATGAAATGAAAAAAAATTGTGTATTTAAAATTTTATATTATTTAATATTTATTATAGTTAAATTTCAACACTAACCTCTTATTCGTTTCACACCATCAACTAACGCACACGTGATATATATAATGTAGCACCGGTGTGATAAGTACCGTCCGAAATGTATGTTCATACTCAAAGATTACAGTACATACCATCAGAAAGTCATCAATGGTCGAAGTTTAATGGAAATGTTGTGTTCGTAATCACGCAGCTTCTTCCTGGGGTGATCTCCCCAATCTTCGGTGTTGACCATGTCTCGTCTTGCAAAATGATGTGTGTCGTAATCAGCCCGCAGGTGATCAGCGCGGCGATGGAGCTAGCAGTCTCCACGCCACTGCTGACACGTCGCTCTCGACCGGTGCGTAGCTCGCCAGGTGGCAGCACTGCGCAGAGTTGTGTCCGCGCAAACCAAACAACCTTCACGTGGTTGGCAGCTCATTTCGCACGACAGCTCTGTGTTTACAGTTCTCTGGTTGTGATTTATGCAAGGTATGCCTTTTCGTATTACTGCTTTGTTCTGTGTGATTATTTCCCATGTTAGAACGGAACTGTGTAGGAGCGTGTCGAGACGTGCTCGTGGGTAGCAGCGAGCCGTCTCGCTTGTAGCCGGCAGCTTGTAGAGCCACGTATTTTTAACAGGAACAAAAAAGAAGAAATGTTGGTGCATTTGTGTGTGTGAGTGCCATTCATGATGATATTTACTGATACGATATAAGTGTGTGTAATTTTTTTTACTTGTAGAAGTAGATAGAAATTTTTTTTTTAAAATTGTATTATCTGCATTGTGTTAGTTTCGAATAAACTCCATGTGTACAAATGAGACGAATGTTGGTTCATTGTAGAGTTGTTCTGTACGGTCTGCATAGAGCGAGCAGGCCCAGTGTTGCCAACCCACTGGAGAGCGCAGCATGATCAGGCTTGTATCTGGTGTTTTCAAGCGGCAGATTGAGGGACGTGTAAAATTTTTGTATATTATAATTTTTTTTTGCTTTTTTTTTGGGGGGGATCTAAATGTAGCTCAGTTTTACACTTTGAACACTTACGTATTTTTCTAAATAAATAAATGTTTAAATACTGTCAATGTGGTTGGTTGGAAATGTAAAATCGAAGCAACATAAAGATTAGGTAATTACTAATGAAATGACCGCTGGTTTGCTAACTTGCTTTTGTCCAACACTATGGAAGAACTATAATAATAGCTAATTGTATTAAGTAAAGTGAATGCTGTAATCAATTGAATAAGGGAGACTTCTTGCATGAAAAATTTATTTGTTGTGATGTTTAATGTATTTTTTTATTCTCCTTTAGCATGTAGCCCGATTATATTGTCAGCCTTGAGGATGGTATATAATGTATTACACAGTGATAAAATTGATAAGGAAACTATTTTATTTTCTGTACGAAATTTGCACACTTGTCGAAGGAAGTTTTTCAAGCTCCTTGACTAACAACTGCTCAGCTACACTGACTGCCAGGGCCGGCAAGTGGGTAGGGCAGGTGGAAGGGGTAGCCCTGGCTTCAGGAATGCCTGGTTCAGTTTCAAGATTTTTTTAATGCTCAAGTTTGCCCTGATATTAGTGCGAAATTACATGTTTATTGGTAAAACACGCAGTTCACTTTCACAGTTATGGCCATGGTAAATTTAGTCTTTCATTTTTTATTTTTGATTGTGGAGTTTGAACAATTATGTATGAAGTAGCGGGGAGGGGGTGCTACCCAATTTTTTGTCTCGAGGGCCCCCTTTAGTTTCTCTGCTGACCACTCCCATGACAGCCGTCGTCAGCGCGTGTGTTTCCTCCTCGCCCGTGTGTGTGAAGCAGAGAACATCAGGACCACACAGAGTCCTGGCAGACACTCGGTTGCTCGCCGGAGCGACGAGGCTGGCCTAGCGGCGCGGTGATCCGAGCTCCAGCCTCGGGACTTCTCGAGACACTCTGGAACTATGCGTCTCGAAGGTGCCGCTGGTACTGTGGCAGTGACAAACGCATATCCGTGAATCATGAGATTAATGGGATTTTTAAAACGGCTAATACTGCATGTGATATTTCACTAAACAGGTCACAGTGTGCAACTCGCTTGATATAGCGTACATAAGTTTTTTAATACATTTTCACTGTTTTTGGTTTTAGATATGCAATGACTACCAACACAATATCTCCCTATTCAATTTTCTCAAAATAATAGTGCTGGTATGAAGTCGCTGATCTCGGTGGTCTGATCCCACCACGGGTGTGGTGACATAGACACAGACCTGGTCTCGTCCAGTCCTCTGGCATGAGGTTGCTAACTGCACGCTGCCGGACAGCACAAGGAACACGGGTGTGAGAGAACAAACATTACTAGGAAAATATAATTTTTTTAATGTTGTTTAATCTAAGGGATGTGAAGGCCATTCGTAAACATTCCGTGTGTGTTGAGCACACCGCCCTACCAAAAATTTACATCAGAAATCAACGATACCCAACAGGAATCTCTGTATTTCCTGTTGTGCGACAGTTATGATTTAAGTGTATTTTGTTTGTTTCTGTTGTGAATACAATGGCTTTGCTGGATTTCAGTGTTTTTTTTTTGAGAGAAATTGGCCCATATATTAAAAAAAATATTGGTGTATTCTGTGGGTTTCTGTTGTCAAAGCACACTAAATTCATTGATTTTTATTTAATTCTGTTGTGAACTAATTTTGAACAGAATCTGTTAAGTTTTGTGGTTTCTACAGACCCCATCAGAGTAACTTGTAACAGAAACCAACAGAATACAATGAAACTGACTAAAATACAGCACATTCCAATGGAAAATAACAGAATGCTTTACAACAGATACAATGAAAAAACACTAGAATTAAAACAGACCCCAAAAGAGTACCTTTAACACAGAAATCAACAAAAAAAAAATTCAATTACAACATAAACTAATAGAATGCCTTACAACAGAAACAAACAATACAATGGAAAACACTAGATGACAACAGGAACCAACAGAATGCTTCTACATCAGAAACCAACACAATACAATAGACCCACTGAAAAATAACAGAAACTGATAGAATGTCTTACAAAATGATTATACACTACTGAAATACACTGAGAATTACAAAAGACACCAACAAACAGCCAGTGGCGGATACAGAAAAATCTCATGGGGGGGGGGGGGGGGGGGGGCGCAGGTCTACCTCTTACACACACTCCCTTGTTACGTCACCTTGGTTGCTTGGATGCAGCCAGAGATCTTTTTCCAAGCTCTACCCGTTTCATTTACGTCTCGCCCGAATATTTGCTGTTGTTGGTGCATAATTGTGTGCTATATGTAGTTAAAATGGCCAATTGTGCAGTATACAAATGTCAAAATCACTACAGAAAAACTAAAGATTCTAGTCACATGCAAAGCTTAATAAAACTTTATTCAAACTGTTTCCAAGACATGAAGTCGTTAAAGGCAAGTGTATGAATGTGTATTGTATAACATCGGCGGCCGGGTGCGCGCCCTCCCCTTGCCAAGAACCATGCTTGGTGTTGGGCTGCCCTGGTCAAGGGGGGGGGGGGGGCGCCCCCTCGCCCCCCCTATGAATCCGCCACTGCAAACAGCATCCAATTACAGAATTGAATACAACAGATAATCTTGTTATTTATTATTGTATTTCTGCTGTTTTCTGTTGTTTTCTGTTTGTTTCTGTTGTCTGTTGTAAATTTTTTGGTAGGGTGTACAAGTGTCTTTGATGGAGGGCAGCGAGACTTTGAGGGGAGAGAGGAAGAGAGCACAAGCCAGCGAAGGTTAGGAACCTGGGGGGCCACACTTGAGGCAGGCACAACTGTAAGCTGTGAAGGTGGTCTGCAGCAGGTTCAGTGTCCTGTGTGACAAAGGGTGGCCAGGTGCTTGAAAAAGAGTTTGGTGGGTGGATCAGTGTTGGACGGTAAGGAGACGAGAGCATTTGGGAATCTTTCCCAGACACAGGATATTTGCTTGCAAACACACAGATATTGTTTCTGATAGAAACATGCTTATAGTTATGATGTTTGTCACACCACACACTACTTGGACCTTTCTGAATTAGATTCTCGGCTATGCTATTGCTGGTCCCATTACATTCCCAGACTGTTGTGACCCTGGCTTTAATGTAGTTTGTAACACGATACACTGATGATGCAGGGGGGGAGGGATGGAATAAATTTGAAACAACAGACAAAGTGGGTATACTCCCCCCCTCCCCCCGTGCCAACGGAAATGGAAATTCTGCATGTGCTGCAGAATAAGCATTATGCCTCACAGCCTTTGAGGCCTTGGGAACACCTGTTGCTTCAAGCACTTAGCAGTCTAGAACAAGCACAAGGCATGTCTATTGTTGCACTCACTCTTCTGCCAAGTCCAGTTCCCAGTTTGGATTGAATTGAGGCCCTGCGCCGGCACAATTAGTCCAGGTGCTCAGTTGTTGGAACTAACAGCCTGAATTAGTTTGGATTGAACTGAAGACTTCCCCACACACGATCAGTCTCCTGGGTGCTGTTGCTGTTGGATGTATTGTTTCATTGTAGAATTATGGGGGGGGGGGAACCCCCTTTGATGTTGCAATTGCAGTTGCACTTTTAGCTATAAAAGGAAGAAGAAAAACATAGCAAAGCAACCAAAGAGTAAAACAATGATGTCTGCCACGACACTCAGATGATGAACTGATGGAATGATATTTTCGACTGGCAAGATGGTTCCCACACTCAGCCCATGGTCCGATCTGATGAGAAGCCACCAGTTCCGCCTGTGTCGGGCCTTTGAATATATATACTGTATAGAAGTCGCTAGCCCAGGTTAAAATTTCTAATACGGTTTTGAGGTAGTTGGTTAATTCACCGCCGCAATCGCCACCATCTCTAGGGCATCGACTTGTGGTGGTCCCTAGCGGACAAGTGTCGAACTCTTCAAACACCCCTTCCCCCTCCTGTTGAACGACATTGAGCTGCAGTGAATGATGGATGGGGGGTGCGGGGAATGACAGCGGGCGACAGTGCTACTCTCTAACGTGTAAATAACAACTAAGACGATACAGGGTGTTACGGCAACGCACTGCAGCGGCGAAGTTCCCAAGCTGCTCATCAAACGTTTCTGAAAAACGTAGAGTAAATCCTATCCACTCGCGACTTCTATACAGTATATATATTCAAAGGTCGGGCGGACCGGCGCGGGCGGCGGCGTAGTGCCGCGAACGGCCGCCAGGGGCGCCGCGCGCCGCCCACGACCCCAGGCAGGGATCAATACCCGGCCGACCGCGCCGGCAGGAGGCGGGCTGCAGGTCCGGGCCAGTCGGCGAGATGCTGGCGCCCAACGACAGCGAGCCCACGACCCTGTTCCTCGGCAGCGGTGAGTGCGTGCCCGCCGGCCGCGCATCTGCTGCTTCACCTGCGTCTTCTGCAGTTGTGAGGGAGGCTTCGGCCAGCCAGGACACCATTATCTGATTACCTGCGACTAATGTTTTATCTCCTGAAATGATCTGACGTCTATATTGCATGTAATACCGAGTACAATACTAAGCTCTTTAGCTCGGAGGAACGAGGCAGCCTTCGCAGCTATCCCGTCGACGACAGGGGCAGTTAACAATGCAGCTTCAGCAAATCTCTTTCCCAACGAAATATTTTCCACCACGATCGGTCCGAACTGCCAATTCGGACTTATCAGTTTGGAACTCAACAGTAAAGAACTGTCATGCGTGAGCAAGGACGGTGGACTGGTCAGTAGGAACTGATTGGACTGACGAGCTGATGGCTCTCCATCGAGTAGGACTGTGGGCTCGAGAACCCTCTGGCCCAACTGACGTGTGTGTGAACCGTCTCGCCAGTCCAAAAAATAATTCCATCAGCTGAGTGTCGGGGCAGACTTCTTTATTGATACTCTTTGGCTGCTTTGCTAATTTTTATTTTCTTTTGACGTGACAACGTCTAATAAATCGATTAACGCCGGCTGCACGCACGAAAAAGTGTCCCGTTACGCACATTCTTCCGTTACGCTGTGTCCCATTACGCACATTGTTCCGTTACGCTCATTGTACGCTTGCGCCGCATCTATCTCTCTTCCACTCGACTGTTTATAAAGTGAAGTGAAAAGTTAATGTGGTTTTCATTGCTTATTACAACAACAATTTCGGCAATAAAGGTTTATTATTCTTGCATTTTAAAAATCTGATTACTAGTATAATTTTAAGTATTCTTTTATTATTAAAATAAAAATGATTCAATTTTATTCATAAAGTATGCAATCATTTCATCAATGTTTTGTTATGACGTCACGTTAAACTATCGTCCGTAAACCGACTTTACAGACAACCAATTTTTTTTTTAACTTAAGTGCAACTGCAATTGCAACATCCAACATTTGCAAGTTTCTTTCATATTCCACGTTGAAACGATACATCCAACGGCAACATCAACCAGTAGACTGATCGATGACAGTTCAGACCGTTCGTTCCTAACTGAGCATCTGGGCTGAGCGTGTGTGTGCAGAGGGCCTCAATTCAGTCTAAACTGTCAGTTCATACTGAGCAGTCCGAACTGGGAGATGGACTGATCGTGTGTGAGGGCCTTAAGGCCCGTATATAACAGTCCGAATTTGCGGCACTCCGTGTCCGTATCATAATGTGAATAACATCACATTGTGGCACGGAAAACTGTCCAGTCTACAATTGTGATGTCCGAAGTCCGAATGTCCTGAATTCTAAAATAGTCACTAGAGCGCAGTAAATGATTTTCATTTTGTTTTGTTTATTGTTTCCATGCATGTTTTTTTATAACGGGAACAGGAAATTCAAATATCGCGAGTCTTATGTTATTATTCTATACAAAAGTTCTGTGTACAGTAGAGGCTCGATAAAATGTTGCCATTAAATATACTTATATATAATTGTATTTATTTATCTTTAGAAGCCCCAGTAGAATCAACATTGCCTCGGTAGTAGGTAGGTACAGCTAGTCGTTGCCTTTGGCCGAGGTGACTCGCCGTAGTTTAGGCCGCCGCCCACAGGTAGCTCTGGTAAGTCTTAATTACATTCGGACTTAAGCTTTCGATTGATCGGGCCTGAACACATGGCGTGAACATGCTTGAACACGTGCACGTGTATAAGATTCGGAATAACGGTCTACTCAAAAAATTACAGTCAAAAATATAAATCGTTGTCTAAACATGCACGTGGCTGAGCTAGTGACAAAAAAAAATCAGTTATGTTTGCATGGTGAATTATCTTTTTATTTTCTGAATGTAGCCTGCGCATCATAACGGTCCCTTCAATTGAGAATGCATTAAGGCCCGTCTACAACAGACCGAGTCCTTATCCACAAAGCAAGGAAGTTAAAGAGTCGCAATACCAAAAACTGCTCTAATTTTCTTTGTGAAAATCAGCGAATTATGTGGTATTTATTAGCAATCTAACAACCTAAAAGTCGTTAATTTTTCAAAAGTTAATGTTGGCAACCTTGATTTTTTTTGTGCTCGTTTGTCGCTGGGAATATTAACGTATTCATTTTAAAGCCTCAATTTCACTGAGGCAACATTTTGGGCGACATGCGACATACGACAATGACGCACAGGCTGTTGGTTTTCAACTGAGGCAACACAGTGCGTCACGTGGCATGCGACAGTGACGCATGCCACATGTCGCCACCTGTCGGGCCGACAATATTGCCGCATGCCACAAAAATCGGGCTGTCGAACAGTGTCGCCCTCGATCCGGCAGTGTGTGGATCGGTGCGGCAAATTTTGGGCGACAAGATGGAATAGCCCAACGAAAAAACCGCGCAGTTTATAGAAGACTATCGTAATGCCCCTGAAATAGAAGTAGTATGTAAATGACGGAGCTGGGACAGGGTTCAGGGTGTGGAGACAGTGGAGCCGACCGCCATATAGGATTGTGACGTCACGGCGGCCATTTTGGACTCAAAAATGACTCGAAATGACTCAAAAATTCCCGTTTTGAGGAAAAATTTCTCGTTTTCTTCCAAAACTTTCAAAAATTAGGATTTAGAAAAACCTCAAAATACTTTTGCCTTAGAAAGAACACAAATTCCTAAAAGAGGCTTAAGCATCCATGTCTAAAGCCTCTCATAAGCCTCATCTAGGATTATGACGTCACCGTTGCAATTTCCGTTACGGCCGCCATCTTGAAAATCTCTTTATTATACGATTTTAATTAAAAACAAGTACATCAGAGACGCGTAACTGTCGCCACTTGCGAGAAATCTGAGTGTCATCATTAATCGCACTTTTGTTGGAATTGCTTCACGGAAGCACTTTGTTATAGTGGGCATAATCTTCTGTCGCAAAATGTCGGAGTCTTCCTGACTCATCCTCACAAAATTCTGAAGTGTGCGTTGTCGTCAGCACACGATTTGTCATAAAATTCGTTTTGTCTCTCTTGTGGTCTAATGAATAATTCAAGACATCCTTGTTGACCGGAAACTGTCGATTCAGTGGAATTGCGTACGGCAACACATGTAGCATGCGGCACCGTACCTTCCCGCAGACGACAAACCGCATGCTATACACGGCGACAGCTGTCGTCAGCCGCATGCTATACACGGCGACAGCTGTCGTCAGCCGCATGCTATACACGGCGACAGCTGTCGTCAGCCGCATGCTACATGTTGCTAAAATGTTGCCTCAGCGGAATTGAGGCTTAAGATTATCTATTTTTCAATACCGAACAACCAAAAGACTACGTTAAAATGCTTTATCTTTTGTGTGAAATATTAAAAATCTGCATAGCCACATTGTTTGAGTGCTGATAATCATAACTTCAGTTTCCATTGCAAAAAAATACACACGAGCACACTTATGCACATGTGCACATGACAACCATGTTTATTGCATATTATGCTACCAAGATAATTCAACACTGTACAAAATTATTCCAAAGTATACAATTTTGCAATCATTCTCAAAACGCCAAACCTTTAATGCAGCATTATATACAATGTTGGACTAATAATGTTTGTAAAATTACTTTTTAAAGTTATTATATTTAAGAAAACGCTATGTTTTTTTAAAATATTTAAACATAATTTTTTATGTTGGCATTTCACAACCGCATAGCTTTATTAGTGGCCATATTCCACCATTCAGTCCTGATCCTAAAATTGAATGACGCCACATTGTCGCACGGAAAACTGCCCTGTTTACAACTGCGATATCCGATGTCCGAATCTTCTGATTTCAAGTAGTCAACAGATAACAGAAACATAGAGTGCCAAAAAAAATGTGTTTCGAATTGTTTTTGTTTACATATTGTTTTCGTGAATAGTAAATAAGTACGCATCAAAGTTATTGAATATTCATTTAACTTGTGAAAGTTGTGGGGGTTCAATAATATTTATTTATTCTGTAAGGCAAGAGTAAATACTAACATCAATTCGTGTGTTCGGTCTTTGAAATGCGCCGCTCGCAAACTCAATATTTTGTCTGTCTTATTATTGGCTTCCTGTTCCTACCACACTGTCCGTTATTTTCTGTTTACTAATGTATGTGTGTGTATGTACACACGGGAAGCCTTCTTTTCACAGACGAGAGCCAAACGTCCGATCAGGCATCTTCGCGGTTTTTTTTTTGTTCATTGTAAATAAATATGGCGGTGTTGATAAAAGGAAAGACCATAAACAAGGCAATGATATTTATTTGTACACCGCCATATTTTTCGTTTACCGTGTGTCCGTGAATGTTTATTTTAGACAACTCATGATAACTAATGGTCAATTAGGTTAGGTTAGCTACATTATAAATACTTTTTAATATGTAGCCTAGCTTTCCAGCGCTAGGAAACCTTTTACATGATTTCACAGTATCTTTAATGTAGCTATCCTAGAGGTGGGTCGAAAAGTATCAACCTGATACTTTGTCACTGATACGCTCCTGTATCAGGAACGGCAAACGAGTACACTTGAAAAGTATCAAGTAATTTAGTATCAGTACAGAATTCACCTGGAACAACACCACGGCCAATGTGCGCAGAACCCGATCGCAGATGACGGTCACTTGGGCAGAGCTTGTGAAAGGGGAGGGAGCAGGAACGACGAATAAGGGATAAAGAAGGGAAATAATGTAGGGGAGGAAGCGCAGGGGAAGGAGTTGAAGGAGAGGCGCAAAGCGAAATTGTTACGAGTCGTTTGGTTATTGTCCCACATCAAAGTACGCTCAGTGCGCAGTGCGTGCAGTCTCGTTCAATAATAAAACTAATGAAATTTTAATATTAAAAAGTACATTAATACAAGATATAATATTTATATTTGTGCACCTAACAGCTATGAAAATGCAAATAAATTCTCAGTTGACACTAATAACAGATGTAATCAACATATGGACTTTTTTTTTTCGAAAACAATTAGTAACTAGTGTTTTCATACATTAAAAGATTACGATTTTATCAAAAATTAAAAAAAAAAAACAGATACGTACATTAGTGAGCATACTATATCAATGTTTACGTTTCAAATGTTTCTTCAGATTAGTCGATGATTTATAACTCAGTTTTTGTTTACACAAATTACAATTAGCAAACTCATTATTTTCCGTAAAAAAATTCCACACAAATGAAGTCTTTTTCCTGCACTTATCCATTCCTTATTTCACTATAAATATACTAACTACAAAGCATGACAGCCCGCAACATTGTACATGGTGGTAATTAATACACGGCCAGGACGAACTGCAGTGAATGTTGAACTGATTGATACTGGCTGTATCAGGCGAGCATGAGAGTAACAGAGGTAGAGAATTACCGGGCGTGATAAATAATGTATCAGACACCGATACCTTTTTACGCTGGTGATGACGGCACGGAGGATGTGTACCCTGTAACGAGAATGCTGATACCTTGTCGCTTCCTGGTACCGCTACTGCTCTGATACAAAATTATCAGATACTTGTAACTAGGTACAATACTGTATCAGTATCAGGTTGGAACAGAAACCGAAAATTGCTGTAACAACCCACCTCTAAGCTATCCTAACTAAATCAACCATCCACAATGTTTTAAAGTTATTTGCGAAGCAACCAGAAAATGATTTTACAGTATTTTTGATGTAGCTATAGGTACATATCTAATATAACCAACCATCCACAATGTTTTAAAGTATTTATAATGTAGCTAACCTATCCTAATCGACCGCAAAATTTAATGCACACCGGTTTATACAATGAGATAGAACGGCGTATAACGTATGAGTAAGCTACATCCGAAATAAATACTGTTGAGGTACGGAAAAAAAAGCGAGCGTGAACTTCGGGGAACTTCGGGTGTGGCTCTCTCGTCTGTGAAAAGAAGGCTTCTCATGTACACACACACATGCATACACACATACACACACTTTTGAAACGGAACAGGAAACAGCAAATATCACTAGTGCTCTTCTTCTATGCCACCTAAAGACAAAGATTGGGACAAAAAGTTCAAGTTGACCAATGTATTCGGATCAGGGGGATTCAGACCACCACTCGCACCACCCATGATGTCAGAAAGTCACGTAGAATAATCAGTGATCAGTGTCCATCAGATACAATTTGGGAAATTGCAGTTGTAGACACATCGTTATGTAATACCAGGAATGGCGGCACTGGAAAATGGACCTCAGAGGTGATTCTTTCTAGTTCTTATATTTTTTTCCTGTAAAGTCGGACGTTTTATGTTAGTTAAATTCAGAAGAAAAAAAAGCGAGTAGATGATTAAAATTTATTAATCAACTCTGAAACTCAAATTCTTTCGTTGTTTGTTTCCATACTCTCGATTAAATATTTTTATCAAACTCGACCAGGTTATTCATAAAAACAATATTTGTAAACTATGCTGAAGAACAAACATTAATGTGGTAGCAATAAGTTGAGCCAACCATCGGTGCTCCTTTGTCGCACAGGCCATTATACCACATTGATGCCTGCCCTGTAGTGTGTGAGTGCCATAAACACGCCCCGGGGCAGTCTGTTGTAACATAGTGCAGCGAGGAGAACGACCCCGAGATCGATGTGTTGATAGCCACCCGCGCAGCTATCAAGTTTCCATATGTTTCTCCGCCGTGCCAGGTGGATATCAATCCGCTAAATGTAGTTTCCAAACTTTATTACGTTTTCTTTAAAAATTTTAGTTATTGATTAAAATCTCATCATCAATTGTCTTCCTTGATTAATTTAAGTGTATTCACTGTGCGATCAGTACACAAAACTCAGCCCTATCCATTCCCGCACTCTGCGTTAATCACGTGTGAAACGTGGCCTCATGCGGCCATTTCACTCTACCACACATATGTTGTCACCAGGGTAGTTTAAAATTAATTCTCCAGATTTCAAAACAACTATCGACGACGTCAAATTTTTTGGCGGTGCTAATGTCACCGGGAATCCTGTGCACACTTCTGCGATTGATACAGTCATTTCTATCATAACAGAGATTCAGGGTTCATGTGGACCCTACGATCTGTGAGCACTTCCCAATACAGACGGGAGTCCCACAAGGCTCCACCCTGAGACCTCTCTGTTCACCTTGTTCCTTCATCACGTACTGGTACTTTACTGCATGAAACAAAATACATTGATAACGCTGGGATCATCGTCTGCAGTACTACCCATGACTATTTATGTCACACATTACGAATGGCATACATATTCTTCAATGATTCTTCAACTCCATGGGCATCTGTGTTAATTTCCAGAAGACCACCATCATAAACTTATAATGCTTTCGAGAATCGCGCGTCACCTGCATCCAACTGGCAGCCACCAAGGTTGTATGACAAAGTATCTTGGAGTGCTACTAGACTCCAAACTCAATTTTCAAGATCATGTCCAGACTTCTATCAGCAAGGTCAAGACAGCACTCAGGAAACTATGTAAGCCCAGTGTAAATGATAATTATTTGTAAACATTGACGCCGACCGCCTATACGTCTATATAATCGGAGGTAGCGGGGACGGCGTCAACATGTAAATATTAGTTTTGGCATAGTTTTGAATTAAAGTTTAGATATTGTCTTTGCATGAGAGGTCAAAGTAGTGCCGTCGCCTGGGTTCTCGTGTTTGAGACTCGGCGGTGTTCCTAGCGGGAAGGCTGTTCTCTTGCGGGGAAACGTGTCCGGGAGGGCGCCAGGCTAACGCAGTGGTTAGCCACGAGGTGGGTCGTGAGGTTCGAGAGCCCCTGCGTGGCCCACTAGGAACGGCGGCGGTGGTGATGATGCTAGGGATCCCTAATGCCTGTTGCCCCACTGGCCCTACACAGCATAGGACGCTGATCCCTAACTGGATTGGTGAGGTTCAGAAATAATGTACACGGCATTGCACTGTCGTTCACACGTCGCGCAAGGAGTGTGTGGAGTGGACTTTTAATTACGTTGGCAAATTACACTTGCAATTACACTCACACGATTTCCCTACATAAAGTACATTGTCAATTATACACTAGGCACTCTGACGCGCCGTCACTAACGTTACGTCCTCATGCCAGTCGCGGTTGAAGGTGAGTGTTTTATTAGAGTCGGCTAATCCCGTAATTGGTAAACGACGAAGCGCGGGCCCACCTGTTTGGACCGCGGCTCGCTATTTAATTATGAACACGTCTACGATTGTATGTAGCCAGTGCCTGTGCACTTGGCGATTAATTAAAAGTCTGTGGTGGCGGGAATCGGCCCGTACCGTATAATTCACGGCCCCACGTAATGCGTTGTGTGGTGCGTGTTAAGTTGATGCGGCTGGGTTAGGCCCTACACCGGAAAAGGACCGGGCGCACACGGGGAGTATTTAAAAAAGGTTCCGGGGTCTGACTATAATTACCAGATTGAAGTTCGATGGTGACAAAGAGATGATGGCTCCCCGTGGGACGTGCATCCATCCCGGTCTGCGAGTCGCGCTGTACTACTGTTTGGCCCTGGCGCGATGGGAGGGGTGAGCTCCCTGTCGCGCCAGAGTTTCTAAAGTTCCGTTATTCGTAAAAAATTTGATTAATAACTAAATTTAAGTGGCTCTAAATTCATACAATAAAACATAATGATTAACTTAATATGTATATGTTTTAGAAATGACATTTAATAAATTTGTATAAAATAAGTTTGAATTATTAGAGTCACACTGAACACTGATTGTTTCTTGATAACTACTCCAGTGGCGAATGTTAAATGCTAATTTGGGGTGGTTTGAGTTACGTCACATATTACACTATTGAATTCCGGCTGAAGGCCGCTAGGGGTGCACTCACAGCTGTTTTAGTAGAAAACTACACGTGAGTGGCCCGGGCACTCCTACGTCGCACTTGGGTTGCACGGTGTTGTTAATTCAAAGTGGCGGGTTCATTAAAGTTTAGTGAATTTACTGTGTACATGACTCGGTTTGTCTTGCCGATTACATTAAGGGCGTTGATAATACCTAAGTCCCGCGGCGCTCGTCTGACTCGGGTGGGCCATGGCTAGGGGCGCGTTCTGTTAGCGGGGTCGGATACTGGAGGTTGCAGGTCGGGCTTTAGGGTGGCCTTCGGCCGGACGACGTCAGTAGTATATGATTAAGTCTCTGGCTGCTGGTTCGGGCTTAAGGTGTGAAGTGGAGGCTTCTGCTGCCTTGGAACCTACATTTCCAATGATGTCACAGTGGCCATCTTGGATGATGACGTCACCATTGCATTTATCGTTACGATTGCCATTTTGAATTCTGACATCATTGTGGCCATATTGGATGATCTTGACCTGACTTCGGGTGCCATTTTAAATTCTAGAACTTTCCACCATCTTAGATTCTAGAATGTTGTAATTTTAGGGCGCGGTTACACGGGAGTCTGAACTACTTCAGGTGAACATGTTCAGCTGTTGAGTACGGTTACACACAGTCTGAACATGTTTCGTTCGAGGCCATTTCTCATTTAACTTAAACAGGTTGGCAAAGTAGTTCAGATCGACATATCTTCTACATTAGCCTCTGATTGGCTGTTTAGAATATAAACAGTCCTTTGCAGAAATTCAAGATGGAAAGTGTTCTTGGCACAAGTTCGAGTAGGTAATATTTTACCGAATGCCACAAAAAAATAATCAACAGGTAATTATATATATTTGTTTTCAAATTGATCCTGACCTTAATATTCTTAAAACTGAGATAGGTACTCTCGCTCAAAAAATAATAAAAAAATAAGTTTAAAACATTTTCTGTGCATGTTGTTTGAATTCCCGATTTGTAAAAAAAATATTGAGCAATATGAAAACACATTCCATTTCTGCTGATAATACTGTATAAACAAGTGAGAAAATCCCGTGTTTTCTGGATACAAAATAGAGAAGATCAACAACACAGCCAATCGTTGACAGTAAACAATCGGTTTTAGAGCTGAACACACTTTTCAGCAACTACCGTGTAACCGTACACTTTCGTGTTTGTAAATGTGTTTACTTAAACTTGTTCACCTGAAGTAGTTCAGGGTCCCATGTAACCGCGCCCTTAGTTACGACCTTAATATTGGATGTGATTTATGTCACCATTGCACTTCTCACTACAGCTTCCAACTTGAATATCTATAATTTAAATCAGAAAAAATCAGGAATAATTTTAAAATTTATTAAAAAATTAATAAAATTTTAATATAAAAAACATCCACAATCTAGAAAGTCGTCCACCATCTTGAAAATTGTCTGCGACTTGAAATCCGTAAGTATTATCCAATTTTAATTTAAAATATTTTAGGTATATTGTTTGGAATTATGGTATGTAATTTTAAAAAAGTGCTTTATGTAAAGACACTATAAATTATATTTCTTATTATACATAACAATATGAGTTAATATTGGATGATACCAACATTATATTTCTTTTATCGTACGAAATTAGACAGGTAACTCAAACATCTTTGAATAATGTTTTAAAAAAAAAAATACTATTGGACTCAACCAATTAAAATTTTCATTTTTAAATCTTAATTTGGCAAAAATATTTCATCTAAATCCGAATGGAAAACAATTTTTATTTGTTGTTGCTTATTCCAACAAGTTATTCAATTAGAATTTTTTTTTATCAATTTATTTAAGAGATGATAAAGGTCAACAACTGTTTTGTAATCTATGGTTTGATAATTTGTAAACAAAAGCAGAAGACAAAGTTAACCTAATAGTTTAATAGTCTTTGTGTTATTTCGGGATTGTTATGGTTTTAAATTGAAGGTTAGAACACAGCTGTAGCGTTTAATTGTGAAAGTGCCAGGAATATCTATTGACTTTTTGTGTGTTTAGTAATAAATCGAAATTTATGTATATAGTAAAGTAATAACCTTATGTAAAGTATACAGACAAAAAACTGATTCAGTTTTGTAAGTTCTTTGCAAATTTATGTTTTGTTTACATTTGTAAAACTACATTGGAAACATATAATACAACAAATGTCCATTATATATGGGAGTGTTTTTAAATGCGTCCAGCAGGAGAAAAGTTTTTTTTTACTGTAAAATCATGTGAACAGTTTAAGAATTTTAAATGTTAAATTAGGCTAACATAAAGTTATAATCCGGCTGCTTCCGAATGCTAGCATAATGGGTCTCTTTGCTAAAGGCTGGACTACATTCACAAGAGCACGCACACAGCACAGACACACAAAAATTGAATGTATACAAACAGATGGCAGCAGTCACAGGTAAATAGCACACATACAGGAAAACTGAATGTGCACTGTGCAGATAAATATCACTCGCACAGGAAAATATAATGTGCACTGCATATAGAAAGTTCTAACATTTCACTGTGCTGTTCGCTGATTTCTGTTCGTGGCCAATCAGTGTACCCTATCTTGGCGGCATAGAATAACTGACTTGGTTAAATACATGTTTTTACAGTAGAACCTCGATAATCCGAGCTGGATGGGACCGGGGCCAACTCGGATTATCAGAACCTCGGATTATTGTAAATACGAATAAAAACACGCAAAATCGATTTCTAATACATATGTCAATGTTTTAATAAAAAGAAAATACAAACATATTAAAAGGCAGAATAGATATATATAAATAATTATTATTTTTTTAAATAATCTATTTTTGTTTTTTTAATGCTCCTCGCTCATGTGCTCCACTTATTAAAAAAACTTACGTCATTTTGCGTGATGTCATCTTGCTGCTCCACGTATTCGAGTGCCTTTTCTAAGCGTAGAAACCCATCTGCATGGCTAATTTTTTTGTTGGATTCTTCTTCCTTTTGTTCGTCTTTTTTGGTGTCCTCATCCAGGTTGTTGACCATTTCAATAATTTTCTCATCTGTCAATTCTTCAATTTCATCACTGTCTAACCACTTCTTAACCTCTTCAGCACTGGATTCCATTTCACAGCCAGGGATTGTCACCATTAAATTCAATAGAGTGTTATTATCACAGTCATCTTCAACTGTTTCTTCTTCTTCACTTTGTGAAACTCTCGGTTTTATAAGTTTTGACCAGGACTTCTGTATAGTTTCCTGTTTAATTTCTGACCACGCCTCAGCTAACCAATAGATAACGTCTTTTATATTAACTGTTTTTAGCATATCTACTAATGAAATTTCTTCTTCTTGCAAAATAAATGTCAGAAGCATGGGTCTGTACTTTTTCTTTATTGTCGCAATGACGCCTTGGTCCATAGGTTAAATGAGGCTAGTCACATTTGGGGGCAGGAAAACAGTTTTAATTTCATCACTTGACAGCTCTTCTACGTTTGGATGGGATGGAGCGTTGTCAATAACCAACAGTGCTTTTCTCTGTAATTGTTGTTCTTTTAAAAAAGTTTCTACTGAAGGAACAAATTCCTCGAAGAACCAATTTTTAAAAATGGTCGTATTCATCCACGAGTTCTTTTGATTTTTGTATGCGACGGGTAGTGCGTTCATATTTACAATTTTAAAAGCTCTAGGTTTTTTTGACTTTCCTATCACCAAGGGACGAAGCTTATGTGTCCCAGAGGAATTGGAACATGGCAGAACAGTAATTCGTTCCTTGCTCTTTTTATGCCCAGGAGCAAAAATTTCGTCTTTGGATGCTAGACTCTTGTCAGGTACCAGTTTAAAATTTAACCCATTCTCATCACAGTTATATAATTGATCATGTGTGTAGCCCCCTTCTTCGATCATGCTTTGAAATTTTTGAACATAGTTTTCAGCACCAGCAGCAGTTTTCTTTTACTCATACTGGTTCGTAATAGAATTGGGGCGTAATTACATAGATGTGCTGACGGTGAAGAACTTATTAGGAACTAAAAATAAATTTCCCTCTGGAGGGAACGCGGGAAGTGACGAGGGGGCGGAGGGTCCAGGCTGATGGAGGAAATGTGTTTCCCCCCCAATGTTCTAAAAATAGATTCTTGCGACTTCTGACAGGGGTGGGCCGCTACCTGCTATGTACAGTCACTTACCAAACTTACCCCATCGGGCCTTCCTCCTCAACGTAGCCCTGGCCGTCCCTACGTGTATGTGTTGTTGTAAAATTCGTATTTTTTTCTTTCTCATAACCCCCGAAACTGACTCGGATTATCGGGAACTTGGATTATCGGAGCTCGGATTATCTAGACCGTACTGTATAAGATAAAATGTGAAAATAATTATTTAAGTATGTATTTATTTATGGGGATAATATTTGTTGCTTGTTATTCCTAAATAATACTTTTATTGTTCCTAAATGTTACAAATAAAATGGTAAAGTTAAATGCTTGAATTTAAGTAAGCAAGTGCCTTTGTAAATAATAGCTGTCAAAATTCGAACATTTGAAAATGTAAACTTTGACACAAGTAAGTAAGAAAACATTTTTTTTTTGGAATGAATCAAACTGCTGTGTTATGTATGTATGGTTGTAGATTTGACATCTGTGCTGGGCATGTGCAACTGTACTATTTATTTGTTGTTTGCTGGCTATCGCGAATGTAGTTTAGATTTAAGAGCTCCGCTAAAATTGCATCATAGCGGAGCGACCATCCTTGCTTTGCTTCCAGATTCTCACAAGGGATACTGATGCATGCTTACATGTGTCCACTAAAATTAAGATTTTTAGGGATGCGACTTGCATCCACTTATATGTTCATAAATCCGTTAGCTTTGGAATTGTAGTGTGTTATTTTGTTTTGTAAATAATACTGCTTCAGAATTTCGGCATAAGATTTATTGAAAATTGAGCTTACTTTATAATTAAACACAGACAAAGAAAAATTTAAATTAAAGAAAAAAATATATAACATTTTGATGAACTTGAACATATAGTGGTGTTTAATGCTCATTATAATGATTTTTAATTTTTTGGTATTCGTAACTGATGGTCAGTGCTGTAACTTCCAGCGACTAACTTCTGTTCCCATTGCCGAATAGGGGCTGCGTTTATCAGTGGCTTCATAACAAAACATTTAATTTAAAAATTTACTGAACGCTGCCTGACCACTAACAGTGACCCCGAACGCAACAGGGTATGGGTCCAAAAAAAGATATGCAAATCAAATGCCTGATAAATAAGTCAAAAAAGGGCAGAAAATTTAACATTTAATCGCGTGTGACACTTAAAAGTAAAATAATTAAAAACAGAAAATCCAACTAACATAAAAAAAGTTATTTGTTTATCTTTCCACAAATAGGCACTATAGAAAAATATACTAATTATAAAAAATATTGTCTCACATAAAAAGGTACAAAGTTATATGATGACTTCAAAGTATATCATAAAGTTTACTAAAATCATTAAATAAGTTAGTGGGTTGAATGATAAACTTGTAAGCCTTATACTTTTCATTAAAAACACAAGTCTTAAAAAAGTTCTAGGGTAAGTTTTAAGCCGGCTTTATCAAAATATCCAGTGCATCGCTACGTATATTTTTACGTGTGCAAAGACATCTTTATAATCTTCAACGAACTTTGATCAATTCAAAATGAGCCACACCAATGCATTTCTAGCGAAAACACACTTACATTCTTAGTCGATTTCCAATAGCTTCCAAATTGGCAAACAGGATGTAACAGGATTTAACTTGTAAATCGCGTAGTCCAGTCCGGAACAGCATTTGCGTGAGCAAAAACTAATCACACCCCAGGTTGCAGTAGACGAAAAGGACACAAAATCGCCCTTAAACACTTCCAGTAGATTTCAGTGTGTGCTTGCCTTAGCAAGCACACCTAAACATCGGTATATCTACGATTCTGCTGGCGAATATTCTCATCACCTTAAGACACGTAATTTTGCTCATGGAATTCTTGCAGAACTGCGATGTCATTTTGGTACACATTTCCACTTTCGGGTCCATTACAGGCCTTGCACACATACTCGTAGCCACAGTAATTGTTATTAAATTTAAGTTACTTAAAAATTAAACTGTAAATTTACTTTAAAATAGTGTCCATCTCATTAAAAAAAAAACCTGCCAAAACAAGTGTTTTAAAATATTTTGATATGTAAGATCTCTTGTTGGTGCTGGCTCATGGATCAAGCTAGAGATAGCTTATTTCAAGTACTGAACAACCTAACAGTAACTTGAGGAGGAGGCTTGTACATGCGCAGTGTGTGTTACACATATCCCTGATTGCAGGTGAGCAGTAAGAGGGTGCCAGAGCAAAGCAAGATGGAAGCATCGGTAGCGAGCGAGGCAGAGGTGTCGGAGCTTCAGACCGACACTGACACGGCAGGCGCAGGCATTTGCGTGGAAGGGGACATCGTGGAAGATGATGAGGAGGAGGAGGAGGAGGAGGAGGATGATGACGAGGAGGAAGAGCCAAAATTAAAGTTTGCGCGGGTGGCCAACGACTTGCGCAACATCCTGACCAAGGATGCGGCCAGCTGCATCGCGGTGCACCCCAAGTTCGTCTGCATCGGCAGCTTGTGGGGTGTCATCCACATGCTGGACCACCAGGGCAACAGCATCCGCAGCAAAGAGCTGCACGCCCACAGCGTCGCAGTCAACCAGATCAGCATCGACCAGAGCGGAGACTTCATAGCCAGCTGCTCGGACGACGGCAAGGTGTTCGTCTGCGGCCTGTACTCGACAGAGGAGAGCCAGAGCGTGGTGATCGGCCGCCTGGTCAAGTCCGTCGCCATCGACCCCGCCTACTCCAAGCCGGGCTCCGGGCGCCGCTTCATCACCGGGGACGAGCGCTTGGTGCTCCACGAGAGAACCTTCCTGTCGCGCCTCAAGTCCACGGTCCTGTACGAGGCCGAGGGCAGCGTCCAGAACATCCGGTGGCACGGCCAGTTCGTGGCGTGGGCGAGCGACATCGGCGTGCGGGTGTACGACGTCAGTGCCCGCCACTCACTCGGCCTCATCAAGTGGAACCGCAACCCCGGGGCGCTCCCGGAGGACTACCGCTGCAACTTGTGCTGGAAGAGCGGCAGCGTGCTCCTGGTGGCCTGGGTGGACACGGTGCGAATCTGCAAGGTGCGCAAGCGCAGCACGCTCGAGATGACGGGCCGGGACGACCCAGAGTACGTGGTGCAGCAGATCTCTATGTTCACCACGGACTTCTACCTGTGTGGCATCGGGCCGCTGGACAGCCAGGCTGTGCTGTTGGGGTTCCCGAAGGAACCAGACGCTGAGGGCAAGGCCCAGAGACCCCAGCTGTATGTGGTGGAGCCCCGGGACATGGACAGTGTCGAGGTGAGCATGGTCAGCCTGACGCTGCGCGGCTACCAGGACTACAAGTGCAACGACTATCACCTGGAGTGCCTGGTGGAAGAGAACCGCTTCTTCATCGTGAGCCCCAAGGACGTGGTGGAGGCGAGCCCCTACGATGCGGACGACCGCGTGCAGTGGCTGCTGGACCACGGCAAGTACGAGGCCGCCATGGAGGCGGTGACGCAGCTCGAGGGACGCGACCTGAAGAGGTTCACGGTGCTGGAGGTGGGGCGCATCTACCTGGACCACCTGCTGGCGGCCGGCAGGTACGACGAGGCGGGCAAGCTGGCGCTGAAGCTGTTCGGCAAGGACAAGAAGCGGTGGGAGGAGGAAGTGTTCAAGTTCGCCCGGGTGAAGCAGCTGCGTGCCGTGAGCAAGTACCTGCCGCGCGGCGACCACGCCCTCGACCCGCACGTGTACGAGATGGTGCTGTACGAGTACCTGAAGATGGAGCCACAGGGCTTCCTGCAGGTGGTGAAGGAGTGGTCGCCGACGCTGTACAACGTGCCGGCCGTGGTGAACGCGGTGCTGGAGCACCTGCTGGTGAGCGAGCGCGAGCGTGCCGTGCTGCTGGAGGCGCTCGCCATCCTCTACACGCACGAGCGCAAGTACGACAAGGCGCTGGCCATGTACCTCAAACTGAAGCACGCGGGCGTGTTCCAGCTGATCCGCAAGCACAACCTGTTCGGGGCCATCCACGACACCATCGAGGAGCTGATGGACCTGGACGTGGACCGGGCCATCGCCACGCTGCTGGAGAAGGAGGCCGTGCCCGCGGACGTGGTGGTGGCCCGCCTCCAGAGGAACCCGCGCTACCTGTACCTCTACCTGGACGCGCTGGACAAGCGAGACGCCAAGGAGGTGGCGCGCAAGTACCACGGCCTCATGGTGCGGCTGTACGCCGACTTCGCCCGCGACAAGCTGCTGCCGTTCCTGCGCCGCAGCGACCGCTACCCCATCCAGGAGGCCCTGGACGCCTGCCGGCAGCGCGGCTTCCACCCCGAGATGATCTACCTGCTGGGCCGCATGGGCAACACGCAGGAGGCCCTGACGCTCATCATCCGCGAGCTGCAGGACGTGGAGCAGGCCATCGAGTTCTGCAAGGAGCACGACGACCCCGAACTGTGGGGTGACCTGGTCGAGTGCTCGCTCGACCGGCCCGAGTTCATCTCCTTCCTGCTGAGTCGCATCGGCACGTACGTGGACCCGCGCATGCTGGTGCGCCGCATCCGGCCCGGCCTGGCCGTGCCGCGCCTGCGCGCCAGCCTCGTCAAGATGATGCACGACTACAAGCTGCAGGTGTCCGTGCAGGAGGGCTGTCGCAAGATCCTCGCCGCGGACTACTTCGAGCTGCACCGCCGCCTCGTGGCGCTGCAGCAGCGCGCCGTGGCGGTGGACGACGACCAGGTGTGCCGCGCGTGCCACCGCCCCATCATCCTGCGCGACCTCAGCGGCGCGGACAACGTGGTCGTGTTCCACTGCAAGCACTGCTTCCACGAGGGCTGCGTGCCGGGCGCGCAGACGCGGGGCCTGTGTGCCATCTGCCACTCCGCGACCGCCGTGCTCCCGGACAAGTGATCTGCCCCTCGGCGCGACGAGGCCCAGGACGGCGATCTCTTTGTGCGTGTTCACTTGAACTCTGTATATTTGAATATTGTTTGTTGTAGATCGAAAATTGATATCAATGTATATATATCTGTAAACAAAAGTTAGGATGAAGATAGTTGAATGTTTCATTTGATGTAGTAGAAAATGTTTAATGCAAATTATTCCTGTTAAATACTTCATTATGCTGTGATCAGATATTGTTTCTCATCATATATTCTCATACATACTAACACTTCCCTAGATCTATAAATCATCAGGTTATAATATTTACAACATTCAGTTTAAGTGTTCATTTGACTGAAATGTTTGTTATGAGATTCCATCAAATGCTCTAGAAACCAACAGCTGACAGCTCTCCGGAGTCTACATGGGCGAGAATGCAACAAATATTGCAGTGGTGATGCAGTAATATTTTATAAGAAATTAGTTCAGTTAAGTAATGTATTTTACTATCTGGTGACAAACATTTTTCTTTTATGTTATTAAGAAATTGGAAGCACTGGTGTTTCTTTTGCAATAACTTTTTTATTACAGGTAATAAAAAAAAAGGTTTTGCAAAGACAAAACAGTTTTAGTTTCACTACCATAATGTTAGTATCGTTAATTTAAAAAAACAAAAACCATACTGCGCCATCTGTTGGACTGGTGTGACAACGTACAACGTATACCTCGGAGCTGCCAGGTATTAGGCTGAGTGGTATTGGTCCCAGTAAATGATCGATTGAAGTTTCCTGGTGGACGAAGGATCTCAGATTATTGTGTAGTCGTCTGTTGTCAGTCTTCTGTGTTTGTTTCCATTTGTAAAAACTCACATATCTTGTAATGTTTTCCATGATATTTATAACATGTCATTAATTTTGTAATTTTAATCTTGCAGAAAACCATTCCATGCTTTGTTTCTATAGCAAACAACTTAGTACAGAAAAGAAACAGTTAATTATTTTTGTCTGAATGTGCTTTATTAGTGAATAATTAGTGTGTTAAAGTGTATTAAAGTTTAAGTTGCCAGTCTTGTACACTTGTGTAGTCACCTGTAAGTAGAATAAAATGTTTCGAAAGACTCGTTAGGTAACTTTCGAAGTCATTAATAAATTGTGTAAGAATTCTCTTGGACAGAATGAGTGTTATATTTATGATGCAATGGCATGTATTTCTTATGAAAGGTTCAATATTTATTGATGTATGCATTGTTACATGAAGTTGGCAAAGATATGGTACTGTAGTTCATGTAAGTTGGATAAAATGTTGGAAAATGTGTCATGTGTTGGAGGGAAAGTGGAGTTTTGTACTCGATGAAGGTTGAGAATAAAGTGCAGAGAAAATGAAATATATTTTTGATTAACTGCTGTCCTTCATGAAACTAACTTTGAGTGGTCACCAGTCCTGAGTGGTTGCTAAGCTGGTGGGGTCTACGAACCAACACGTAACTGTCTCGTCTGGGGCGGACCAGGTGAGCAAATAGCTTGTTAAATGGTGTTTGGCTTGAGACATGACGAAGTTAAACAGAGATGGTGCGTCCTTACATGACGGTTGCAACTCGTCGCCAGTCCAGACCGACGCTGGCTAGCCTAGCGGGTCGCACTGTGTCACTGCTACCGTGGCAACAACCATAGGCGTGCGCACGGTAGGTGCCACAGGTGCCTTGGCACCACCATTAGGGTTAACGTTATTTTGTTTTTTACAAGCAGAAATAATACATACTTACAAAAATCCGTATTACTTCCAAAAAAAATATGTTTTCCAATCGTGTCGAGTTACAGATATGTGCTCATAACACTATCAGTATATCAATTAAATTATCAATCGAACCAAATATACACACGGAAACAAGCCAGTTGCAATTACTTGCGTTGTACACGCGGGACGCGGCTACGTAACTTCTGAAATGTAAATACTTCTCCTAGTTCTCCTCGAATTACATAGAAAGCGCGCTCGGTGTCCACTGTTCACTCCACTCGGCAGGCGCACGGAATAATAGCCGCCGTCCGCCAGGGTTTATTTAAAAAAAGAGAGAGAGTTTAGTTAGTTAAAAGGATAGACTTACTCGATGACTTATATGCAGTCGCTGACAAAACATTTTTGTTGTATTCCAAAAGTTAAAAATTTTGCCCACTCTTATTTGTGTATTTTTATTATTTTAATATTTTACATATTTTTGGTATGTTACAAAAACTCCCTTCATTTGTTGATTTTAAAACTTAACGTTTGAGAATGTTTTTTCTAGCATTTATTTGGCGTCTTCAGAAAACATATAAGTACAGTTTTTCAAAGTCACCAGCATGAATTCCGTGCAAACAATTTGTGCAATTTACTTTATGGCTCAAGAAAGCTTAAAACTGTAAATAGTTTAGTAGTTTTCCTGGTGATTTTAACGTTCAAAGCCATAATTTGTCATAAAAAAATGTTAAAATTTTTACATCTGTGTATTTAATGTTTTTGCTCGGAAACACCTTAAATAGCTCCATTTTGCGCTTTCAAATCCAAATTTTTCCGACCCCCCGCTTTAGGCTCGGGGTCCGTGAATGACAGGGCTGTTGTGTAATCTGGCACCACCACTACTGAAGTCCTGTGCACGCCTATGGCAACAACCCCCTCCCAACTTCTTGCAAACACAGAGGTGTGGCCTCACTCCCTACGTCAGCCATGTGCGTCAGTGCCCACGAGAACGAGTCAGTTCGGTTCAGTGCTAGTCTCCTGGCATACCACCCCGTAGCTGGTTCAGGCTGACTCCTCACCCAGCAAATGTACTTTACATCTTTCAAAAGATCACTAATTTGTAGAATACTTCACTGAAGTGGCATGAACGTCCATGTTTTTTTTTTTTTTTACCGTAGTGTGTTTCGTAAAATTTAAACTTCTCAAGAACCTTACAATGTAGAATGCTTTAAAGTGAATGTGTACTGGACCAATCGTGATATTTTGTTTACAAACAATATTGCGATCGGCATGAATTCTTCGACGACAGTATTTTAACGCAAAGAAAAGAGAAAGTGACGAGAATGAGCGTGGTGACCGCAGGCTCGCGGCAGGCGACGTGGGACGACGAGGGGGACGCCAACTGCTCGCTGGGGCCCGCGCCGGCGCGCCACCACGGCTGGGTGCTGCTGCAGGCGCCCGCGCCGTCCGCGCTGCGCTCGGAGCTGCGCTGGGGCTTCCTGCTGCACACGTACGCCTTCGCCTGCCTCTTCTTCCTGCTCGCCTTCTACGCCTTCTTCTCCATCCTGAACCTCAGGTGCGCAGCTGGTCGCGTGTTGTCGCGTGTGGTCTGTGTTGTCGCGTGTCCGCGGAGAGCCCGACGAAACTTGGAAACAAAATTTAACGCAGAATTCTTTAAAATAATGCCGAGCGTGATACATGTACGCAAGTTATGTTTTCCATCTACATTTCTTGACGCCAATCACACTTAGTTTCAGCACCCGCCACTAGAATTTGCTGCCGGAGCAGCTACTTCGACTATCAAATCATTCGATTTGCAGAGCGGAAGGCTAAACTGTATAATTAAGGCTCCTATAAAAGCGAAAAAGAATTTAAAAATAATAAACGTCCCTGGTCGTGCTTGAACCAGTAGTCAGGGTGCCTCCCATTTCAGGCCAAGATTTTATATTTACAGTAATTACAGATAAACCTGTACAATTTTTCAATTGCTCAACTTTCGCGAAATGGAAAATATATACAGCGCATACTTTTGGCAGCGTTAGCTGCCAAAGTTTAATTTTTTTAAAATTTTTTTTGGGTTATACAAATAAGGAGAATTTAATTTATTGAAGAAAAAAAAATGAAACTTTTTTTTAGGTTTTAACTGCAACGCCACTGGCTACTTCAAGAAATGGTCTGAATTTCTTTCAGAAAATACTAAATATTTTTACCTTTCATTTTAATATTTCTCAAATTTGTTACTATTTTGACAGCCAAGTAAACATGGAATGAGTTTTTGTGATAGAAATGCAAAACATATCATGAAGTAGCCTGTGGCAATGTAGTTAACCTGAAAAGTTTCAAATCTGCAATAAATTAAATTCTCCTCATTTGTACAAACCAAAAATGTTAAATTGTAACTTTGGCAGCTAATTATGCAAAAAGTATGTGCTGTATAAATTTTTCATTTTGTGAAAGTTAAACAATTAAAAAAGTCTAAAAGTTGATCAGTGATTAATATAAATATAAAATCAGGACTTGAAATGGGAGGCACGCCCTTAAGTGTTACATTCAATATCTCAACAAATTTAATGTTAAATTTACAGTCAAAATTTTCATTATTATTTAAATATTAAATGGTGCAGTCAATGCAATATCCTGTTGCCATGATGTGCGAACCATGTTAACACATGCTTTCATTCTCTGTTGTGACAGAAACAGAATGTTTGTTTTTACTATGAACAAAATGAAATTGATTTGTTTGAATAAACAACGTATTCATCAAGCAATACAAGTTGTTGAAAATTAGTCCAGATATAATAATGATGATGCATTTTACCTGCAAATGTAATTTTAAGTAAATTTGAAAATCTGGTATTAATATTTTTAAATAATTTAATATCCACAAAACTAATGGTATCAAACCCAGCTGCAAGTGTCCAGTATTCACCGGCGATGGCCCCAGTCTGCCGATGTGACAAGTGTCGAGGAGCGAACACAGAGCGCCCCGGGAGGCACCGTGCTGTGTGCGCAGACAGGCGAGCGTCACGGAGCTGAGGGCAGTGTCTGTGCGCTTGTGTCCAGGAGCGAACAGAGTGTGCCCCGGGAGGCACCGTGCTGTGTGCGCAGACAGGCGAGCGTCACGGAGCTGAGGGCAGTGTCTGTGCGCTTGTGTCCAGGAGCGAACAGAGTGTGCCCCGGGAGGCACCGTGCTGTGTGCGCAGACAGGCGAGCGTCACGGAGCTGAGGGCAGTGTCTGTGCGCTTGTGTCCAGGAGCGAACAGAGTGTGCCCCGGGAGGCACCGTGCTGTGTGCGCAGACAGGCGAGCGTCACGGAGCTGAGGGCAGTGTCTGTGCGCTTGTGTCCAGGAGCGAACAGAGTGTGCCCCGGGAGGCACCGTGCTGTGTGCGCAGACAGGCGAGCGTCACGGAGCTGAGGGCAGTGTCTGTGCGCTTGTGTCCAGGAGCGAACAGAGTGTGCCCCGGGAGGCACCGTGCTGTGTGCGCAGACAGGCGAGCGTCACGGAGCTGAGGGCAGTGTCTGTGCGCTTGTGTCCAGGAGCGAACAGAGTGTGCCCCGGGAGGCACCGTGCTGTGTGCGCAGACAGGCGAGCGTCACGGAGCTGAGGGCAGTGTCTGTGCGCTTGTGTCCAGGAGCGAACAGAGTGTGCCCCGGGAGGCACCGTGCTGTGTGCGCAGACAGGCGAGCGTCATGGAGCTGAGGGCAGTGTCTGTGCGCTTGTGTCCAGGAGCGAACAGAGTGTGCCCCGGGAGGCATCGTGCTGTGTGCGCAGACAGGCGAGCGTCACGGAGCTGAGGGCAGTGTCTGTGCGCTTGTGTCCAGGAGCGAACAGAGTGTGCCCCGGGAGGCACCGTGCTGTGTGCGCAGACAGGCGAGCGTCATGGAGCTGAGGGCAGTGTCTGTGCGCTTGTGTCCAGGAGCGAACACAGAGCGCCCCGGGAGGCACCGTGCTGTGTGCGCAGACAGGCGAGCGCCAGGGAGCTGAGGGCAGTGTCTGTGCGCTTGTGTCCAGGAGCGAACAGAGTGTGCCCCGGGAGGCACCGTGCTGTGTGCGCAGACAGGCGAGCGTCACGGAGCTGAGGGCAGTGTCTGTGCAGGTCGCTGATCTCGAGCCGTCCCTTCATGTCCACCATCAACGGCTTCCTGTGCCTGCTGGGGGCGTCGCGGGCCGGCTGCCTCTTCATCGACCCGTACGCGCTGAAGGAGGTGAGTCCCGGCAGTATCGGCACTCGCCGTGTTTCCAGCCGTGCTGCTCCCGTCATTTCTACAGTTCACGGAAAATACTTCACTACATGTATGCTTACCGTATTTACCTGAATAAAATGGGATGGTTTGTATCAAAACTGATAGACCCAAAAGTAAGATTCGCATTATAATCGCAAGCTTGTATCTTGCGGCTGGAACATGTGAATTTCCAGGGATGGGAACAACTTAGTTGAAAAACCACACGCTCAGCCTCGCAACTGTGTCACTTAAGCCACTTTAGTCCCCTCTTGTGTATGGCAGGCGTGACAGATGTGACAAGATAACACTTGGGAATGGACTGCTCTCACCCCCTCCCCCCTTCCTACCTTCATGTTCCTGGCAACCACCATATAGCACAGCATTCTTTGTTCTCTGACCAATGGCTAATGAACTGCAGTCATAAATAAAACTCTTTTCCTTTTAATTGCTGCCTTTTTTTCCTTCTAATCGTCGCTTGCTGTTTCAAAGAAAGGCCACGCAAATCACTCTACTGACAGAAAGTCGCACTAGAAAATGAGCTATTAAATATGGTATAAATCAAATAATTTAAATAATGTTTAATTTTTGTGTGTTTGAATTTGTGATTTCTAACCCATAGTGTATTTTTCATAAAAACAATTAAAAAAGTTTGGGGTTGTATTATATTCAGAGTTGCGGTATTCCAGGGTAAAAACAGGTAAATGTTGTAATTGCAGAAGGCTGAAATCCTTTGAATTGTGTATTTGGCCGTAGACTGGAGGAGGGGACACTGTCGAGACACTCACAGGGACAGGTGCAGGGACTCTAAGTGCCAGAGGAGCGGGTCGCGAAGGTGGTCACACCAGTGGGGTCAGAGCCTAGACGCAGAGAGCAACGGGACGCCACTCCCTCGATCCTTAGCATATCCCGAGTCCAGCGATAGTATCGTCCGGACGTGAGGAAAACTTGATGCATGCCAGTTGTTGTGTTGACAACATTTTTGTAAGGTTATATTGCCGGTACTTATTTTATTAAAGAACAGCTTTGTGTACATTTCCTAACACACATTGTCATTATTCATGTGGTTTATTCCCAGCCAAATACCTACGTGTATCTAAACTGTTAAAAGAGATCATTCAGGACACGGTAAGCTAGCTGCTACAGACTACGTGCTGCTTGTATTAGTTGCCTACTGCCAACACGAGAAGACATTTATTTTCTGCGGAGTAGTTGTATGTGATTCGTTAAGTCTATTTCCAGTTGTTAATTTCAGCTCGGGAACTTTCAAGATATCTGCTACAAAACTATGGTTCAGTAAGAAATAAAAAAATGTGCTTTCATTTGTTTGATATTCTAGTCTACCATCAAATTATTCCACAAAATATTTGAGCACCGAGATAACAGTGTAAATGTGTGAAAGAAGAAAGTGCTGAATATTACACATGTGACAAATATAAAAATAATCTTGCCATTGACATTGTACGGCCGTGGGCCACCCCAAAGCCCGACCTGCACCCGCCAGTACTCGGCTCCGCTAACGGAAAGCACCCCTAGCCAGGGCCCACCTGAGTCAAGTGAGCGGACCGCAGCCCAAGGTAGAGAATAGCGAACCATTTTAATTACGCATGCAACGCACTCCCCGTGCCTACAAAATTCCCCACACAATAATAAAGTAATCAAAAACAAACAAAAGCCCCTAATTAATAAAGTGCGACGTAGGAGTGGCCGGGTCACTCACGTGTAGCTTCCTACTAAAACAGCTGTGAGTGCAACCCTTGCGGCCTTCAGCCTAAATTCAGTAGTGAAACGTGTGACGTAATTCAAACCACCCCAAATTAGCATTATCGTTCGCCACTGGAGTAGTTATCAAGAAACAGACAGTCTCCAGCTTGACTCTAATATTCAAACTTATTTTAGACAAACTTATTAAATGTCAATTCTAAAACATATATAGATATTAAGTTAATCATTAAGTTTTATTGTATGAATATTGAGCCACTTGCTTTTTATTATTAATGTACTTTTTTACGAATAACGGAACTTTAGAAACTCTGGCGCGACAGGGAGCTCACCCCTCCCCTCGTGCCAGGGCTGCACGTCAGTACAGCGCGACTCGCGGACCGGGACGGACGCACGTCCCACGGGGAGCCAGCATCTCTTTGTTTCACCGAACGTCCATCTGGTAATTATAGTCACAACCAAAACCATTTTTTAAATACTCCCCGTGTGCGCCCGGTCCTTTTCCGGTGTAGGGCCTAACCCAGCCGCGTCAATTTAACACGGCCCCCACAAAGCATTACGTGGTGCCGTGCAGTATACGGTATGGGCCGTCTCCCGCCACCCCAGAACTTTAGTTAATCGCCCAGTGCACAGGCACAGGCTACATCCAAGCTTAAACGTGTTTTTAATTTAGTAGCGAGCCGCGGTCCACACAGGTGGGCCAGCGCGTCGCAAGTTACCGATTACGAGATTAGCCGATGCTAATCGAACACTCCCTCAACTGCGACTGGCGTGAGGACTTAATAAGTAAACACACGTAGAGGCACGCAGGTGTCCCTCTCAGATAACGTGTGCAGTGTAATCGTGTACGTAAAAGTACCACATAGTGCCGTTTTGTCAAGTGTAATTGTATTAATAGTGATCTCAAAACTTCTACGTGTTCCGACGCCTCATTGGCAATCATGTACCGCCGAGTAGACCTCGCGCCCAATGTAATGAACCAGTGTAAATCGTGAACAATAAAACGTCCACCCCGCACCTCCCAAGCGCGACGTGCGACCCGTAGAACAACCAGAACAGTGTATGTAAATTCACCTAAACAACCCACCCAATCAGGAAACAAATTCCATCACCGCCGACGGTTCTAGCGGACCACGCTGGGGCAACGAACCCACGACCATCACACGGTTAGACACCGAGCTAGCCTGGCGCCCTCCCGGAACAGAAATCTCTAAGAAAGCCAGCCACCCCGCTAGGACCTGCGCCCGACCTCGAACACGAGACCGCGGCGGACGGCACCATGAGCACACAGCAGATGGTGAAGGCGTGTAGGCGTGTAGGCGTTCCCTAGCAAGTGAGCGTCTATTTGCAGCCGGTCAATATCAGGCCTGGCCCAGAATAGTTGGGCACATCAATCATTGACTGAAGTCTGTGCAGCCGGCACGAGGGCTTGTCGTAGTCGCTGCTATCAGAGCCGTGTTATCCCTCCTGGGGTTACACGAGGTACATACTTCGTAAAAGTACACTTCCTTAACGCTGTTATCACCACCTCGTAAAAAAAAAATCTTTTTTATTTAAAATATAGTAATTCAAGTTTCTGAAAATGTTAATTAAAAATATAAATTAAAAACTCCCAGTAGAATTACTATTCAAACAATGTAAATGGTAACAAGCGTAAATTTTGTGTCATTGAGGCAGCTTTTAAACACTGTTTTATTCTGAAACTGAACTGCAGCTGAGCATGAGCACAGTTAAGAGAACTTAAAAACTATTGTTTTCTTATGTACAAACTGATATCCCGATGTGTCATTGCAGCAGCCTGCCATTATGAAGTACACATACAAAGTTAAATAAATAAATAAATAGAGAAAAAGCCTGTTGAGACTTTTTTCAAGGGACTGGATCCTGAAAACCTCTTAACAGGGAAAACGTCTTTAAAGGAAAATACATAGTTCAAATTCAGTTGCTAGATAAAAAAAACATTTTACTAAAATGACATACTGTATTAACTCAAAAATTACACCTAACTATTATTTTCATCAGCATGCTGAAAAAACCATACAAGTATAAATACAGTTAGCCAACTATCTAGAAACAAGTTATGTACTTGTACACTTCTGCATTAGGGTATAGCATGATTTTTATTTAAAGTATAGTAAAGGCTATTAGTATTTTCCATATGTCGAATGAATGTGTTTGGTAGAACGTAAAACCAAAATATCATAAAACTTTGGGGCGTAAACGTGCCAGTTTTAAACGAGGTTTTCGAAACAAGGTGTTTTTACACCTAGTGTCCTGTAGGCTCTTGAGAAGGAGCGCGCGTTTGCACACGACTGACGCACGGCAGCGCGGTGGGGCCAATGCGTGCGTGCCGCTGTCTGTTGCAGACTCTGCCGCGCGTGCTGGGCTCCGTGCTGTGGGACGTGGGCTTCCCGTGCCTCACGTCCGCCTTCTGCCTGGTGCAGCTGACCTTCCTGCAGCTGACCCAGGTGCGTGTGTGCCTAGTGTCGCGCACGGCAGCCGCCCCTCGGTGCTGCGGTGGCTCTGCTGCGCGAGGGGAGGGGAGGGGAGGCAGTGCTTCCTCCCCGCCCCTTCCCCGTGGCACGGGCCACTTATTTATTAGTCATTGCTAGAGACCTGCAAATTTCGTGGATTCATTTCGTGATATGCTACAATTCAAATAATTATACCTTAGCGCTGCTTCTGCCATTGGTTCACTGTTAATCTGGAGTAATGAGGGCCAATTAGAGACCCTCGCTCAAAGAAGTGTCGAATCGACTCACAAGTCAGCAGCCAATGAACAGGTGGCATTTGCCCGAGTGTGTAGAGTGTAGTAGAGTCTATCCTGGAGGTCATTGAATCCGCGAATTTTGCAGGTCTCTAGTTATTGCACTTATTTCATGATTATTTTAGTAACGTTAATTTTAGTTAGTTATGTTTATAATTCATTTTACTCTCTTGATTTGTTAATTAATTAATTACATATTTACTTATGGTAAATTTGGCTCTTAAATACATCAAGCAGATTATGTTGCTACCGGTAGTTGTTTCATCCATTTGTAGATTGTTAGCATGTATCACGTTCAGTTATTGTTTGTTGTGACCGTGTGATTGGTGCGGAACATTTCTCTTAAGTGTTTTAATGAGTGCGTTGATTGTGATGGCTGAACCCGCTTAGAGATTGTGTTGCGATGCTGCATGCTGCACATCTCTCTCTCTCTGTGGCGGAGGTGGGAGTTGTTAATAACTTAGGTTGGAGTACATTTAGTTGAGAACTGTTTGTTAGAGCGTTGTAAGTAGAATTTATTAGTTAGTACATACCATTAATAGTACATTTAATAATTAGTTTTTATGCATTTATTTAAAATTGTAACATGCCCACCAACAGTCTTTAGATCTTTTTAATTATAAGGTATTATTATTATTCATCGAATAAACTGTCTTTTTGTTGTGAAGTGCATGATTTCAGAAATGGGAACTTAGGTACATATTAATTTTATGAACATGAATAAAAAGCTTTTGTAAAACATTAAAAAAGTACATAATTGTTTGTAATACCTTTTTGCAAATTCTGTAATCAATACTTAAATAAAACTATGCTGAATTTCTGCACATCTATCACATTAAAGTTGTTCACTTTTCTGTACAATAAATTATTTTCAGGTATTCAGTTTCTTAGGGTTAGCAGAAATATCCTTCCTACAGAAATGTTAGATATATTAACGTATTCTAAAAATCACCTTGTATCTTTTATTTTGCCGAGTGACTGCGGTACAGATACTTTTCACTTTGGTCCAGAGGAAAAGTGAATATCTCTACAGGCCATGAAAATTACCCTGAATCATAATGAAATACCACGTATTTTACTGTTGATGGCAAAAACAAGGTAAACTAATCAATTGCGTATGTACGGACAAACGTGCTGTTTCGCTCTGGTCGTGTTTACTCTCTGTCGCTTTTGGTCGAAGCGGGAGTGCTGTCGACTGTCTAGGGGACTACTTGCGGGACATGTCCCACTTGCCTGATGTGGAACACTGCTGGGCAGGTCCTGTGGTTCCTGAGCGGTGTCAGCAGTCAACCTGAACACCTGCAGAGTCTGCGAACAGCGCAGGTTTACACCAGAGGCTGTTAAACTGACTTCACATGTCTGCTGCGGTCACTCTAGACGGCAGTGTTTCTCGCGAGGAACACAGTAGCCAGACAGTGTTTCACTGGGAGAGGGTTGCGGCGTTAGGGACGTTAGTGTTCGGCCATTGTGGTCCCCATGCCAGTACATGGTCTCTTGTCACTTTAACTAATTACAGTAGTATTGTTTTACAGTCCAGTCACAGAGGATTATCTGTAGTTTTACTGTGAATTTTGTTAAATTACAAATAGTACCTGAATTATGAAATACAGTGGCAATAACCACAAAATAATGTTAACAAATTACATAGTACTATAAAAACAATTTATGATGTCTATGAGTGTACACAGATTTTAATTGCTGCAAAAGGGAGGAGGGGGGTTGAGTGAATTACTTCACCTTCTGTTTGCTTTCAAATTCTTTCCATTTGGTAGAAGTGATAGATATTTTAGGATTTCCGGTTTAGGGGGGATATCATTAAACGCTCCCTGTGTACGCCCTGGATGTCACAACTTGTTTATTGGACAGTACCAAATGTTGTGATTGCAAGTGTGTTTTGCCAGGCCTGAACCGTCTGTCTATCTTCTTCCATGTGGTGTTGGTTGCTGCCTGTGTGTTGATTGGTGTGCGCCTTGCTTGTATCCCAGTCGGGGCCCTTGGCCAAGCACAAGCTGTGCGAGTTGTCCCACGGCGCCGCCATCTTCGTTATGTCCCCCTGGACGTACGCCGGCGACTACATGGTAACAACCTCCGCACGACGCATGTCCGTAGCGCTGTTCGTGGTGCCGTCACCCTCTCGAGGTCTCTCGTTGTTCCGCTCAGAGCATGACGCCATCACGGGCACGTGGCTCCTAGCAGCTACCACGTAGTGTGTGCCTGGTGGGTAGCGTAGTCCCGCACGGACCTGCATGCCCCCATGAGTAGAGCACGGAGTGTTGAACTCGCTACGAGGTGGTCGCCTGGACACTCGAGGTCTAGAGTCGCAGGGGCAGTAGAGTGATACTCGCTCGTGCATTGCGCAGTGCGCGAGGAAACGGGCTGACATGCACCTTCGTGGGAACACTTATTTTTTTTAAACTATATCCTGTGTTAAAAACACATCCGTTTGATAAAATATAACATGTACTGGCTCTTAAACACCAGCTTATCAGATATTATTCAAAAATCTTCTTCAGGTGTGTTTAATAAAGTTTTTTTAACGGAAGCTCCGCTCTTCGTAGAGTAGAGGTTCATTCAGTCGGCCACCTCATCATTGTTCTGGTAACCGTAGTTGTTCCTGGTGTGAGCTAATGGAATAATGTTTATTTTGGATGCTCGCATCGTTGAAACATGTAACAAAACCAAGCTGGTGCTGTCTTCTGGGCTCACGAGTCTTTGTTGCTAGCAGTGCAGTGCGAAGACAAGGTGTCATGAGGCAAGTGCCCCACCTGCACCAAGACTTAGCCTGTCAGAATACCGTCCCTTGTGAGTTGGTTCAGAGGCCACCCTTGCCCTGGAGGTCGCAACAAAGTGTTTCACTCGGACGAGCCTGCCAGTAACTCGGGTGTGGTAGTTCGGTAGTTGTGGCGCAGAGAGGCCGGCGGCTTGCGGGGCTCACGGACTGGGTGCGTGCGTGCTGTTGCAGCTGAAACTGGGGCCGGAGAAACTGCGCAAGAAGTCGTGCCTGTCGCTCATCATCACCGCTCACTTCAGCTTCGTCATCGGCACGGACATCGTGGTCGCCTTCCACGAGCAGTTGCTGGTAGGTGGCCGCATCTCTTGTGCCCGGGGAGGGGGGGGAAGACGCTTGCAGGGAATCAGGGCCCAGCTCCATCCAGTAACGAGGCTCATGGTGAGAATACCACCACTCTGGCAACTGCTTTCAGTGCGGTGTTATTATTCTAACGGATGTCCAAATTTTAACAAAAATTTACTATCTGTTTTCAACAATTGAAAATAATTTATTTAAAATTTTGTTACATGCATACCTACAGCTCAAGTCCTTGGATGGTAGACACGGACTAGTTTATTTTCAAACGAGATCTGAACTTGTGCTCTTGACGTGGGTGAAGATGCGGTATGCGCGAGCGAGTGGCGGCGTGGCGGTGTGGCAGGTGGTGAAGCACCTGGTGGAGACGGTGTTCCTGGCGTGGGGCGCGCTGCTGTGCTGTCTGTTCCTGTACGGCGGCTACCGCGTCATGGCCCTGCTGCGCAGCATGCCGGGCAGTCTGCTGCAGCGCCAGCCCGCCGAGGCACAGCACAAAGGTGCTGTCACAGTGACGTGCTTGTTCGGACACCTCGTCGCCAGGGGCGCAGCTAGCGGGTGGCAGGGGGCAACGGTAAAGTGGGTGGGGGAGGGGGGGTTTACTGAACCCTCTCCCCCTCTCTTTTAATCCAAGAGGGGTCGCCATTTTCAAGTCTGGCCAGGGGCCGCCAGTCATCTCTTAGCTGCACCACTGCTCATTATCAAATGTGAATACTCACAAATCCCTCATTTGGATACGATACTGGTGAGGAAATACTGTTTGGTGGGGGGAAATTGTGTCCGATTACAAATTTTCCGTAAAGTGCAGCTCGCAGCACGCCTCTGGGATGACTCGTGGGTCGCGGCCATTTCGCATGATGTCGAATCCTGAGGTCGTGAACCTGGCAGCTCGTCAGTTACTGAGGGTCCGGTAGCACACGGGCTGCTGTTCCGAGCCCCGGCCGACAGCTGTGTGCGTGGCCCCCGCGTACGATCACGGGCCCTGAACCCAGGATCGGAGACGGCCCGCCTCCCCCCTTCCCAATTTTTGTGTCACGTGCTACAATATAATTGCATGGTTATTTCTTACCTAAACTCTTTTTAGATTGTTTTTTAACCTGAAAATACAGGTATATAATAATAGTTACTATATTTATAAGTCCAAAAATAAGCTATATTTATAAAATTATTTTACTTTAAGATAACCACAGCGAGTGTGTATATGAGATAGAAATAAACGGGGCTGGGCCCTGAACCCAGGTGGTCCACCCAGCCCCGCCCTTGCTGTCCATTACAAACAGGGACCAGTTTCCAGCCTGAGGCAGCGAGCTCTGCCAGCCTCTTGTACGGTGTCCTGCTGTTCCTCCCGACCTTCACGACTCAGTTTACGGGCTCAGAGTCTGTTTCCGTGCGTGCCCCGTGTGGTCTCGGAGGACCGAGCGATGCATCATGCAGAATTCACAATTTTTTTCCTAGCCTAAGTTAATCTAAGTGTGTAGGGGGAGGATCATGTTAGGGGAGGACGTAAGTGTGTCTCAGGCCGAAGCCTTGTAATGTTGCAGAACCCTGCCATCCCAATTAAATGATTTTTCTTTTAAACTGCTTTTATGTATAGGTAAATATAAATAAGTCAATGTTTTTTGAGTGATGTATAAGTTATGAAACAGTATAATCAGATGTTAGGGATACTAATATATGTTATTTTCACTTGCTATGTTTTTAAGAAGGTATTTATTATTTTACTAGACATTTTCAATCAGTACTATTTTTTATGTAATTATTCACAAATGAGCCGTCGTACTAGATTTTTACCTGTTTAGGCCTACTTTTTCAGGTTTTTTCTCAATAAGTTTAATTTGGTAAAGTAATACGTATTATAATTATTGTTCTTAAATTTTATTAACGTGCTGTAATATAATTATAAATCACGGGACTGTGTCTGGGCTTGTGTGATGGTTAGAAAGAGAGGCATGAGAGGCCTGTAAGTGGGAGTGAGAAAGGAACAGTGCTTCCCCGCCAACCGAGATAAAGACGGTAATTTCCCCCCTGCGTGGGAACCGAGTGATAACTGCTGTCTCACGGTGTGGGAGAGAGAACGAGAATGGGAGTCCCCGATTTCGAGGTGAAATTGAAAAGAGACTGATCAGGGGAAGCCCAGAGTTCTGTGTGTAAAAGGTTTTTTACATGCTTTATATTAACTTCACCTGTATGTTTGTCTGTCCGTCTGTAACTCTGTCTGTCCGTCTGTAACTCTTTCGACTAAGAGTGAGTGACTCATCACTGTAAAATGTCCCACCCATTTCATTACGTTCGTTAGCCGAGCGGTCTAAGGCGCGCGACTTCTGTGACGTCAGCTTTCGGATTCAGCGATCGTGGGTTCTACTCCCGGCCACGCCGAAAAAAAAAATGTTTTTTTTCCCCCGGTAAATTCTAATATTATATCCATACATCTAACTGCAAATGATTCGTAGAGACTTTACCATTTCTTTGTGACGTTGCAACTCCAAATAGTTATCTCAGATGGTAATAGGTAGTGTCGGTAACTCATTTCCCTATGATAATTATACATAAATATAGTTTAAAAAACTAAAAAAACATGCTTTTAAAGAATATCAAACTAAAAAGTTAAAAATAAATATAGTTTAAAAAACTAAAAAACATGCTTTTAAAGAATATCAAACTAAAAAGTTAAAAATAAATATAGTTTAAAAAACTAAAGAAACATGCTTTTAAAGATTATCAAACTAAAAAGTAAAAAATAATTTTAAAATTAAATTTATGACAATAGTATATAACCAATACTAGTATAAATGAGAAAAAAGCATGGGGCGCTTAATATACAAAAAATATGGCACAAAGCGCCTCAAGCTTTTTTCTCATTTATACTAGTATTGCTTATATACTATTGTCATAAATTTAATTTTAAAATTATTTTTTACTTTTTAGTTTGATAATCTTTAAAAGCATGTTTCTTTAGTTTTTTAAACTATATTTATTCATGTATTGTAACTTGTTCTGTGATTGGCTTGTATCTGTAAGAGTGAATGAAGCGTGCGTGTGATTGGTCGGTGAGGTCATGTGACGTCTACTCCCTGCGTGGAGGAGACGAGTTCATGAGATCACCAGTCGTCTGTCGAACGCTGGACGAGTAGGTCGCGTTCGATGGCTTCTCACTAAATTATTATGTAATTTACGAAGAGATAATTTCACGTTGGTCAGGGTGTCTACTGACCGGGAAATTCGGGAAATTCGGGAATTGTACATGAGTTTCACAACCCGGGAAAAAAACGGGAATTGTACATGATTTTTGCTTAGTGTACGGGAATTTTTTTTCTTTGCTCGTGCAATTTTCAAAGTGTTTTCACTTTTAAATATATCTCAATACAGAAGCCTTCGCACAGACCAATAAGATTTATGTCAGTTGCTTGATCAGAAGTCCAAGAACGGACTGATAATTTTAGCTAAAACATACTAGAGACTCGTAATTGCTTTAGCTTCTAATGCACGTCAATCCGTACTTCGGTCCAGAGATGTGAGGGGAATATTAAGAAGAATTTGCTGGCGACACTGTATTTTCTCTCGCTCTGTTTTTCATTTCGTCAGTAGTTTCAACGTCTCTAGTAATTCACTTTGTTGTTTACCTACCTAATCAGGGCTTACTGCGTAATAATTTACTTTTTTTTCTCTTTAAGGATGCCTTAGTTTTATGTTGCGTGTGTTTACCTAATCAGTGCTTACTACGTAATAATTTACGTTTTTTTCTCTTTAAGGATGCCTTAGTTTTATGTTGCGTGTGTTGTTTACCTAATCAGTGCTTACTGCGTAATATTGTACGTTTTTTATTCTTTGAGGATGCCTTAGTTTTATATTGCGTGTTTTTTGAAGCGGATTTGAAACGTGAGTACCATCATTATTATTTATTGATCTCGTTTACACCCGCTCCTTGAGTAACGTTGTTCAATTTCTGCTGTTTTTAAGTAACGACGTCTGTTATTTACAGCATAATTTGAAGTAGCGCCCTTTTGTCTTCTTTCATTTATGTGAAATTTTATTGTATCCGTTTAATGGCAATGTTATTCGCGTAAGATTAATTCAATGCAACGAATTAATAGTGTGATGAAAAACAAACGCTATTTTGCTTTCCTTAATAACTTTTCGCGTCTTTCAGAGTTTATGGTCTTAAGCATATTTCAGATATATTTCTATAGTTTGCATTATGTAGAAATATCTCCGATGACCGAGTTTTCAGCCACTGTTTGTATTACATTTGGCATGTCAGCAGCTGCTCTGGTGAGCAAAGCCAGAATCTTCCAGGGCTAGTTTAACTTCAGTCATTAGGATTCTCTAGTGGCTAGTTACAAACAAATTGTTCTAGTAAACAACAGTCGGGAATTACGTTAACTGATTAAATAATCTAAATAATAATATAAAGTGTTTAGTTTATGCTTTGTTAAAGCATACTGGAGGTTAAATGTATTTCCTCCATTATAACATACGCGATAGTATCTTGATTAAAATGGTGTTAGGCAAGCATGATTGGAAAACAAATTATTTTCATTGACTAACACACTTATGGAAAAAAAATATATTTGACTAGCGCTCTGTTTTTCACTAACCAATTATGAAATTACTATAGGGGCGGGTGTAGCTACTTTAAATATTAGTGTCTTACAAAGTATTATATGGCCTGTATAAATTCTTATATCCTATTTTACTTGCATTTATAAATACTCCTAATGTTAACTGTCTTCAAAATTTACCCTTTTTTCATTTTTATGTTTTTGTAGATACGTGATTCCTTTATACTTGCCTCAATGGCTAGGCGTATTCGAGGAAGAAATTCATTTCAACCACAATGGAAGGAAGAATTTCCATGGCTGCAAGAAGTCGATGGAAGCAATCATTCTGCCAGGTGTTCAGTCTGTAGAACTATTTTCTCGGTTGAGTCCATGGGAAGAACAGCTGTTGTCAGTCACTCAAGTGGTAACAAACACAAACTTAGATTAAGTAGCTCTGAGAAGTCCACCTCTCTTGACACGTGGACTACAAAAGCCGGTTCAGTTCATGTGGCAACTGCAGTAGCAAATGCTGTAGCTGAAGCTTCCTCTGTGTCTTCACTATCGAAGCTCCCTTCATTAGGTTTGGGCTCTACTGTTGCTAGCAGTTGTGAAGTTTCACAGGTAGGGCACCAAGTAAAACAGCATACTGTATCAACCAACCGTGGTTTAAGTAGTTATCTTAAAAGAGATGAAGTCACACGTGCTGAAACATTGTGGTGCCTCCAAACAGTCATGAACCACGATTCCCTCAGAGGAGCTGCTAGTAGTGTTAGCCTCTTCAAAAGAATGTTTCCGGACGATTATATTGCTAACAGCATGCAACTTCAAAAAGATAAGATTTCCTATGTTATAGTATATGGTCTATCTCCTTACTTCCATAGTGAACTTAAAACTCGCATTAACAGTTGTGACTTTTTTAGCTTGGGTTTTGACGAAAGCATGAATAAAGTAGCACAAAAGCAACAAATGGATTTGTCTGCAAGATTCTGGGACATTTCACAAAACAGAGTATGTTCTCGTTATGTAACATCAGTGTTCCTGCATCACACCACTGCTGAAGATCTTCTTAAAGCTATAAAAGCAGGCCTAGAAGATTTGGATTTTTTGAAGATCATTCAATTGTCGATGGATGGTCCTAATGTAAATTTCAAATTATTGAAACTTTTGGCTGAAGATACCCGATCTTTTCCAGATGCTCCACAATTTCTTGACATTGGATCTTGTGGACTGCACACTGTTCATAATGCATTTAAGACTGGTATCAAGAAGACTTGTTGGGACATAATGGAGTTCTTCAGAGCTTTATACTATTTGTTCAAAGAGGCTCCGGGTCGACGAGGCGACTATACACAGGCCTCTGGATCTAATGTGTTTCCTCTGAAGGTATGCTCAATCCGCTGGGTTGAGAATGGAAGAGTAGCAAAAAGAGCTAGGGAAATGTTGCCACATGTTGACAAATACATAAGTTCAGTTAAAGGCACAGCCAAGGAACCAACATGCCGTAGTTTTTCAACAGTTTCAAAGGCAATTAAAGATAATCTTCTTACAGCTAAAATAGCTTTTTTTGAGGGACTGGCTGAAAATGTGGAGGAATTCTTAAAGGAATTCCAATGTGATGCTCCAATGGCACCATTCCTCTATGATGCTTTAACAGTTTTAGTGAAGCATGCTATGACGAAAATTGTCAAGAAGAATGTTCTTGAGAGTACTTCTCTTCAAAAAATAGACGTTTTGAAGCAAAATGAGAGCAATTCATTTATCTGTCTTAAAGACATTAAAAATGTTGACCTTGGTTATGGGACAAGGTTAGCTTTGGGAAAGTGCAAGAACGTCTCCGAAAAAGATATTTTACTCTTTCGTAAAGATTGTCGCACTGCTCTACAGCATTTTGTAGTAAAACTAATGCAAAAGTCTCCTCTGAAATATCCTTTGACCAAAGCATTAAATTGTCTGAACCCGTGCCACATGTCTACAAATGCTGATGCTTGCAAACAACTTACATCTGCTCTTGAAATTGTTCTTAAAGCAAATCTTTTTTCTGCTACCACAATAGAAAGGGCTGACCGTGAGTACAAGGTTCTGTGTTCACAACCACTTGTAATGGAAGATCTGAAGACATATTCACGATCCGAGACTCGACTGGACGCGTTCTGGATGAAGTTGATAGATGGTAAAAAGGAGTATGAAAACCTCGTTCCAGTAGTTAAACTTCTCCTAACCGTATCACATGGGAATGCACCCTTAGAGCGTGGATTTTCTGTAAATAAAGAGATTTTAGTAGAAAATATGAAAGAAACGTCTGTCATTGCACAGCGTCGTATTTATGACCATGTAACCTATGAGGGTGGATTGATGAAACTTGACATTACAAAACCCATGATTCTTTCAGTAAGAAATGCGCATTGCAGGTATACAGAAGCACTCAATGAACAACGACAAGCGAACGCAGATGCTATGAAACTTTCGGAGGCAAATAAACGTGCTGCTGCTGAGCTTCGAGAGCTTAAGGAGAAGAAAAGGAAGTTGATTGAGGATGCTGAACGAGAAGTGTCCATCATCAACGAACGTGTTAAGGAGCTGCAGAAATAAGTACCATAACTTACTTAGAATTGAAATCGAGTTTTCGGACTATTGTGGACCTGTGAAATAATTTAGTCATTTACAAAAAATTGAAGGCTAGAATTTAACTTTTCATAAAAATTGTATTTTTGTGTTATCAATGGTGTAATGTATAAAATATTACAAGGTCACTTATGTTTTTATCATAATTTGTTTTGAAAATAGTGTCGTGTAGTGTGTTTATATTGTTTGTATAAATGTCACAGTGTTGAGGCAGAAGTGTTATAAGGTATACAGCTGAACTTTATCAGGATACGTTACTAAAAGGGTTGTTACCACGGACAGGTTTTCAAATAAACCTTTTAAGACCAAGTGTTCAGGCATGTGTATGTATGCTTGCATATGTTTGTAAATTTTGTTTAATCATCTTTATTTTTGTAAATCTTCTGAATATCTTTGCAAATTAAATTTTTGAAACTTAGAAATTACTATAATTTAGTTTCTGTTATGTTAGTAAAGTGCAAAACTTTTGTACAGGAATTTTCTCAGAAGTGTACAGGAATGTACAGAAATTGTACAGGAATTTTGCTAGCTCAGTTTGGTAGACACCCTGTTGGTGGTCGGAGCCAGGCCTATTATTAAATCAACCTAATTTTTTATATATTTTGTTTTCAGGTATAATTAGAAATTACGGCCACCTTCATAGGCGTTTTGGCTCGGGGCGAGATTCGTTTTCGCTGGGTGCGGCCCTGTTAGAGGTCGCACCATCTTCGTGTACTTGCAGTAAAACATTACTGAAGGACTTAATCGACGTTATTTTATTATTAAATCTCATCAAGCGAACTGAGGGCAGTTTTCGACGGGCAGATATATGTGTGAAACGAGTGAATGAAACATTGAAAGTGTTCTGGATTTTTCGGTGCATCCTAATTGGAAAGAATAAAACAAAAACTACAATCAACGTTTTAAATCTTTTTATTTTTGTAAGTAACGAACCGTTACAGCCTATACACTCTACCATAATGGCGCAATGCAATAGATGCAAATATTTGTCTAACCAATAACATTCGACACATCCATGAAGTCGGCATGAAATAAACGGCGAACTCGACTGACTTCTAACCCCAATTAGAAATACATTTTACATTTCCGTCTCATCGCGGGCGCGACTTTACTGAAGTGAATGTCATAAAATATTTCTGAGAGATGTTTGAACTGGTGAGTTGGGGGTTGCTATCATTACTTGCGCATGTTTCAAGTTTTTTTTTTTTTAGTACTAAATTCAGTTGTTTATTCTCCGAAATATGATAGTGCACTGTGACTTTTATAGCTGAATGTTAAATTTTGAACTAAACATGTCTGTCTCTGACACGTCAGTAAAAAATCTGCAAATATATGAGGGCTGCTGTACTTCCTGTTGATTATGCGAGAAACCTACCTACATTTAATCTCTTAAGGTTTGTGGCATGAACCGTGGAGTCACAGTAGGTAATGCGATGGGTGCGCGTGTGTGCGCAGGCATCATGCAACTGGCCATGCTCGCGCCGTACAAGAACCTGGCGGGCTCCGTGGCGGCCGCGTTCATGCCCACCATGCTCACGGCCCAGGCGCGCGGCGCGGGCGCGGGCGACCGCTCCTTCAGCTTCCGCAGCGAGCGTACCAGCCCCCCGCCCCAAGGTCCGCGCAGACCAGCTCTCTTCCATGAACAATAGCATTTATTAAGTTTTTGACTGGAATCAAGTACCATGCATTTTTTTTGTGTATGATGTTCATGTGAACAACAAGTAAAGATCATAGTCAACATGTTAGATGTAAATATGCAGAAGAGTGTATTTGATACAAATGTAATTATATAACACTAATGATTTATCTGAGATTTGCCTGCACTTCAGCTATTAAGGTACCTACCTGTACCCTATGTGGCCTAGTTAACCTGCATATTTTGTTTTTAATTGTTTAATGACATAGAATTCCATAATGGCACCTAGAATCAAAAGAAGGAATAAATATTATTTACACATACCAGAGAGATGGTGAGAACATCAGGATGAAGGGAATTAAATAATAATGTAAATCAATTTTTTTTTCCCCCCAGAGCATCTGAAAGCAGTTCTCTGATGACGTGTCTCGCGTACTGCCACGCCGGAGTGCAGGGATGCGTGTGTCGCAGAGTGGAGCGCGCTGGCGGACGGCGCGGGCTGCAGCAGTCCGGGCGGGCCCCGCAGGCAGGGCAGCCCCGACCCCCGCCGCCGGCCCCCCCGGCTCGCCGCCGCGCCCCCCTCGCTGTCCCCGGGGGGCCGCCGCCCCAGCCGCCGCGACAGCGACACGGCCGCCCTGGCGGACATCGCGGAGGACGAGGCGGGCATCTCGCTGGTGTCACCCACCGCCTCCGGCCTGGCCGCCAAGCGCGCGCGCCGCCCCCCGCCGCCCGGCGCCGGCGAGCCCGACGAGGAGGGCGCCGAGGCGCGGCTGCTGCCCCGGGCCGCGCCCCACGCCGACGGCAAGGTGCGTCACGCGAGCTCTAGAGCCCGACTAGCACCCTCGCGAGGTGACGTAGTTAACCCGGTAGCCCTACTTCTCGTGACTCAAGTGCGTGGCTTGTGGACTGAAGACCCACTTTAGAATTCATTATAAAAATCTCATATTGCTGATGTGTGTGAGAACGCAATAAATCCTGGACATTACTTCATCCATTTTTAACTTTGTAATTAGTGTTAGAGCCTGGTCTCGCAAGATACTTTCACATGATATGGATATCATCCAGGGCACTACTGTACACTTCACGCAGTGGTCTGCTCACGTGTCGAGGCTGGGGAACGCTACTGCTGTTCCAGTCCAGCGACCTCACCCTGCACTCGATCCTGAACCACATCGCGTACGTGAACAAGGCGGCCATCGACTCGGGCGGGGAGGGGGGCGACCCGGACGCCAAGAGCCAGGTGCGCGCCGTGCTGAACGTCACCTACACCACGGCGGCCATGGGCCTGCTGCTGTGTGTGGCCAACGGCGCGCGGCTGTACGGCCCGTACGGCATGCTGGCGCGCTCCGTCGACGCCAGCGCCGGCCACTCGGTACGTGCCGCCACTCGCTTTAGTCTGCCGTCACGTTCGGTTGTCTTGCAGTGAGTTTCTGTCTGCCAGAGGAATTAGTTTTGCTCTTCCCTTTTATTTCAATATGACCTAAAATTGGAAAACGAAGTATTGCTTTTTAAGTAATTATAAACAATTGCATCCATACTTTCTTGCCAGTTTGAAAAGATTTTAATTAATACTTGATGGATGTGAAACACAGGAGATGGACGGGAACCAGGGCTGCAGGATCTCATTACTAAGAGAACAGATGTAGCACAGCTGTTACACAAAAACTTAAAAGGTGATAACCGATTAGTGAGGGTATTTAATTTAGAAAGAAAAAAAGGCTGATAAAACATTTGTAGAAAATTATTTTGAAATTCGAGGTGTGAACTGATTAATGAGGTGAGGTGAAACTGGTCAAAGAGGAGCAGGTTGTGAATGTTAGTTGACGAGGTCATGTCGGTGCCAGGCGAGGCCGAGGCGGGTGCGAGCTGGGGCTACTGTTGCAGGGCGCGGACAGCGAGCTGCTGCCTGAGGAGCGGCCGCGGCCCTGGCCGTGGTTCCTGTTCCAGACGCTGTGCCGCGCGCTGGAGTTCGCCATGGGCTGCGCCATGGCCAACATCACCAAGCAGCCGGTGCACGGGCGCCGCGCGCAGCAGTACGCCTACTCGCTGCGGCTCAAGCACCGCGAGTCCCTCTATATCTAAGTGCGCGCTTGTCCCGACACGCTCTCTTGGTGTCGCGCTTCAACCGCCGGCGACTGCAGTGGCACGGACGAGACCAGTGAAACTGTGTTTCCAGTCTTTGTTGAACCTGTTGGAGTGTTGCTCTGGAGAAACAAGAACAGTTCTGGCTAGCGTAGTTGTATACAGGCACGGGCGTGAGGTAGTTTGACGAGGTCACCACGCCGGGAGGGTGACTACTAGCCCAGCTATCAGAGAGAGAGAGAGAAGCAACCACACAATAGTCAGCTACAAGTGCTTGTCAGACTGATTTAAACACCTGCAATATCCTCGAGACGGACTTCCCAGATGCTCGTTAGACCAAGAGGAACAGTTTTACAGCCCAGCGTAGCCAATCATAAAACTCTCATATGGGTCGGACTAAATTTTTTTTACACCCAAAAATTGACATAAGATGTGCAATTCATATGCGGGTGAATACGGCAACCGGCTGCTACCGCCAGAGGCAACGTAGCGCACTCTACAGGTTGTGTCCCAGTGTTCACACGTGTCAGCTCTTTGAGAGACAGTTCAGCCCAACACGAGAAGGAAACTCACTCAATCTTCACCGTGGAATCTCACGGGGTTCCCCCTTCCCCCTTCTTGTCCTCCTGTCGTTGACTCCAACACGAGGACCTTCCGCACGTACAATCTTGATGTCGCATCTACTTCTACAAACATGTGTACTCTGTAGTTTCTCTTGTTAAGTAAATGTTTAGGTTTCAATAGGGCCTCTTTTGTGTTACCAAATCACATAAGGAAAGAATTACTAAAAGCAAGTAACCAAAAGAAAAGCAAAAGAAATTAAATTTTTCTACTTGTGATGATACCATATGTTGTTCCATTTTATATATAAATGTGTATTTTAATAATGGATTTACCAAACTGTAGAATAGCTTGTTAGCATAGGATGCATTCAAATGGCACTGAATTCCACTGAATGTTGCCCTGTGTTTTAGAGTACCAGGAACCAACGTGTTCGTTGTAACAATGGCTGTGTCGACTGTACTTGTTAGATTTATGCTGCAAATGTAGCGATGGTGTTATTTATGTATCAATTATATTGTATGACATTCATTGTAATGTTGGGTTGTTTAAATATATAGTGTTGCATTAAATGGTGGTGTGCTCCCAAAATGATTTATATTTTTGCTCAAAGGTTGGTTTAGGTTACAAAAACGCACCGGGCCGGTGCCAAAACTATTGCGTCCAGGGCACATGACCAACTGGCCCTAGATCCTGTTCTAAATATGCATGCACACTAGCTACTGTACCATGTTTGGGGTGTCTGATGCGGCAAGTGTCTGCGCGTGTGAAGAACTTGGTAGTGCCACGTGGCGGGTCGTACTTGTGTCACTGTCGCGCTACGTGGGGGATACCATGGAGAATGGAATGAAGACGTAATTTAATAAAGGCTTGGAATGCCAGGAACCTGAATAGTGTTTAAAACCAGACTAACTCGCTCGTTGGCGACAGTTCCGAGCGGTCCGGCAGTGGTGACATCTGGTCATCCGTCATGGCAGGCGACTCTGTGTTCCTGTTTAGGCAGCTGCTTGCCTTACGCGATTCGACAGCAGGAAGGTTGAGATCACTGCAGTCAGTTTCTACTAGAAGCAACCTGCTCAGGAAAGTATGTTTACTCTATACAGTGGGCACAGACTGGCCTACAGCTAGGGTTATGCACTTTTTCCTATCGCCAAAAAATTACAGAAAACATGGAAAAACTATGAAATCTGATGTTCCTGCGAAATTTGCCTGGTTTTGACATATTAACGAGAGAAAAAAAAATCTGGCAAAAAACACTAAACTATGGTTTATCACATTGTTAGCACAACAGAGAGAATGTCTACTTGTATCATCTTGCTTTGAGAATAATATGCAATCCATCTTATCACTGTTAACACAGTGAGAAATGACAAAAATCCTTAAATAACTGTCACACTTACATTATTGAACGTGTATTGTCTGCCATAAATTTGTGCAGTATGGGATGGTGTTTAGAATCCAATTTTTTTTTTCCCTCGTAGAAACTCAAGTGAAACTTTCCCAATTTATTAATTTTTTGCTAAGCTCAGATAACTGCATGGTAAATATAAAGTAGCTGAAAAAATTATTGGGTATTGTATTTTATACTATAGACCTACCTATTATTGATATATTATAGATATAGGACATGATACTATAGATATATTACCTACAGTATTGTATTCTTTAGGCCCACTAAAATATACGTACTTCAGCTAGCCACCAGTTATTCGACAGTAAACTTTAACGGAAGGTATATCTCAGAGTCTGACTTTAACTGGGTGTCGTAAAACAAAAATTAAAGCTATCCTGCAGTTAAATTTTCGCCTTAGGTTTGAACAAAAGTCGTAAAACCTGTCTTAAGTCATAAAACCTTTGAATAGAGTATATAACATAGAGTAACTAGAACTATTAAGTTCCATGGTCCACGAGAAATTCAGCAGAGTGCAGAATTATTGCAGGCTGGCAGTTGCTGTTCTTAAACTAGGTAGTCTGTCATGATACCACTATCATCTCCATTGAAAAACTACAACAGACCATCTGTTTATTTGGCAATATATTCAACAGAATGGAATCAGAAATTCAATCCCGTCATAATCGGTGCTGCGAATATTTTGCCATATTTTTCTTGTACAGAGTACTTTTTTTTTTCCAGAACTATGGCATATCTGTACTTTCATTTTTTTGTATTCAAAAATACCTGTTTGACAATACTAAAAAATGTATTCAGCTCGACAACTTGCGATGAGACCGGGAATTGTCTCCTACGTTATCAGTCGGGGGGCCAATTAAATGTGTGGTTACAACACTGACCACGCAAAAGGTCGTGGCAGCGAGTGGTTGCAGTGGCCAGGACATGGGGTGTGTGTAGGGGGGTGATGGGGGAGGGGTGAGAGGGATATATCTCCCCTCCCCCCCAATCCTAAATATAAATTATTCTCACCAACAAATAGAAAAAAAATTTGAAAGCAAACAGTGGGAAAATTTGTGGTTTTGTCCCCCCCCCCCCCTTTTTTTTTTCTATTTTCGCCCCAAAATCGCAAAATGATATTCAGCGTACGCTCGTGTTCAGGACTACCAGTGGTGGCGAAGCTTTTCGTCCCGCTGCAAGCTTTTGGGCCGTCAGTGATTTTCGAAGCTGTACCTTCTTGATGCCTGGTTAAGAATCCGGCTCCAAATTATAAAGGTAAAGAATGTGTTACGTTAATTGTAAACACTCAATATCCTTGCAATGGTGCTATATTATTTATTTATTTATTTATTATTTATTAAAATTTGTGACATGCACACCAACAGCCGAAGCTTTAGAGGTGTGCACAGAACAAGTAATACAAACACGACACATACAAACGAATAAATACAACATAAACAGGATAATAAAAGACGACACAAACAAGCGAATAAATACAACCTACACAGGAAAATAAAGGACGACACAATAACAAACAAAACAAAACAAAACAGCAACTGAGATAATTTTAACTAATTGATCTAAAATTGGAAGAATAAACAGGATTATAAAATTACTCAGAATATTAGGGTAATCATAAAAATTAAAATTTGAAGTTTTTAATAAAATTTTCATATTTATTGAAATTTGAGATAAGTCTGTAAATTAAATCATTATTATTGTGTAAGGAACATAATAGGGATCGAAGGCGGCTTTTGAACTGCGGGACTCGAATACCAGAGTTATCAAGTAAGTATAAGCAATTAATTTTTGAACTATAGCACTTAAACACAAACAGGGCATCCAGATGGATGCGACGATTTGAAAGAGATTCTAATTTGGGTAATTGATGGTGTCTAGAACTAATTATTTTGAAAAATTTATTTTGTATGGATTCAATTTTGTCACTGCCGGTGGTGTTAATACTGTTCCAGATAACTGAGCAATATTCGAGTTTACTTCTAACTAAGGACAAATAAAGAGTAAGAATGGATTCAATATTAGATGCATAGTAAGTTATATAATTTATTAAATATAAGGTTCTACGGGAAAAGGATACTAAAGAATTAACATGTTGATGAAAGAATAGTTTGGAATCAAGAATAACACCAAGATCTTTTAAACTAAGAGATTTGGAAATTTTTGAGTTGTCAAGAAAATAATCATATTTAACTGGATGAATTTTCCTTGTGAAAGAAATAATTTTTGTTTTATCTTTGTTAAGTGAAACTAAATTCATTTTGCACCAATTATCAATTTCAGTAATATCAGATTGAAGAAGCAGACAGTCATTTAAGGAGGAAATTTCTCTGGATATTTTAAGATCATCAGCAAACAGAAAACCAGTAGTATGATGAAGAACTTTAAAAATATCATTGATATAAATATTGAATAATAAGGGAGATAAAGTACCCCCTTGAGGCACACCAGAAGTAGCATGATATAAAGTAGAAGTTTTTTTATTAAGTGAAACAAAGAAACATCTATCTTTAAGGTAACTAGTAAACCAGGTTATATAATTATTACAGAGACCGAAGTTAGAAAGTTTAGCTAGTAAAATGGAGTGATTGACAGTATCAAAGGCTTTAGCCAGATCAAAATAACATGCATCAACCTGCCCCCTTGTTGTAACTTTATTGTATATAGGATTAATAAATGAGAGAAGATTAGTAGAAGTTGTCATACTATTTCTAAAGCCATGCTGATTAGGAGCTAATCTGTTGTTTATTGGAAAGTTAATATGTTTAAATATTATTTTTTCAAAGATTTTAGTAAAGCCATTTAATAATGATATAGGCCTATAATTAAATACACTGAGTTTACTACCCTTTTTATGTATGGGAATAACCTTAGCTATTTTCCATTTAGTGGGAAATACTTGTGATTTTAGACTTGTATTAAATAGATGCAACAATAGAGGCATTAGAATAAAAGAGCAGCCTTTAATAATGAAATTTGGTATACCGTCAGGACCAGTAGACATAGTTGGTTTTAATGATTTAATTCCCCATAAGACCTGGCTTTCTGATAAGAATGATACAGGAATTGAATCGTGAATAATATCGGGATCAATGATACGAGGGTGGTTGGTGGATGGTACATATACACTAGCAAAGTACTTAGCAAAGACATTAGAAAGAATACCAGGATCATTACAGATATCACCATTGACATTAAGAGAATGGGATTCACTATAACCATTTTTCATAACATTGACATATCTCCAGAATTTTTTAGGGTTATTCTTAACCTTATTATTGATACTACGATTCCAATTAATTTTATCACGCTTAATAAGATTTTTAACTAGTGGAGTGGTGGTGATGATTTTGTCTTCTTGAAAATGTTGAGCTGTATCGAAAGGATAACCTACAGTTAACAGCCACAACCAAACAGTTCCTAAGTTACCCATAGTAAAAAAAAAAGTTGGGTTAGGTTTATTCAGTGTAATCAATAAAAGTTCTTTATTTTTTGGGGGAGCTAGGGTAGGTTATCGTAACTAAAATGAAAGTTTAATTAGGTTTGATTAGCATCATTTAAAAGACTCTATAATCATAAAATATATAAATCCTTGCAATACTGTGTTTTTTCATAATACCTTCGGAAATGTTCGGACGTGGCTCCTTATCCAGATAGGCATATCCGTACACAGATAGGTATGTGACTCTGTGGTCCAGGGGATGCCTACGATGTGCACATCCATCGTACCGCAACCGAACAAGCACGAATAGGTATTCACCTTTGGCCAAATTCAGGATTTTGTTTTTCTTTAGAACATACCCTCGGAATGATGACAGAAACTACTAGCAATGATAAAATAAAACTGTTTCAGAATTGAGTTAAGACAAAGCTCAATTACACTGAGTGAGAACAAGTTACCTTCGGATCCCAGATTATTGTACCAACTTAAATTAAAACAGTAAAAACAGCCTATTTCCCTTATATCCACCTACAATGATTTTGTGCTCTGAAAGAGAGAAAGTATATCTCACCTTAAAGTTCGCTCTGTTGTGTACAATTCAGCATATCAGATTAGGGCTTACACAGGTTGGTATTCATGGCATTTTTAATCATAATTCGTCTGATAGCCAGGGCCGGTGCAAGGTAAATTGGTGCCCTAGGCGAAAAACCTTAATGCTCCCCCCCCCCATTTCCCCCCCCCCCCCTGCCGGACACCCCAAAAAATAAATTTTCCTTGCCTCAAAATACATCACGTAAGCCTAAGATTTTTTCAACAATCAAATGTAAGCAGGCTTGTGTTTTTTTTTTTTTTTTTTTTGACATTTTTACTTATTACAAATAATAAACAGGTCACCGTGGACTTTAAATAATTACTTATATCAATATAAAAATTCCAAACTGTTACAAAAATCCATTTTCATCTAGTTTCAATAATCGTTAAACATATTGTATCAGCTGCTATGTGTCGTGCTGCGCCGCCCCCAGCTACTTGGCGCCCTGGGCGGTTGCCTAGTTCGCCTGTGTAGACGCGCAGGCCCTGGATATCGCCAATTTTAAAGGGCTATAATGCTATAAATGAAAGCAGGATTGTGTGGCCTAGAGAGGTGGGTTTATTGCGCTACTCCGCGCACGGAGCGAGTGGCCGGATGCCGACTGGAGGCGACCTCAGAGGGTGGCGGGGAGGTCGGCCCCGGTGTCCCCCTGCTGGGGGCTCGTGAAGCGGGCCTGCGCCTCGTCCAGGCTCTTGACGACCCCCTCGGCCGCGGCCTTGAGCTCCTCGTCCGCGCACATCTGCAGGTTCCGGTAGTAGTCCAGCGGGCCCAGCGCCTGCGCACACGGCACACGGCACGTGGCGTGTGCACTCGGGCGACCACGCTCGTTTGGAACAACGCCCTGGTGAGCAGGCCTGTGCCAATTATCTGATTCGTACTTCCAATCAGATTGGAACACAAATATCAACAAACAAAAAGGGGGGTTGTCTGTAAAGTCGGTTTACGGACGATAATTCTACGTGATGACGTCATAAGAAAACATTGATGAAAAATTTCATACTTTTTAATTTTCAAATATTATTTACAGTTTTTGCAAATTTAATTTAAATAATTTGTTTAAATATAACGACGAACAATTGGTTAAAAAGCCCCCCCTTAACCTGTTTGATATTATAGAAGATTTTCCTCGCGCGGTGGTCAGCCGGTACTTGCAACGCTAGGCTCATGCGGAACGTGACGATTTTTCGTGCGTGCAGCCGGCGTTCATCGATTTATGAGACGTTATCAGGTCAGAAAAAAATTCCAAAAGTATTAATATCATAAAGTCAAATTTTTTTTTGCTATTTAAAAGTGTACGTATGTATTTGAATTCAAATACTATGTTATTCATGTTGATATTTGAAAGTTTAAATGTCGGCACAGGCCTGCGGGTGAGTGACGGGCGAGGCAGCGCCCCGGGCGTGAGCGTACCTGGGTGGCCCGCGCGAACGCCCGCTGCTCCGTCAGGCAGTCCAGCAGCCTCTGCAGCAGTCGCAGGGCTGGCTTCCTGATGGGGTTCCAGGTGTCCGTGCGCACGGCGCCCCTGATGGCAGCGAACACGTCCTCCGCCGTGCTGAGCTGGGCCGCGCCTTGCGCGTCCTCGCCCAGGGAGCTCAGGATCTGCATTGCGCTCAGCTGCGCCACAGTCCACGGCAACATACGGTAGAACCCCTTTTATCTGCACTATTCAAGGGGGTGTCTAAAAGTGTTGTAAAATGCGGGATAGTGTAAATTAAAGGAAATATATGGAAAAAAAATTTTTGCTCAGAGAACAATGATATACGACTTTAACTTAGGCCTACCATACTCTGATATACACATAATTATTAAGTGTGTCTGGAGCATATCTAAATAGAATAATTAACATTAAAGTCCTACATTTACATTCTGTATAGAGTATAGGTAAGCATAGGGCCTACATACAGTAAATGTATAGTATGTACTTTCGTATTTTTTTTTTAACTACCAATTCATTGCAACAACAGGCATTTACAGGTTAAGAATATTAATAAAATACAGTACTTTATCAACACACTGGGCTGCATTTCCTTCAATGATCTCACGATTTTTCACAATTATTGTGTTTAAGAGTTGAAGATGGCACACCTAACCTCTCAGCGAGTGAAACACAAGTTTCGTGTCGTATGTAGCTCTGGAGATTTTCACGGTCTGATACACTTTACGTTCAATGCTAGAAGTTGTGTGTTTGTCCAAGTGTACATATTTGTCTGAGGTAATCAGGTTGGTGATTCTGTCATCATAGACTGTTCTGTCTGGTATTACTGTGGCCCGGCTCTTGTCAGCGGGAAGGATGACAATGTCAGAATCAACTTTCTGTGTATTGATGGCTTAGAACTCGTCAGAGGAAATATATGGCTTTAGTGACCTGACTGGGTAATGTTGATTCAAATAGTCCAATATTCAAACAGCCAGCAGTCCAAAAGGAGAAGTTTCGGTGGACTCTACGGACCGCCATTTCATCAGCCAGGTATCATATCTCCTGATGAGCTAAGAGCCATAAAAACACTGAACATTGATTCCAACATCATCGTCCTTCCTGCTGACAAGGGTCGTGCTACAGTCACACTAGAAGGAACAGACCATGTCGAAGAATTCACCAATATCATGCATTTGAGCAAAGAGCCAACTCCCAGCATTGAGTGCAAAGTGTTGAAACATCATCAGAGCCACAACCAGACAAAACCAGGAGCACCCTTACACAAACCAGCAGTAAGCCACCTCACTTTTATGGCGTCCTAAAAATCCACAAACCAGGTCTGCCTTTGCGACCTATTTTTTATTTTTGCATTCTTTAAGGTTTTCAATGACATACAGTGCAAAACTGCATTGGCGTATATCCAATAAAATTGTATTTAATCAAAATTTCTCATTATGTACATGAATCATTTAAAGAACTTAAAGACTATGTCATCGCATATTCATGATTAACTTATTTACCTGCTGAAGAGTTTCCTCTACATATGGGTCACACCTTTAATGTGGGCATAAAAATTTAACATTTAACCATAAGAGTCGCCCTGGAATATAGGTCGCACCATAGGCCTATATCTGTCTTCAGTAGAATACAAGTAAAGTTTGGTTCAAGTGTCAGCTATTGCCAAGTAAGAAACACAGCACTGATGTTGTCCTCTGGTTCTTGGTCTTTTTCCTCTCTACCCCCACTCTATCTAACAAAAGGAAAATCTAGTCCCCACCATCTCCATAACTGGTCTAGTTCAAGCTTGCATGCTTGCATGCGTCACCGTAGTGTATGATTATGCACTAAAAGTCTGTTAAAAAAAATACTTTTACAATATGAGTGATGGCAAACAAGAGCATAGCATTTTCCCTTCAAATAACTATCACTGGAGAATTTACATGATTTTTCCAGGATTTCAAGTGAATTGCCTGACTTTTCATGACCAATTTCAACTGCGTTGATTTTCCCCTGATTTTTAAGAATGTTTGACAACCTGTTCTTTGTTATTCGTTTCGACGATCTTCCAGAACACCATTTCGGTAGCTAGAATTTGACCGGGTGAATAAAACTACAATGACGAAATGATAGAAATGACCGACACAAACGAACATTATACACAGGCCGGCGCCATCTTGAACGCTGCCGACTCAAAACGCAAAAAGAGCACACGTCACACTGAACCACACAAGGGTGCGAGTCGCAAAGCCTGAACACTGGTTGAAAACCTGCAGATTCCAATCTCTTGTGGACGCTACTTCTCCCTGGGGTACCTTCAAGTAGTCCTTGAAGGAGCAGGCCTCGAACTCGTCGTCTCGGAACTGCCTGGACGGGGACAGCAGCAGTTGCACGAGGCGGTCCACCATGTCCTGGCACCGGGGCTGCAGGAGGTACCGCCTGCCCCCTTCGTCCCTGGCCACGTTGGACAGCACGCCCAGCAGCGACATGATGAACCGGCCGTCCTCTTCCGATTTCTTGGTCAGGCCTCGCTTGCCCACCTTCAGCACCACCACGAGGAAGTAGTCGCATGGGGCCGGTGAGATTAGCATCTCGCTACAGATGCCATTTTTAACTGACTATTAAAGTATCCTTAGCAGTGTGCACAATTCAAAAGTATTTGATCTTCATTTATGATGAATTACCAGAAAACCCTCGACGGCCTTTATTTATAAACAAACGCTTAGAGACACCAATTTCCATTTTTCTAACTTCAAAAATGGAGACACCAATTTACATTTTTCTAACTTCAAAAATGACAAACTTCCATACAAACTTTCATCCCTTATTTAACCCCCTTAAAGTCGGTCCACACGCACCGTTTTCAGCAACGATTTACCTGCGCAGGTCACATCGTTGTATACAAGACGTAGCGTGTAGACAGGAAAACTGCGCAGTTTTGTGAACTCCGCGGAGACGGAACACGAAGGAAAACTGTGGCCAAGAGCATTTATGTCCGCGCAGTTTAGTCGACCTGCACAGACTTGTCGTAGCGTGTGGACACTTCCTCCGTCTTCTCCGTACACGGGCTCAGTTCTCCCTCGGTATTTGTGCCGGAACAGTGTAATCTGTTTAACGATGACCGATTCGCGACAGTGTTCACGTGAATTTCTAACAGAGTTCATTGGTCTGTACAAGTCCTTTCTATGTTTGTGGCGGGTCAAATCAAAAGAATATAGCGATAGGGACAAAAAAAGTCAAGCGTATGAAGCACTTGTGCAAAAATACAAAGAGGTTGGCATCGCGGCTAACAGAGATAAAATTACAAAAAAAAAAAAACATTAATTCTTTGAGGTTGGTATACCAGAAAGAATTGGCCAAAGTAAGGAATTCTCACAACTGATAGCTGATAGGATAAAACTTGGCTGCAAACTGTGTTATGTGGACACGGCTAAACTGCAACCTTCTGTTTGCATAGTTTTGCCTGCGCAGTTAAAACTGTGTACAAAACGTTGCGTTGTGGACCGGCCTTTAGAGGATGAATTTTCAAAAATTCCTTTCTTAGTTCTCTCTTATGTTATATTTCCTACACTTGGGACCTAGCTAGATCAACATTTCCTCCAAAAAAAACAGCTATCCTGGATATTTAATTTTAAAGTTAATAGAGATGTTAAAGGGAGAAATAGTTCAGATGTAGGTACACCTGCCATTTCCTAGGATCAGATACAGTGACTTTTCTGGAGGACCGCACGCACTCGCGATCCGGTGTCCGGGACTCTCGGCGTTCAAACAATTGAGATTCAGTTCTGCTGAGCACTCACACAACTACCAACATGCCAGAGAGAAGTGTTATTCCCAGTGCACTGCAGCCATTGGCGTAACCTTGTGTATGGGGGGTGTTAAGAGGCATGGTCCCCCCCCTCCTATTAAAGCGGGGGGTCCAGGGGTCCTCCCCCGGGAAAATTTGGATTTTAAGGTGTAAAATAGTGCTATTTTAGCAGTTTTCGGTACTTAAATTTAAATATTGTAATGGTAAAAATTTTATTAATTTTAATATGAAATTTGTTTGAGTGATGAATAAGAAATTAATTAAATATTTGGTGCTAAGGGGGAGGTTTGAACCCCTAAACCCCCCCCCCCCCCCGGCAGCACCTGCACGATGGTCTCCATGGCCAGCTTCATGAGGCCCTCGAAGGCGGGGTCGGCGATCATGGCCGCCAGCGTGGCCGGGTCCTCCGAGGCCTTGCTCACGTAGCTGCCCAGCACGCTCGCCATGCGGTAGCTGAACTCGGACTGCTTCATGATTTGGCAGTGCAGCACGCGGATCTCGTCCTCCACGCAGCGCAGGGTCTCCAGGCCGCGGCGGTACTCCGCCTCCAGCTGCTGGCACTGCTCGTTCAGGGCCATGGCCTCAGGGGGAACTTCCACTGGGATTTACAAGTGGCGTGGGTCGAAAGAGGGCCGATGCTGTCGCTAGGCCACCGCACGGATACGAAAACCCATTGTTGCTTCCTCCGTCCCCGTGGTTGCGATGTGAGTTGAGGCGGCAACCTATCACGTTCATTGTTCGAAGACATAAATGAATCCATTGTTGCATGACCGGCCAAAGGAAAAAAAAAAGTGTTTTTTGAGCGTTTATAGAGCATTGTTGCTGGAAACATCCGTCAGATTACAGTAAAATTTATTTCTGCGGGGTTTCTGGTGCATTCCCCTCCGCTTTTATTACAGTGTCTTGTCTTCACAGAGCGGTTTAGTGTGACCACCAAAATAATACCACATTCAAGCATATCACTTCTAGCATATTTTAGAGATGTAATTTTGATTAACCCACACAATCAAGCCAGATCTATTATATACAATTTTAGTGTGCTGACTGTTTGAAGAAGATAATTTTTTCTGAGTTGCTGACACACTCTTGTGAATAATTTATTGTTATAATTAGGGGCTGGAAAAATTACCATCTAACTAAAGATGCTGTTTTATTTTTTTGTTAATTTACACTATAGATGCCTTTTTTTCTTCAGGTAACTAGTAGTTAAAAATGTAATTCATTTTTAAAAAAAATACATATATAAAATAACAAATGACTGCTACATTATTTCAACAGTTTTCAATATTGTTGAAGAAAATGTATAATTTTACACTTGAAAAGAAACAAATGTCCCGTAGTTCAATGACCTGACTCATCTTGTATTTTTACTTTGCAGTTTGTTGTTTGATTTAAGTATTTAATTCGCCTGTCACATAAGACTTATCAGCACTTCAGTTAGTACACAAATACTGCCATATTTGCTGCAGATTTTCTCATCCCGCAGACAAATGGAGTATGGTTGACCAATAAGATATAAACAAAATAGGCTGTGCACCCTTGCATTTTGTTTCATCAGCAGAACTACAGGTGCTTTTTATACCCTCCAATTAAACCTGCTAGTTAATGTTTGCTAGCATGTTGCACTGCCAATTGTATAAGTCAAATAAGATTTTAATTAATTTTTTGGTTTTAATCTAGAAAAGTTGGAAAAAAAATTGGTTGTCTGTAAAATCGGTTTACAGACGATAGTTTAACGTGACAACGGTATAACAAAACATTGATGAAATGATTGCATACTTTTATGAATAAAATTGAATAACTTTTATTGAATTATCACTATTTTGTATGGAAACAAAGGAGTGAAATGAAATCTACAATTTAATTGATAAATTTACTTTTATTTGCACTCATTAATTCAAATATGTTTATTACTTTAACGAAGAGATTATTTTAACTATAACTTTTATACATGTTTGCTATTTAACTTCTTGCAATCTGTGTTATTCTGTTAAGGATAGGACGATGATAAGAAAAGTAGGAAACGAATGGGAGTGTTTCAAGTTTAATGTGCCTCGAAAAAGTCAAATCGATGGTTGTTCCAATCAAGTGGAAGAGAGATAGATGCGGCTCAAGTGTACAATGAGCGTAATGGGACATCTTAATTAATGTTAACAGATTTCAAAATTTTTCTTATAGAAAGTTTTATGACACCCATTTGTGGAGCTGAACCAATAAAAGAAAATCTAGTCTTACACTGTGCATTCAGAAAGTGTGAAAGAGACAGCAAAACTCTTCATACCAAGTTTTTCAACTTTTACTGTTTATTGCCTTATTGGGCATTGTAAACTTAACAATTACATGTACCAGGAAAAAAAATTTATAACATAGTTTTACAGAATTTGCACAACTGCCTGTTTTTAAGATATTTAAAAACATACTCGGATCTTCTCGACTTCGATTCAAATTGAAAGAATAATATTCGCACATCCCTATAGGTACATACGCAACACCCAATAAACATAAAAGTCTTAAAATTTGGTACGGAATATCTAGATTACACTTTCCTGCTTTACATGCCTATGAAGAACTTAGGTAAATTAATCAAAAAATTTTAAGTCACTCTTACTTGCACTTGGTAGAAGTTTACTCTTCTGAGCATGTATCATGCAACTGCCCCTTCACTTTAACACAGCCTTAGTAAGATGTCCAAAATTTTGACTCTGCTAGAATTTCCCTTTCGGTGAAATAGGTTTCTGGCTCAGAGAGATTTGGGGGAAAATTTTTTTTGTCTGGTTGCAGAAATATAAGACCAAAGAGAGTAGGCATATCATGCACTGAATTATCCAACATTTATTGGTTGTAAATTATTATTTTAATTTAAGCGTAGGGTAAAAGAAGATACGCTCTGTACACAATAAAGTGAAACATTTGTGCTTAACATTAAGCACTCTGTTTTTTATTATGTTTTTTTTTATTGATTTATGTCTGTTTCTGTTATAATCATCCGTATTCGAGTCTGAGTGTTTCTTATATGTCCATTGTATCAGGAAGGTATTTGTTTACTAGTGTTTTACATCACACTCTGTTACTTTTGAGTGATTCGGTCAATTTCTCCCAACAGAAATCACTGAAACCCAATAAAGTCATTGTGCTTACAACTGGAACCAACATGATCCAATAAAATACACTTAAATCATATCTGTCACATTGGTCTCTGTTGTACATTTTTTGGTTTGGTAAATTTTCAAAACTGCTGAATCAGCACAGGGCCACCAAGATATTTAATTACTTTTCCTACCAGCCTGGCAGACTCTGCCATGGAACAGCAATGTTGTAGATGTGCGCATTCGTTTCGATAACCTTCAAACCTCTAGAATCAGACTGACGTGCTATGCCTGCGATCATTCCACTGCATTTGCTCATTACAGTCTCATTAAAAACATTACAGATTCAAATAACTAATAACTTGCAGATATTTGTGAATGGATATAAAAATATGTGAGCAGAATCATCTACAAATAAATCTGTGAGGGATTTGCGAGCCAAAACTACCTGAAATATTTAACTTGCCTTGAATGTCAATTCCCTCTATATAATGGCATTTTTAAACAAAATTGTGTCTATTTTAGTGTCCAAATTTGGCATATTATAGCATACTAAATATTTAGTATCTGTTCAGCATTCACAGGCAGCAGACAAAACTTTACCTACGGATGGAAAAACCACAAACCAAGGTTTACGTCAGTACAAGGAAAACAGCTCCACTTTAAATCCCTGCAAGTAAACGTCTGTCCTTCGTTATTGTCACTTTAGAAAATTATTTAACACATATATCATTAGTTATAGTTAGAGTGAAATTTCAGTATTGAAAAAAAAATTACATAATATAAATGTTATATACTGTAATGCACTCTATTGTTTATGTAGATCATGAAAACATTACGTGACACTTTAATGTTTGTGACACAGTGCTGTTCTTTCACGTAATTTTATGTAAGCAGACTGCTCGTCTGTGTCTGTGCACTACGGCAACACACCCACACATCTTCAAGTTCATCAGCACGCTGCAACCCCTCCCACACAGCACCAACTATTGCTTGCCAGGCACGCAACTGACCGTACGTTCCAACGCCCGAGCCGAAAGCAAGGTTTAAAAACCACACGCACGTAACGAAAAGATAAAAAAAAAACACGCATGTCTTCTGAAAGGTGCGAAGCACGAGCCAGGGGTGCGCAGTGCTGCCAACCGACGAGGGTCCTCAGTCGCGCCCCAGCTTGCCGATCTCGTCCGCGTCCTGCGCGTCCAGCTCGAAGATCTTCTTGCCTGCAAGCACGCACACACATGCACACACTTGCCACCGTGCGTAAAACACACCGCTGAATCTCTTCCATGATTCGCATCGCCACAATCAGCCTAAAGATCGCCCTGAAACGAGCTGCGTAGGATGGCAAAACATTCCAGCAGTATCTCAACAGTAAGATGACCGTCAGTACAAGATATGTATGCTTGAATGTTAGAAAACACACGGAGAACAAACTTGACGAGACTCTCAACAGCTCACAACTAGTGTGGCCTTGCACACGGTGTGTTCAAACCCTCTTCAGCCGGCCTGTTTGGACGTTCGAGGGAAACTACCAACTAGAAATGGCTTTATTGGCTACTGAATCGGCGAGAACGTTTGTCCGTGAACAGAGAAACCCAACTCGTCATCATAGCGAACGAGGCAACACGTCGAATCACGCGCGCTCACCGAAGTGCTTCTCGATGTCTCGCAGCTGCGCCATGGACTGCGGGCCGTCGATGAGGTTGATGGCGAGGCCGGACTTGCCGAAGCGGCCCGTGCGCCCGATGCGGTGCAGGTAGGTCTCGCAGTCGGCGCGGTGGTGCAGGTCCATGGGCAGGTCGTAGTTCACCACCATGGTCACCAGCTCCACGTCGATCCCTGCACAGCCGCCCCACTGGCCTCACGCCGCGCTGACACCGCTCACCGCCACTCCTCGTTACAAACACATCATCGTGTTTGTAAGTTACTACATGCCTCGCGTTTGAAACATTTATTTCCAATCCAGTCTTGTCAAAATTAATTCCATCACAAAGTACCTAAACTTCCTGATAGAATTTTTCACTGCAAAAATTACACATATTTTTTTTCAAGATGTGACAGGTGTTATCTGCAATGAATACAGCCTATTTTATATTTTCTATTAAAAAAATTAGTCGAAAATAGTATTTTTAATTTGTGCTTGTAGTTGCCAGACCTCACTGTGACCGTGTGGCGGACATAGAGAAATGACAGAAACTCACTGTTTATACATCAATGACCTACCTCCTATATAACACTTTTTCACTTCTTTAGGGATGGAATTTTATAGTTATGTGTAGTCTATGTCACTCTCCGACCCAAAAACTATCTCTATATGCACAAAATCATGTCGATCCGTTGCTCCAATGCTGCGAGAAAAAAGGACAAATGAACAAACAAACTTTCCTTACTGATGTCAAGAATATGGCATGATCCATATTTGAGGGAGACCCTTACCATGAAAATGTTATGTTTGTATGCCAAAAATTATAGTTACGACCCATACGCGGGAGGGGCCCCTCGGCAGGTAAACACAGCACTCTTACAATTAAAATTAAAACTAGTGCAAAAGGAGATGAACCTTTTTAATTAATAAAAAAATTTCACCAACATTTTAAATTGCAATATATTTAGTACTTTTTAGGCAGTGGTTAATGTTGTCACCAGATCGAGTGTGCATGCGACACGACAGGAACGGTCAACCCCGCCACGTTACGTAGGAAAGACGAGGCATCTGCTACATGTGACTGCCTGCCTTCCGTGCCCACTTCTGAGCTGCCACTGGCATGTCCGACTGAAGTCACTTGCTACGTTAGACTCTGAAGTAACAAGCTTGGCACGCGCCACTCACCCCGGGACAGCACGTTGGTGGTGATGAGCACGCGCTCCTTGGCGTCCCGGAAGCGGTCCAGCACGGCTATCCGCTGGTCCACGGTGAGGTCGCCCGTCAGCAGCGCGACCGCATGGCCCTCCTGCGACATCTTCTCCGACAGCCAGGCCGCCGTCTTGCGAGTCTGCCACCCACACCACCCCGTTCCGGTTGGAGCCCTCGCTGCCAGCAACCTTCTCGTCGCTTTTCAATTTGCAAATATAATAAAAATTTTAACTTTAAAACTTCAATGTGGCAGGCATGAACTTTTGTTTATTGGCAGAGATGGAGTAGTCTGTGAATTGTCGAGCTAAGCCGAGTCCATATTAGCAATTATACCTTTGTCGAGTCGATTCCCACCTTTTTTTATTTTTGTTTAGTCAAGTCCTTTAAAATCAAGTCAATCACAAAAGGTAGTAAAATTTTTTTTAGGTGTAGTAAAATAAAGAATACTAGAGTGTATTATGCTACACTACCAGGGGATAAAATAAATAATGCATGCAAAAACTTACTAAATACAGTAGAACCCTGTTATAACGAATCTGAAGGGAGTAGTTTATATGTTCACTATAGAGGGGAAACTTTATAGCTGGGAAAACTTTTATATTGACAATATCTACTCAAAAGCAAAATCTTAACTACACATTGGCCTAAGCCAAGAAAAGAACGAATGGAAATACTCAAAGCAATAGTTTTATGAGCAAATGCAGATATTTTTAATGCACTACACATGTACAAACTTTCTATTAATGGTTCTTCGACATCGGCGTATTTTCCATTTTTCAGGCGTTTAATACTCTGTGACGTATTCACAGCTTGAGAAAGAAGATTGTTCAGCTTGTTTAATATTGTACTTAATGTGGATGTTGCAATTCCCAGTTCCTTTGCTATTAACACGTGCGGGACAGTGGGGTTGGAGTCTATCTTTTCAATAATGTCCAGTTTATCTCGCACAGATAATGCCTTATGTTTTTTACCGCATTTTTCACCCATTTTTATGTACATATTTCTTATTGAAGCACATTTGCAGCTTAATAACACGAAATTCTTTTTACCGTCAAAAGTAAATAAACGAAAAGTAACGAGTTTGGCGCATCAAAGATCACTACGTATCATTTAGTATTGCAGTCGCTAAAGCTGGAACAAAATTTTCTCACTTTCTATGGAAAAATTTAGTCCACAGAGTTCTATCTAGTGGTAGTCTTACAAACCTTACTCGATCAAAATGTCTGAAACGTGAACGATAAAAATGAGACGTAAAAATATTGAATTTGCTGCTATAATGTACATACGTATTTGTGTGGCGGTATTTTATGTTTAATTTTGATAACATATTAAATGTACACGCATTCGCCCATTCTTTAACTATGAAGGGAAAACTATTTTTTATTTTCACCAAACTGATCACCATCTTTGGCTACACGTAGCCTACCGAGGCCACTCGAATACGACTTGTTTATAATATGAACAGTGGACAATCGAGTAGCGTATTGCGGAGAAAAACTTCAATGTGATCCAGAATAGACGTTTTGTGAAAAAACTTGTAATTAAATGAAAATATTTGAGATAAATGTACATTATGTCGGCAAAATTTGTTCGTGGTACACGGGAAAACGTATCAACATTGACAAAAGTTGTGCGCTATATCCAATAAATTAATACATAACCTCACATCATTTTGCCGGGACCGAGACGGAAATTCACAATAAACGGGAATTCATTATAGGCGGGTTCACTATAAACGGGTTCTACTGTAATAGAGAACATATTTTTGTAAAGGTTGAAAGATAAAGACTGGGAAAAAGTGGAACATATTAACAAAATTAATTTCATCAATCATTAAATTGAATAAATGTTTTTTAAAGATCATATAACATTTTACTGTTTGTGTTGTTTTCAATAATTTAATTAATTTTTTAAATGCCATTCAATAGGTGTGTAAAAAAAAGGGGGGGGGGGGGGGGAGGTTGTCTGTAAAGTCGGTTTACGGACGATAATTTTACGTTATAGCATCATATCAAATTTTTTAAATTGCTACTTTCAAAAAGCCCGTCTTAACCTGTTTGGTATTATAGAAGATTTTCTCGCACGTTGTTGGCCGGTTCTTGCATGCACGGCTCAGGCGGAACGTGACAATGAGTCATGCTTTTTCGTACGTGCAGCCGGCGTTCATCGATTTATAAGACGTTATCACGTCAAAAGGTGTACATTAACTATAAAATGATTGGCTCGGTGATACGCGGGTCGCTCACGTGGCAGAAGATGATGGCCTGGCCGATGGTGATGACGCTGTAGATGTTGGAGATGGCGCGGAACTTGTCCTCCTCGCTGCGACACGTCACGTAGAACTGCTTGATGTTGTCCAGGCTCTCCTCCTCCCGCTTCAGCCGGATGATCACCGGCGACGAGACTATCGCCTCCGCAAACTCCATCACGTCGTTCTCGTACGTGGCCGAGAAGAACATCATCTGGCAGTTGCGCGGCAGCATCCTGCGATTAAATGTTAGTTGGTAATTTTTTTGATAAATCCATTGTAAAAGTAATTTTAACTTATTGCCATTGGATGGTTTTATGCCTCATTTGCTTATATCTCATAATTTCTATTAAATGTTTAGCAACCTTTTTAGTGAATGTTTACTACTATCACTCAAATAATTTAAATGTTGAATGTTATGTGAAGCCGCTGACGGACACAGTCCCAACCCAGGGATGGGGACGGAAGTTAGTCGCTGCAAGATTGTTGACTTTCAATACTTTTTAACTTTGCCAGACTATATTTCATTGGATATTGAAGTCATAAATAATATTTAAATTGAAAATATTATGTAAAAATATAAAGTTTTAGGTGCCATCCCTTTACCAAGTTGAACAGCACATGTTTCAAACGAGTCGGCAGCAGTGAAGCAGCTGTGAGGCCCACACAACTCACTTGTGTATCCGGAAGCTCTGGTCCTGGTGGCCCTGGGTTGCAATCATCACGTCCGCCTCGTCCAGCACGAACACCGAGATCTTGCTCAGGTCAAAGAACTTGAACTTGACTCCCCAGTCGAGCACCTTGCCGGGCGTGCCGATGATGATGTGCTCCTTGATGCGGGAGCCGCGCGCCACTGCCGACACACACCCCCACGTGCCGCACTGGTGATGCCAACACACCGCACGCAACAAGACTGAACAAACTGGTTTATTAAAATGTAATAATCCAATATACAAATTAGACTCTAGGCATAACACACTAATTATTTTGATCTCATTCAACATAAATAAAATGTATTACTGCCTGAAAATAATTAAAGCCAAATTGTCAATCAAGTATAAATTTTTTACCCTTCATAAATATGATTTACATTCACACGTCTAGTATATCTATTAAATTCTTCGTTATGTTTTTTATCAATTAATTTTATACAAAACACTTGAATGCCACCATAATTTTCCATTATTCAAAAATGAAACTATAAAATGTTGACGACTGATGAGACCGGGAGAAGCAGGGGGAGAGGACACGACTCACGCTCTTCCCCGCGCACCGCGTATCTGATCTTGATGTCCTTGCAGAACTGGGACATCTTGGCCGCGACCTCGCCCGTCTGGATGGCCAGCTCGTACGTGGGGGACAGGCACAGCGCCTGCAACACAGCGTCCCGTCACGGCCTCGCGGGCGGCAGCGCCGGGCGAGCGGGAAGCTAGACACGACCAGACACTCGCCTGCGGGTACGGCTTGGAGGTGTCGACACGGCTCAGCATGGCGAGCACGAAGGCGGCCGTCTTGCCCGTGCCCGACTGCGACTGTGCGATCATGTTCTGGGGCCTGCAACAAGGGGCGCTCGCATCACTTCGGGGTCTCTGCCCCGACTCCTCCCGCCCTGCCCTTCACCGACGAGCACTCACGGGTCAGCCAGCAAGGTGGGCACTGCCGTCTCCTGGATCTTGGAGGGAGCGTTGAAGCCCATGTTGTACACTCCCTTCAGCAGCTCGGGCTTCCTGCAACACGACGCCTGCCTCTGTCAGTCGCTCGCACACCCCGGGTCGCTAGCACCACAGTTCACAATATATCTGGCCACTGTGTATGGACAGGTTTTAAGAAACCGTTAACGAAAAAGTACACAAAAATCACATTTTGTAACTTGTGAACCATACTTCAGCTTTAATTTCAGTGAAAACATTTTTTTGAACTAAGAAAAGAAGTCACAGTGAAGGTTGTGCATCCAACGGCAGACCCCCCCCTGAGGAACGTGACTCACAGGTGCAGCTCGTCGAAGGACTTGATGGAGTAGAGCGGGGAGCTCGGGTTCTGGCGCTGCACCTCGATGTCGTGGATGCTCTCCACCAGCCCCTTGCGCACTATCTTGCGCAGCAGGGACACCTCTGCAGGTCCGCACGTCTCCTCCTCGTCGTCCTTGGCCCCTGCATCCCCCCCGCCGCCGTTCTCCTGGGCCTCTTCCTCCCGGGACGGTGGGGTCGCAGGCCGCGGGCGCGAGGGCGAGGGCAGGTCCCTGGGCTGCAGCTCCACGCTCGCCAGTTGCTGGAACACGCACGCTCGCACCGCACCACTTCCCACTTCCCACTTCACACTTCCTGCTCCGGAACCTGACTGGCATTTCAAAACTGCAGAAAAAGAGGAACGGGAATAACTATATTCCAGTTATTATTTTAGTATTGAAAAAAATTAAATACTCTGGGCTAAAAAATTAATACTACATTAGAATTATCATTTGTTGCGAGATTTTACAATACCAACTTAGAGACTAGAGAATTTTTTAGATAAAAAAATTGTGAAAAGTTTGTTTGAAGAGAAGTGTTTGGTACTATGATAAAAGAAAAAATGTGTTATGTGCTAAGAGGGTAAAAGATGAAAATAACTGTTAATTTGAGTTTAAAACAATCTAGTTTTTTTGTACTACTAACCTTACTTGATTATCCCGCAAAAGTATTTATTTAATGTTACGCAATACCATTTTAGGGAATTTATAGAGAAAAAAAAATGTCAGAAACTAGAAAATAAAATTACAATATTTTATTTTATTTTTACAGAAAAGCCAACTCTTGTACAGAATAACAATTCATTTCATGATGTACACTTGAATAATTATGTAACTATATCTGTCCTGAATACCTTTATGGATGAGTACTCATGCAAGGCTAAGTTTATTAAACAGGTGAGCATATGCCAAATTTCAGGGGAGAGGGTAGAACTTATTTACCTACTGTTTGCTTTTAAAATCTTTTCTTTTGTTTTCTTAAGGTGAGGCCACAAAGAGAGCTAGTCTAAGTTCGCTACGTAAGCTATGTTCTCTGCGCCAGGTGGCCCCAGACAGATCAGTCTAGTTCGTCATATCGGAGAACCACATGCAGCGAGATTCGAGTGATGATTCAGATGATTATCATTTTCATAGCTCTCTGTGTGGGGCCACAGATTTAGGAATTGGGATGCATGAATATATGTCAGTCTTTTTGAAAACAGGAAGGCAGCAACAACAATCAACCAATCTCTCATCGTAAACAGTCTTGGCTATGCTATTAATGCACAACTTAGAGGCATTTGCATCACTCGCCAATGTACAAGTTTCAAAGTATCCAGACGGAATTTTAAAATGCTGCATTAGGGTTACCAAGAGGAACGTCCACAACGTTTCAAAAAAATTCTGAATTTTATTTTATTAACGGAAAAGCCACTATTTATTTTTAAGTCTTCTGCCTAAAATTAATGTTTTAAATTTGTAACTCTAAGTCTTGAAAGTCGTGGCTTATTGGAAGTGAAAAAAAAATAAACGGTAAATCTGTATTGTACGGATTAGCGCCAAAAAAAATCGTACAAATATGAAATAACTTTCATTATATGCTATCTTACGTCCTCTTTTCAGAACCGCCTGCGGAGATTAAAAATTCCAATTACTTTTGGAGATATCGAATTTTTTAATATTCATTTTTCGGCGATTTTTTAAAAAAAAAAATTAAAAATCCGAAAATACCTTTATTCTGTGCTCTTTTACTTCCTCTTTTCATTAAACCCGGCGGAGATCAGAAATTCCAAATACTTTAGGAGATATGGAATTTTTTAATTTTCGTGATGTGCACTGATGCGTCGTTTGAGCGGGAAGCCTACGATTCACACATCCTTCTGGACATACCCGAATACTCACGTTGGCTAGCCTTCTTTTCTTAAAATTAGCAAGAAGTAATTAAAAATACTTTAAAACACTGTGGATGGTTGGTTATATTAGGTAAGTATAGCTACATTAAAAAAACTGTAAAATCATTTTATGGTTGCTTAGCAAATAACTTTTTAATATGTAGCTATCCAGCGCTAGGAAACCGTTTACATGATTTCACAGTATTTTTAATGTAGCTATCCTAACCAAATCAACCATCCACAATGTTTTGAAGTATTTATAATGTAGCTAACATAACCTAATTGACCATTAGTTTTCATGAGTTGCATATTTATTTACAATAAACAAAAAAAAAACCCGAAGATGCACGATCGGGCGTTGGCCTCTCGTCTGTTGAAAGAAGGCTTGCCAACGTGAGTATTCGGGTATGTCCAGAAGGATGAGTGAATCGTAGGCTTCCCGCGTTTCCACCATTGTTGCTTGTTTACAAGTATGATTTTTTTTTTTTTTTTTTTCGCGACGTAGTTGAACGACTACATCACGTAAAAAGAAAATTACGTGAGTTCCTACTGTTCATCCTTTTTCCCGGTTTGTTAGGTCAGGTCAGCTACATTATAAATACTTTAAAAGTAAACAACCATTAAAATTAATTTTATTATTTTTAATGTCCGTTCAGTTTCAAAGTATTTATACTGTAGCTGACCTGACCTAATCTACCTTTGTCCCGTTTTGTTAGATCAGGTCAGTTACATTATAAATACTTAAAACTATACAAGTAAAATTAATTAATATTATTTTTAATTTCCGTTTATTTTGAAGTATTTATCATGTAACTAACCTTACCTAATGGAAAATTTCTGTTATTTAGGCATTCACGCACACACGGCAAAATATAAAATGGCGTCTGTTGAATGATTACATAGGGCTTGTATTGCAAAATAAGAACGGCGATATCTCCAAAAGTAATTGGAATTTTTTATCTCCGCAGGCGGTTTTGAAAAGAGGACGTAAAAGAGCATATAATGAAAGTTATTTCATATTTGTACGATTTTTTTTGGCGCTAATCCGTACAATACAGATTTACCAAATAAACTCCAATTTTGTATTACTACAAGCCGACATTATTTAAGCGGTATATTAAGGCACTATACACAAATGACTTCTAAGAAATTCAGAAATAACAAATTCAAAGATTGCTGAAGTTATGTTGGATAAAATAATAATAGGCATATTAAACATGTAACTAGAACTAGAACATAAAACGAATTAATAATATTACTGACCTAACCTTACGCACCTCTACAGGCTATTAACATTACTAGAACGTATAGGTTATAATTATTTCACCTGCAGCAATGATTTTTCTTGTTCTTCAGCAGCTAGGCCCCAGTTTACTTTGTTTGCTGACATTGTTTTTCACAATAAAAATAGGCTCTTAAATAATATTATCATAAACACGTTTGACAAATTCGGGACAACATAAACATTACACACAAATTCATGCCATGAGGTTTGTTTGATACGATGTCTCTTTTTGACCTTTTAATTCGCGGAACGCCATTACGCGTTTTACTTGCCTGAAACAGTTTGACAAATGGCCGTTTTACTCGAAGAGGCAAGATACAATCAGGTCACTTAGGTCATGCTCTAGATAAAACTTTTGAGAAAAGGTTGCTAGGTCAAGTCAACTAATGGTTGTTTCGGCGCTATCATTTCATTCTGTGCTGTTTGTAATGTTCAGTGTATTATCATTTTACGACAATAAATTACGTATGTATCATTTTACAAAATATAAAGATCGTTTATTTATATATCATGCTTCTTTTGATAAATAATTTTAGTTAACTTGAATTTATTTAATTACAACAGGTTATATGGAGTATTTTATTATTGATGAACTTACGGTAAAATACATACAACTTAATTTGATTAAGCTCTCATTTGTGGCACAATACAAGGTTTTGCTTAAGAAGTTTCAACTTCAGACAAATCATAATTCGCAAATGTATTTTCCAAGACGTTTGTTTCAAAAATTAGGGAAAAATACTGATAGAGAGAAGATAGAGCATTAACTGTCAAACTTGGTTTTCTCCCCATTTTTTTTCTTTCTGATTTTTACATACAAGTATAGTGAACGATTGTTTTTAATTGTATCAGCTGTTCTAGACTGCCTTTTATTAACGAATGTAGTTAAGATATTTGGAAGAAAATTAGACCCAAATATTACTGGTTGATTTGTGTGTGTGTATTAAAAGTCCAAAACTAATATTTATAATACAAATGTAATGAAGTGAATAGAAAATTGTCTCCAATTTATCCTCCAAAACAAATACAAATAAAACATTTTAAAACAAACGTTCACCATATTGGTACATGTAGTACTCTGAAATACCCCAAAATCCCCTTAATGGCTTCTCCAAATTCTACAAGAATCGGACCTTATGCTTCATCCTAATTTTTGGTCTGCTTTAGAACCAAGTAAAAATAAACTCATATCGTTCTCTTTACCTAGGTATATTATATTCACTGCTCATATTGACGTCGACCCAAGTGTGTCGACCCAGCTCTCACAGTCCGTTATGCCACGCCAATGCCTTCTCCTGCCCTGTGTCGTGTGTGCGCCGAATATTGCAGTGCGGCTAGGATAGGTTTTTTTTTGGCGGGGGGGGGGGGGGTGGTGAGAGAGATTCGCGTGCCAGGAGATCAATGGTAAAAGACGAACTTCCTTGAAAGAATGGACGTTGTATTTACAGCAGGACAAATCTTGTTAATATTTTGTTAACATTATTTTATTGCAATTATTTAATTTTATCGTTTGAAGTGTTTATGTTTTGTTTTTATCATTGTTCACTGGGCGACTACGTGACACCCGTCTGCGACACGTCAGGGTCGGCGCAGGACGCTGGGAGGGGGAAGGGATTAGCCGCCGCGTGCCGCGCCGCAGCGCGGAGGGGAGTTAGTCGTGGCCAGGCAGGCACGAGGAGTGGTCGCGTCACGAGAGGAGTCGTGCCTCGAGACGGTCGCTGAGCCTTGAGCCAACCAGCAGTAAGTGGACGTCGGCGTCACGACGTAGGCATAGCGGCAGCTTAGGGTCAGTATCCGATTTTCAACTTGTTCATAATTATGCGGCGAGGATTAGTAGTATTTACATTGTACATAATATCTTGCGGGGCATTTAGGTATGATTCCAATAGCTTGTAGCATAGTGTGTCAGTGTCGCGCCATATTTCCGGGTGTCTCCGAACTACCGGACATAATACGGTGCAGCTTAGCCTGAACGTAACGCCGAGCATCTGGTTAGGAGAAGAACCCTCGTGTCGCCGCGCGCGAAACTAGACTGTCGCAGGCGGGGCTGCACAGGCTCCTGTATTAATAAATCGGGTGTTTGTCACAGACTGGTGGTGAATATAATTATACGTCTTAGCTTGTCCCTCCTTGGCCACACTGGCCGAACCCCACTCTACTTAGTACAACTGAGCAACCAGGCGTCGAACAACGAGGGAGGGCGTGCGGAACGACGACAATATCTCTAACAAATCCTAAAAAAAGAGACAACGAGTAAAATAATTCTATATATAACTGCAACTTTATATTACCATAACTTAGTTTGTACACTATAAATTTTAAAATGTTATCTTATACAAAAAACTGATGCTAAATTTTTATAAAATATTAATAAATAATAACCAAAGAAACAAATTACTACCAGTAACTATTCAAATATTATTACTGAAGTAGTAAACACGAATTTTATAATAATACTAATTACAGTTTTGTACATTTGAATACGATTGTTTTAAATTTTAATTAATTGGTTGAAATACTTCCATTAGATTTTATCGAACTATTCCTCCTGCAAAACATTATTACAATTTTTAGCTTTTTATATTTTCTGAACACATACCTGCAAGAAGAAGTTTCCATTCCATTTTGTAAACATGTTTAATTTACTTTTTCTTTACTTGCACTAGAATTTCATCTTGTGTCCCGTATCACTTAAGGCATCACTAAAAATCTAGTGGCCTCTTAGCATTTCCTTTAGTGGAGTTTCCGGCATTGGATTATATATATATATATATATATATATATATATATATATATATATATATATATTAATGGGGTGGAATTATTATCCCCAAGTGAAAGCCCAATCGCGAATGTAACATATCAATTCATTCGAGTCAATCTAACTTTAGTGAAAGTTTTATATATATGTTTATGAATGTGGCTGTGTGTGCGTGCGTGTGTGTGGGGCTGTGTGTGCTCGCGTGCATGCGTGTGCGCGCGAGCGTGCCTGTGTAATTATATTCATTTGATTGTTTTTTTATTTAATAAATGTAAAAATCTCCATTTTCACTTTGTTACTTTTTAAAATATAAAAATTAAAAAAGAAAAACTTTTAGGGGATTTAGTTGAACTGTTTTCTATATTATTGTAGAGAATTATTTTGTTAATCGTTAACTACCGAAGGCCTGAAATGTTTGTCCATTGTTCCTTTCGCTTTGTAAACAATAAACAAAGTTTCGTGGGGCTTTTAAAATAACGACTCGTTGATCTTTAATATTAGTTCATTTTAAAAGTTTGCATTTATTGTTTATAAATATGACTGAAAATCCTGATGCAAAAAACATTATTAAAGGCCGCGACTTCTTATACCGCTTAATGATAAGGTTAGTATTTTATTACTCAAGTTGTTTGTAATAATTGAGAACACCGGAAATAAAAACATGCACGCAGACGGTAAGTATAAGGTATATTTAAACGGAAGGGGCTTTTTTGTAAGAAAAGTTAGCGAAAAAAGTATTTTTTTTTTTTAGTTTTAATTATTTCTAACTACTTTGTAAACGGAAACTACAATATTTTAACTAGGTTTACCTGTTTTCTTTTTTAACGGTTAGCTAGGTTAAGATCGGTAAATATTTACTTGGGCGGTATTTCCGAAAAAAAATGTTAAAAATCCGAAAATACCTTTATTTTATGCTCTTCAACTTCCTCTTTTCATTAAAATCGGCGGAGATTAAAAATTCCAAATACTTTAGGAGGTATCGAATTTTTAAATTTCAGCACAAAACCAGCGCATTCCTGTGGCGTGCGTGCACCATTGTTTCTTGTTTACGTACGAGTATCTGTTTTTTTATTGGATAATGATGTCACGTGATTGGCCAGAATTTTGGTAATCTAACCTATCCAAACATTTACACTATTTTGCAGTATCTTACAGTAAGCAATTAAGCAACATTAAAAATTATTTTACTGTACCTATTTTTAAAGTAGCTAACCTTACTTAATCAACTGTTTTCACAAATTAAAGCATTATTCTAATTTGCAATGCTCAGTTCTTAAAAAAAAGACAAAAAATTATTAATTTTTAACAGGTTTTTTCTGTATATGTGAATACTCTCTTGGTCAGTAGTGCCAATTTCAGATCAGCTTTATCTCCTCCACCTCATTCTTCTCTTCTACCCATACCTTACCTTTAAACCCATTCCATTCTCTCTCTTAGACTGACGGCACCTAGAAAGAATGTCTGCTTCTTTCTGTCCAAACCCTTTGATGTTTCTACGCATGGCCTCCTCATCCCTGATAAACCTCACTCTGCAGCCTAGACATTTTTTATCCGCTCAGCCCCATCGTTCTGAACACCCTGAACGGCACTGCCAGCCAATCTGCCTTGTTACCTTGCAGAGCGCTTACCTTACATCTGTAACTGTCAGTGTCTCCATCCCCACTTCCCTGTCTCAAATCTTCCTACCCTCTTACGCACTCATCCAACTCACATACCTCCGTCATCACGTGTGGTCCCACACCACAACACCAGCCTGATGAACAAGATGCCTTTACCATTATGCCCGGATCGTTGCGAGTGTAGCGTCAGGGCTTATTTTACTCCTTTCTCACCACTATCTGCTGCACTCGCTCCTCCTACCCCATATCTTTCTCTGGAGACACCACCCCTCATTTATAACCAATCTCCTGCTTCTGCTAGTCAAAAAAATAATTTGGCCGGGTGGCTGGGTGATTACTAATTTCGGCAGCTACAAAATACATTACTTAATTTCAGAATAATTTTTTTTTTTTTATTTTTTTTTATTTTTTTTTTTTTTAGTCAAACTGCTAAATACTACAAACACCAACTTGATTCTCAGTCTGTGAATTACGTTGCATGCAGTTGTCAGTATCTCGCGACGCGGACAAGACGGTGTAGCTGGCGAGGTGCGGGTGTTGCAGCCAACTGTTCTACGACGGGCACCAGAGCCTGGCGGTGGGGCTGGCGGCGGTGGTGCAGGCGGACCCGCCCTGCCCCCCCTCGGACCGCCTGCTGCACCTGGTGCTGGTGGGACTGCAGCACGAGCCCGACCGGCAGAGCAAGGCCAGCGCGCCGCCCGCCCTCGACAGCCTGCTGGGGCCCGGCCTCGGTGCGCCCCACACACACACACACACACACACACACTCTTCCTCTCTCTTATCTTCAACATGAAAACTAGTCCTATGGTATAGCCGTAGTCCTGTGTCTTTGTTTTATTGCATTTTCGAGTAACAATCATGAGGACAATAATTGTAAGTGGATGAAGGTGTTATGTCACATTTATTTGAAAAATTGCACAAAGTCAAGGGATGAAGGTGTTATGATGCATTCTATGTAATGGTAAAGACACCTTCCCTCTAACTTCATAAATAACACAGTTACGAGTTGATAAAGGTGCTATGTACACACAAGCAAGTAGCAAACAAATCACTTTCGGAGCCTTTTTTCTCAAAACAATAGTTTTGTAACGTAACACCTTCATCCACTTGCCCCTTTGATTATCCACTTATTAGTGGAGCTCCAAGATTTAAAGAAAATGTAAATATGCCGTTAATTCCTTCTCAAAGTAAACACAACTGGACTGAATCTAAAGAGGGAAGTATTGTGTAGCTGTGTAAACTAGCGGGATAGACTGTATGTTTGTGTCGTATAGGTAATGTGTCTGCAGTGTTGTCGTGTAACTCTTTGTGGGATCACCTTAAAGTCAAAATTATCAGCAGAGTAGCAGTCATCTATTCTAAACAAAGATTATCAATCTGCACCTCTGAGGCAGTATGACACGAAAACTGTATTTTTTAAGAGAAAAGTTTAAAGAATTTTAAATAGTGCCTCACTCATATATTCAACTATTTTCTCCCCAAGATATGTGAATTTTTGACATATAGTAGATCTTCATGTTGTATAACAATACAAAGAACTTTAAACTGTGGTCAAGTTTATGGTTAAAAGTGAATTTTGTCCAAAAGTGGACAAAGTGTCTTATGCTTCCAAATTAAAGCAATTGAAAACCAGAATGACATAAGCTAAGCACAAATTGTAACAGTGATTGGAAAAAAGTACAAATAGAATTTTTGTAGGTATAAACTATTACAATCAATAAAAAAAAAATATTTTTAATTACAAAATATGTAAGAAAAATGCAGTGCCCTAAGTTCTTGTAGTCAGGATACCTCAGTGATCACAGTCAGGACTCCTGACAATGATCACAGATCTCGTAGTCAGAATGACTGACGGTGATCACAGGTCATGTAGTCGGGATGCCTAAGAGTGGTTACAGATCTTGTTTTCAGGATAGATGACAGCGATTGCTAGTCTCATATTCAGGATGCCTGACCGTGATCACAGGCTTGTATTCTGGAAGCTTGTTGCTTCTCCCACCTCTCTTGAGCTCCTTCACCTTTGGCAAAACCTTTGTCTCGAGTTGTGCAGTAGTGACGCCTGGGGGGTGTTGTGGCAGACCTGGAGTACGAGACGGACGTGGACACCATGGCCCCCGAGCCGGCGCTGTACGAAACTGCGTACGTCACGTCCCACAAGGGCAACTGCCGTGCGGGCGCCTTCAGCTGTGACGGCCAGCTCATCGCGACGGGTAGCGTGGACGCCTCCATCAAGGTAAGGTGGCCGGTTGCCCTTTGCTCCTGCGGTCTCGTTCAGGCAAGCGGCGTGTGAGTTCAGAGAGTGCATCCACCAGATAGTGGAAGTGTTGATTGTGCTTGGAGCAGTTTTCTCTCTTTTGCTTTTGACATTTGGAGAATGTTGATCTGCTTCTCTCACCACAGAGCCAGTGGTGGTTTCAGACAATCGAAGATTGGAAGAAATTTTATTTTTTATGGTAATTTAATGTTTTCACCGTATAATTTAATAAATAATTATTTAAAATGACATCTAGACAGGTTTTTTTTGGTTAATGTACACGATTATCCTCGGCAACCTTTTTTGTACAACCTGTGTTGTACAGTTTGAAAGTTCTGGTGAGCGGCTGGTAATCAAGATCGCCGTCATGTTGAATGTCTGTGGTCGGGTGCAATGTGCCGTGGTCGTGCGGGTGCGCAGATCCTGGACGTGGACCGCATGCTGGCCAAGTCGGCTCCGGACGGGGGCGAGCCCGTCGGAGACACCCAGGGACACCCGGTGATACGCACGCTGTACGACCACCTGGAGGAGGTGACGTGCCTGGAGTTCCACCCCCGCGAGCCCATCCTGGTGTCCGGCAGCCGCGACTTCTCCATCAAGCTGTTCGACTACAGCAAGACCTCTGTGAAGAAGGCCTTCCGCACCATCACGGTGCGTGTCTGCTTTCCGAATGTAACATCACAGCCTCAAAGCTCCTAGTCCATTCTCGGTCGAGCCTCACAGTTTGTACCAACTTTCGCATAAACGCACCACGGGAAATTTCTGACCCAGTAAAAAAATGTATAAACTAAATAAGTTGCATAATAAAAGAAAATTAATAACCATAAAAGTAAAATTTAAGTTCCAGATTGGCTTTAAAACATGGTTTCAAATATTGTGTAAATTTTTTTTGTCCGGGGACTATTCCATTCAGTAGGGCCCTTCTACAAAATATCAAGGTTCTGCAAAGTCTAGGGTCGCCAGTGCTGTGACGAGGTGACAATACACACCTGCAGAATGCATCTCCTTAATTTCCCTGCTTGTTTTTCCACCTTTTTCAACTCAACACCATCTAATTGAATGCACGCCTTTCTCCAGTTTTGTTTCTTGTCATGATCATAACTTTACTTTTTTTTAAAGTTTTCTCACCTGCTCACTCCATGCCGTTTGTTGCTGTTGCACCCACCTTATTTTCTCCTAAAATCCTCAGATTGCATCTTTCCTTTGCCGATTCTTTCTTTCTAACTCTTCATAATTCTCTCCGGCACTGTAGTGAATAATCTGTGACGTAATGTTGTTTTTGCGGAAGTTGTTTGTTTGCTGCGGAGCGAAAGTAGTCCCTAGTCCCGCGGGCCGCCCCGTGACGTGACGTGCTGCGACGTGCCACAGGACGCCGACCAGATCCGCTGCATGTCCTTCCACCCGACGGGGGACTACCTGGTGGTGGGCACGAACCACCCGGTGGTGCGGCTGTACGACGTGAACACGGCGCAGTGCTACGTGTGCAGCGTGCCGAGTCACCAGCACACGGGCGGCGTTACCTCGCTCAAGTGAGTCGCTCCTCACCCTGCAGCTCGTCTTGCGGTCGGCTCTCAAACTGAGTTGTGGATTTTTTTTAAAAAATTCCATCTGCACAGGTGTGAAAAGAAGTTACATTTGTTTTCAGAAAATTTCACTATGTGTTAAGTAAACCTATAACTCTATTTGTTTTCTGTTAGAAATTTTCGTGTAATATTTTAAATTTTTGAGGAACTATTTTAATGATACACAATTATTTCATTGTATAGCAATATAATTTATGAGTTTTTTTTTTTTTTCGATGGACTGAATATTATTACATTATTAGTTCTGCGCAGTAAGACTTTCCTAAAACTTGCATAAAACCCAGCAGAGTGGCAAGCCCAGAATGCCTGGAGACTAAGGCTTTCACTCGGAAGCAACTTTTATAAGAATTCAGCTTTTGGTGGGCAGAGGGGGCAAAAAATTAGTTTACCCGTCAATCAGGTGTCGACAAAACATTTAAACTAACATTCACTTGAAGAGCATTCCCTGAAGGAAAAAAAAAAATAGTTTGACATCTAACTTGCACTAGAAATTTTTAGGCAGTTTCGAAGTGTTATTAAGTGAAAGATTGATTGTGGGTATCCCAAACGAGAAATGATTGTAGTGTTTGAAACTTGTGATGTTACAGACAATTGCTGGAACTTTACTAAGCGGATAGTGGAGCAGAGCAGAAACAGAGTGCAGTGTTGGATGAGACGGAGGGCTGGAATGGTTGGAACATTGATAGCAGAGACTTTGAGATGGTCTGTCCCTGTGGCGGGGGGAGGGGGGTGGAGAATCATCGTAGCCCGGGCACCTGGAGGGTCTGGATGAGTGTCAAGACTTGTTAATGCTCGAGTTTACCCTGTTAGTAGTGCGAAATTGTACATTTATTGCTAATGGACAAATTATGCAATACATGCAGTTCACATTTGCATTTATGGCCATGATAACGTTAGAACTTTAAATATGTTTAGAAAGTTGGGATTTGAAAAACTGTACTGTGTAATGTGGAGGGACCCTGTAGTTTCTCTGAGCCGCCCTGGTTGTGAGAGTGGAGCCGCTGTGAGGCCGGGGGAAGCCGGTGCGGGCTGCCCCAGGGCTCGTTCAGGTCCGTGCGGTGGCGTGCACGTGTGTGTGTGTGTGTGCAGGTATAGCGTGGACGGGAAGCTGTGCGCCTCCAGCAGCGTGGACGGCAGCATCAAGGTGTGGGACGGAGTGTCGAACCGCTGCGTCAACACCTTCCTGAAGGCACACGATGGGGCGGAGGTGTGCTCCGTCTGCTTCACCAGGAATGGCAAGGTGCGCACCGTGCTAGCCCGCAGAAGAGTCGCCTCTGCACGTGGGTTCAATCTATAATTTTGGGCATAAAAATCTTAACATTTTCACAGTAAGGGTTGCACTTGAATATGGTTCGCACCATATATCTGGCTCTAGTAGAACACAAGTGAAGTCTTAATGTACCAGGTGTCAGTTTATTGCCTCCTAAGAAACACCCTCGGTACTTCTCCTCTCCCCCCTCATTCTTTATAGCCCCTTCCCCTGCCCCAACTCTCTCCTAACCAAATTAGTACAGACATTTTTTATGCCCACGTTTTCCTTACCATTTATTGTAAAAATTTTTTTTTTACCCTCCCCTGCACGTTTCCTTTTCAATTTTTTTGTCAGTTTCCTGCAATAAAAACCAGCATGCTCGTACAGTTGTTTTGTCATGAATGAAATAATTGCAGTAGAAAGCGTAGGAAATCACATGCAAAAACAATGTTTGAATTCAGTTGCGTCACAAAAATCAAAACCTGTTGAGATAGATATGTGATGATTGTGTGTGATGCCAGTTCATGGACATTTAAAACTGATAAGAGAGGGGGAGAGAATCATAATCACTGCTGCAAAGCGACACACTCAAACACACCCCCTTTCCCTCCTTTATTGCGTTTAGCCCCTCAACAGGCAGCAGACATAGCTTAAGGCCGTATTTCTTTAGAACACCACAGTTTGAACAAAAAGCTTACAAACTTTGTACCATTGCAAAACGAAGGAGGTGGTTAGACTGATGCACGACACAAGGGCAGGTATTATCTGCTTGGCTTAGCTTAAGAGTGCTTTTTGTTTAATGTAAATGTAAATGATCCAACCAGGATTGAAAGCCATGTCCTCTGAAACGCGTCTAATGTTTAACAAGTTATGTAGACGTAACATCATCGTCACACACCTCACTCAGTCGTGTGCTGTAGGCCTGTTGGAGATGAAGCCAGTGGTTGGCAGAGAGCGGTGGAGCGGTCTAGTGCTGCTCACGTCCTGAATGTGAGTACGCTCGGTACGAGATGTGGTGTTGCAGTACCTGCTGTCGTCCGGCAAGGACTCGCTGGTGAAGCTGTGGGAGCTGTCGACAAGCCGCTGTCTGATCGCGTACACCGGCGCCGGCACCACTGGTGAGTCCGCCTCTGTAGCGACGTTCCTGTCTAGGTGAAGGACCTTAGAGCTGGATTAGGAACTTTTCCAGGTTATAGAACATCAATAGTTTTAATGAGAACACCAAATCAACATTTAGTAGAATGGTATTTAAAATTGTTGTAATAAGCTGCACTATACAGTCAAACCTCTCTGAAACAACCCCTCACTGTTCCCAGGAATAGGGTTGTAATAGAGGGGGGGTCGTAATATATGTATTCCGAAATTTTCAGTTTATTTCGCCCCCCCCTCCCCCTTCCCACCACCTTACAAACCGCTACTCGCTAAGAAACCAGCCGTACAATGGCAGGATGCTGTCACTCACAATGCTAGACGGCTTGCTTTAAACCCACTTCGACCTTCATGACAAGTCCCTCGCCCTACAGGCCACCTCTGAAGAAAATATGTCAAAAGACAGTTTATTTTTACTGGTTAGTTTACATGTACGTTTTCTCCTTGCCGTAGTTAAATACACTAGAACCCCGATGTCACGAACCCTGGATTTAACGTAACAGTGATTTTACGACTACATTCTCGGGAACCGTCAAAAAATTGGCCAAAATGTGAAAATCAGAAAAAAAAATTAAAAAAAAAAAAGAAACGAAAGATCATTAAAATATGTTCATTTTAACACACAGCGTATTTTTGTGTCGGCTGTAATACTTCCAATAATGTTCATGTAAGAATAACAAAAAAATAATGGGACGTTTCCTTTAAAAATATGGCAGCGGTAGGTTCTGCAACGCGATCGGGTGCACACTAAGCTCGCCCGGCTGGCTGGCGGCAGCGGCTTCAAATGCATCAGCTCACCCCTCCCTCCCCTCGTTAACATTCTTCAAGGCTAGCTCATCCCTCCCAGACACACAAACCATCTAGTCGATGGTTTATAACACCCCAACTCGCTCTCCTTTAAAAAACCTTCAGTGAGAAAATGCTCATTTCACCCTCCCTTCTCCCGTAAAATTGGGCTATTATGAAAGAGGTACTAAACCGGTGAGGGAGGGGTAAGTACATTGTAAATATTTTCGGACCCCTTTCTCCCCCCAAAAACACCCAAAAAAAAGTATGTCAAAATATGTCACTTTTCACACCAAGTTCGAGTTCAGTCATCTCTGGCAAGGAATTTACAAGCTTTCAAACTTAAATATAAGTGTATTTTAATAGCAAGGGTCCTATGAAAAGGAATATACCGAATAAAACCAAGCTGCTGTCACCAAACAAAGCTTTAAACGGCCCATGCGTGGTTGTTTCGTTATTGCTCGCGCGAGAGACGAGACGTGAAGTGTTAGAAGAACGGAAGGGGGAGACAGACGGCAGCCAGTGTGTTTCCTGCGTGGGGAATAAGTGGCGTAGTTTTTTTTTTTTATGCTGGGTTAAGCGACCTTTTTCTGTCAACCCACGGGAAAAGATAATTGCTTGAGCTGTCAAAATAAACATCGCTGCGGCAGTTAAAACAAGTCGAGGCGGGCGTGCATCCAGTTGGTCGCTGTGTATATCTACTCGAAAAACATAACATCTCAATTCATAACAAGATTCCTTGTTATAACCTACACGTATTGCCGGATGTTTTCAGCTTGATCCATGCAAGTTCTTTAGCCACGTTTTGAATTAAAACAACTGGCGGGCCAGTGTTGTGCCCTGTTTTGCGGACACATAAAGCTTTTATCTATTGTCTGACAGTTTTAATATATTTTTACTCTTGTTAAAATATAGCAGATAACGTTTTTGTTAACAAGTACAAACAGCATCCGAGATCGGCCGCAGCGCACGGTATGGGGAGAGGGTGAGCAAGGGCGCAAAAAGCTAAACGTAAACAGTTTGCCACGAAAACCTTTATCTGCACCCTGCCGGCAAAGGGATGTGGAATGTGGGTTGTCAAGTGCTGACAGCGGTCGACAGGAAGTGGTATCTATTTTTAGAGAAACTTATTTTCTGTCCGATTTTCTTCGGATTTTCGGCAATTTTTTCACGGTTCCTCGAAATTGAGTTGTAATAGAGAGGTGGTCGCAATAAATGGGGTTGCAACAAAAAGATTTTACTGTAGATATAAAAAAATTGTTGAGCATTACTGTTTAAAAAAAAAAACTTGTGATATCACGTGCGTCCGTGACTCAGAGCTCTCCTTCAAAAAATTATTTGTGAATGTAAGTAGCTGTAAAACACTGTACTGAAATGAAAACCAACAGTAACGATAAACTTTGAGCAAGCTAGAAACACCAACAGCGCAGTACTACAACTTGAGGGCTTAGGTCAACAATCAAAATCTGTCTTGAAAAAATCTGAACGCAAGCCGTTCAATTGCAGAACGTGCCTAACCATGGACTGATCAATTGAACACCTCTCACTATTTCCAGTGTTTAAAAAATGGTCCCTATTTTCTGTGTATTCTATTTTCTAGCCAGTTTATTAAATTATAGGTGTAATCTGATGTCATTAGGTGCAAACAGTGAGTTCATTTACAAATGAAGAACTTGTAAATTACTCTACTGGCAAGAACCCAAGGCTGAGTGGCTGTATCCAGAATGTCTAGTGACGTTTGTGGGGATGTGTACGTTTGAAAGACAAAGACATGTATGGATCAACGCACTTAGTTAAAATGGTTGCATCCACACATCCTACATACCTAGTTATTATAAATCACATCTTACTCTTCTCTCTTTAGACTAGATATGATAGTACATATATGTAAACAGAAAAATTATTTTATCTTTCGTGTGACTACACTCTTACCATTAAGACTATGATCAGTAACACTAAAACTTTTATTAATCAGTTCTCTGCTGTGTACATACGTACATAGAGTGGTTTCTTTATAATCAAGTCGGTTTATGCAAATGCTCATTTAACAGTCATTCAGAGTTCTGATGAGTGGAGTCTTTCATGATCCGGCATGGATTCAGTTGGACTTCACTTGGTGTATTGAATGAAAGGGAATGCTTGCCTTCATTGGCAGCTCTGACGTCTTCCAGTTTTTCTCTCTGTAACTTGCTTGCACGACCGCGGAATGAACCCACAAGGCCCTGGTTCGACCCGACTCTGAGCGTCAGGAATGCCTTGTTTCTTCAGCTCACATTTGTTTTCTTCTTTAGATCCAATAGCTGTATAAGTTAATATGCAATGCAGTGTAGTTGTTTCCTACTTAAGATTATTTACTGAGACATGTGTTTGAAATGTTACAACACGTATGCCCCGCCGGCCACGGAGACTCGGAGCGTGGCCTTGCTGTGAGTCGGGCAATGTTGTGTGTGGCAGGCAAGCAGGATCACAAGGCACAGGCAGTGTTCAACCACACCGAGGACTACGTGCTGTTCCCGGATGAGGCGACCACGTCGCTGTGCGCCTGGAACTCGCGCAACGCGTCGCGCAAGCAGCTGTTGTCCCTGGGTGAGTCGCCCGGCCCCCGCGTTGGCACGGCGCCGGTTAACAACCTCGCGGCATAGTCTCTGAATGCCGAGTCTACCAGCACTTCTTGATAAAACAGACCATACTACAGTCGAGTGAGGCACGTACCAGCATTTGCCTGGAGTCATCCCAGGCCCTCTGGACCGTGATTCTGCATCCACATTTTGATTTGGTGGTACGAGTTGCTTGTGTTGGCATTTCTCTTTTTTCTTGGGAGAAACAAACATCTTATCTCAATGTAAACTGGTTTCATTTGTGATAATTTCATAGTGATATTGAGGTGCAGGAACACATGAACTAACAAACTGTGCAGGATCATGTTGGTGTGTTCAACGTACTGCCCGAATGTTGGCATGACTGCTCTCGGTTGGCTCTCTCAAAGGATATAGGGCTTGCAGTTGTCACACCTCATGTCGACGGCCGCCGTCTTGCCGAGTGCAACAACAGGAACGGTCAACATGTAGTTCCATGAAGGAGGCAAAGGTTAAGAAAGATATATACCACATGAGCTTCAGTATGGAAACGAGTGGTAAAAATAAGCTCCTATTGCACTGGCAGTCACAGTAGCTCGCACGTGGTCGAATGTGTTGTTTCTGCAGGGCACAACGGACCGGTGCGGCTGATCGCCCACTCGCCCAACGCCCCGGCGTTCCTCACGTGCTCGGACGACTTCCGCGCCCGCTTCTGGTTCCGCCGCATGCCGCTGCACTAGATGCCAGGGGACACCGGCTTGTTTTGTACCACTCACCCTGTCCTCTTTTATACAAGATGTACATGGCCATGTGTAGTAATATCTGACAGCTGTCAGCTATGTCCATTGCTGTGGATGCATGTGTCCTCACCTTGCGTGGCTGTGACAGCTGATGCAACAAGCCATTCAAACTGGTGGAATGCAATATATACTTATGTTCACCAATTTATAAATTGTCTGATTTAAGATTGATTCATGGAGAACTTGTCATTGTACGGCCCGTTGCACACAAACCCATGAATGTCAGAAGATACTTACTAAATTCCATTATTATTTGTATTGCGTTCCAGACTATATCCATGAATTGCAAACAACTGTAATTTGTTTTTAAGAGTTTTTTTTTAAATTCACGTACTGCATAATTTAAGATATTTGCATTCATTACGAACATTTTTTTCACCAAATATCAACTAATAGTTCGTGGTTTCAAAACTTTGAAGGCTACTTAATTGAGTCTATTAATTCACAAAAATTCTCTAACATTATGACATTCAAAATATGGTTTTTCACGTCGTCACATATTTATAAAAATCTTACGGACCGCAACGAAGAATTGATTGTTTTCTAAAACTGGGAATAAGATAAAAAAAATTAAATATTTTTACTTGTAAAGTAAAACGTCCATTAACGAATATTCTATTTAACGAAAAAAACCATGCAACGAAATAAAATTTTGGTCCCGCCGAACTGCCAGAAGATCAATGCTGTTTTAACCTCTAAATACCGAATTTTATTTGTTCCGAAATAGTGAAATTCCCTTTACAACGAACTGCCGCTTTTGAAAAACACACAAAAATAAACATCTCCTACAAGCCATCCACTAATTTTTTTGCATTCACTGCTTTAAAAATACGTGTGTATAACCGTAAAATAATATGCACCATCGCGGAAGACAATAAATAAACAAAGCATCATGGATAACACGTCGTGTATACATACCACACTTTGTTCAAAATGGCGGGTACATTTAGCGTTAGTGGCGGAAACCTCTCGTACCATCGATCTGGCAAGACGAACTAGTATATTTTACGTTTCTATGGTTAAAGATGCGCACACGCAAATATTTTTATCTATGGGGGAGTACAATTTCCGTTTTTTTTGTTTTCACTGTTGTTTATTTATTTCCACACGTAGTTACGGAAATCAACACGGTACTACTGTAAAATGAATTCTAATCCTAAAAAGCGGCGACAGATTGACGTTAAAATAAAATTAGAAATTTTAAATTCAGTTGATGAAGGTGGAAAAAAAAGTGATATAGCTAAACGTTTCGACATCCCGGTGTCTACACTTTCGACCATATTATCCAACAGGGAATAGATCGAAAACAACGCTAGGAACAATTCGAAAACTTGTGAAAGTATGTAAAAATGATGATTTGGACAAGATACTTTTTGACTGGCCAATGGAGGCTAGGGCATCTAACATCAACGTCTTAAGGCCAATTTTACAATAACTGGCACGCCAGGAAGCACTGGGGATGGGAATTGATAATTTCCAAGCATCAAATGGTTGGCCATTAAACAAGTGTATTCAATGTGCTTTTTCATGTTTAATTCCTCATATCGTAGTAAACAGTCAGAAAGACAGTTCTAGCCATTTATGTGAAGCTTTATGATGACTAGAAATATATTGTGCGAAACCTCCATTTAACAAACCCCTTTACAACAAACACAACAAATTTTGGTCCCTTGAGATTTGTTAAATAGAGGTTTCACTATACATAAAAAATAATAATTTTAAATTGCAATAACTAAACTACAAATAATTTTTTGACCTACTTCCTGAAGAAAAAGTGCAAGCCAAAAGCACTGCCCAATTCTGTGAAGAACAAAATAATGTCAGCAAGAACATGTGTGCACTGACGATACATTGTCAACTTTGTATTCTAGGTCTCAGATCACACAATATACTTTACGAACACGGGATATTACTATTTTCGGGCACTTATTACATGTTTACCATTTGATTTTCCAAAATGTATATTTTTTTAAAAAGACTTGAACAATAATATTTGAAAAGCGATCAAGTTCCAAGCTTTTAACGAGACAGTTTATGTGCGGTACTGATTTTTTTTAGATGTTGCAAAAGTGGACTACATGTGGATTCAGACATCATGCTTATAGTCACATTGAAGTCCACCTGAGTTCAAATATGATCAAAGAGTTTGGGTGGTATGGAAGAACTTACTGTAAGTATGTTATTTTGTGTGGTGTGGTATGCATGTATGTATATATACATATACACATATATACGGTGGTATTTTTAGGGGTGTTGCTGGATGGATGGATATATATTCATATATATATTCGGGTGGTATGGAAGAACTTAGTGTAAGTACGTTATTTGGTGTGGTGTATATATGTATGTGTATATATATACATACCACACCAAATAACGTACTTACACTAAGTTATTCCATACCACCCGAATATATATATGAATATATATCCATCCATCCAGCAACACCCCTAAATATACCACTGCTACTGCTGGATTTTCTATACAAATTAAAAAACATTTTTTGTTCCGTCACTGTCACTAGCTGGTCTTGTATGTTTTGGGTATTCATTTACGGCATTCAGCTCAATGACAAAACGTTAGTCATACATCGGTCAAACATTTTTGTACTTTTGAATTCATTTAATTAAGATTTATTTTAAAAACCTGCTAAAATGGAACTATTTTCTAAAATGTTAAAAAGTACTTTATAAAGTCAATACCCTTTCAGGAATATTTGAACACCAATTCAAATGTGTGTTTCATTGTCATAAAATGTGATTAACTACAGCAACACATCTCCTGGAAATAATACAGTACAATTCATGATTTTTTTTATGCTGTTAATAACTACAATACACACAAGCAAATTTCAATAGACTAAAACTACGGAATGCTCCATAATATATTAAATGTGTGTATAACACTGACAAAACAAAAATTTAAATAAATAAAATCTTTAATTATTACTCAGTATGTATTTTGTATGTTCAAATAATGTGAATTATGCTTTCTTTCAATTAAGCCACATTAATTAGCAAAGATGATGGGCACATGTCTTTTGTTTTAACCACAGACCCTCTGGATCACAGAAAGGTGAAACAAACGAACAGCATTCATAACATTTCATTCATCATTAATTTAATTACATTAAGTGAATGCAATAAAAAAAAATACAAGTTACTTAAAACTACTCACATGATTTTCAAAACATTGCATAAAAATGCTATAGTAATTCACGTTAATTTTCGCATGTGAAAACAGCAAAAAAGACAATATTTTAATTTAATTAACTTTTGCAAAATTTTGTAAAACCTAGCATGAGAAAAGTAACTAAATTCACTCTTGGGTTTTGTGTTAAAATATAATACCTCATTTAGCAATTAATTTAGACTTTGCTTCACTTGTTCACTTGGTAGAACACGAAAGGTAAATCACCTCTAGGTACTAGCAAATTAATAAAATAATTTTCAAGAAATTTAATTGTAATTATCTTTCTTCCCATTCTGCCCGCCTCCCCTCCACCCAGGGGTTTCACCCCCTAGCTCCCCGAGCGGTTGGCTCCGGGCCAGCTCCACCGAGATGTAGCACAAGGGTGGAAAACTACCAACATTTTCAGAAACAGCAGGAAAGAATTCTTGGAATTTAAAGCAACGACTAGGTTTTCAATAAATCAATTTCTTCAGGAAAAAAAAAAAATTCTGCTTCAGTTTAACATTCTTTCACTGTCCCAAATTTGGACATTTAAAGTTTTCTTTATATTTTATAATTTGATACATAAAATAAAAATTATAAATAGAGATTGGTCGATTCCATATTTTCCCGATTCAGATTCCAAAAATGCTTCGATTCCAGGTTTGGTTCCGATTCCACCAAAAAAATTGACATGTACGTAATCATTAAAGAACTTAAAGGAAAAATACAATATACAGTCAAACCTCTCTGAAACGACCCCTCACGGTTCCCAGGAATAGGGTCGAAATGGGGGGGGAAGTCGTAATAGATGTTTTCCGAAATTTTCAGTTCATTTCAACACCTCACCCCCCCTCTCCCAAACCGCTACTCGCTAAGAAACCAGCCGTACAATGGCAGGATGCTGTCACTCACAATGCCAGACGGCTTTGCTTTAAACCCACTTCAACCTTCATGACAAGTCCGTCGCCCTACAGGCCACCTCTAGAGAAAATATGTCAAAAGACAGTTTATTTTTACTGGTTAGTTTACATGTACATTTTCTGCTTGCCGTAGTTAAATACACTAGAATCCCGATGTCACGAAGCCCGGATTTAATGAAGCACTGATTTAATGAATACATTCTCGGGAACCGTCAAAAAATTGGACATTTTTACCAAAATGTGAATATCAGAAGAAAAAAAATGAAAGATCATTATAATCTGTTAAATTTAACACACAGCGTATTTTTGTGTCGGCTTTAATACTTCCAATAATGTTCATGTAAGAATAACAAAAAAATAATGGGACAGTTCCTTTAATAACATGGCAGTGGTAGGTTCTGCAATGTGAGTGGGTGCACACTAAGTTCGCCCGGCTGGCTGGCGGCAGCGGCTTCAAATGCATCAGCTCACCCCTCCCTCCCCTCGTTAACATTCTTCAAGGCTAGCTCATCCCTCCCAGACACACAAACCATCTAGTCGATGGTTTATAACACCCCAACTCGCTCTCCTTTGAAAAACCTTCAGTGAGAAAATGCTCATTTCACCCTCCCTTCTCCCGTAAAATTGGGCTATTATGAATGGTTACTAAAGCGGTGAGGGAGGGGTCAAAATATGTCACTTTTCACCCAAGTTCGAGTTCAGTCATCTCTGGCAAGGAATTTACATGCTTTCAAAATTAAATATAAATGTATTTTAATAGCATGGGTCCTATGAAAAGGAATATACCGAATAAAATCAAGCTGCTTTCACCAAACAAAGCATAAAACGGCCCAATGCGTGGTCGCTTCGTTATTGCTCGCGCGAGAGGTGAGATGTGGAATGTTAGAAGAAAGATAAATGCGAGGGAGACAGACGGCAGCCAGTGTGTTTCCTGTGTGGGGAATAAGTGGCGTAGCCTTTTTTTTAATGCTGGGTGAAGCGACCTTTTTTTATAACCCACGGGAAAAGATAATTGCTTGAGCTGTCAAAATAAACATCGCTGCGGCAGTTAAAACAAGTTGAGGTGAGCATACATCCAGTCGGTCGTTGTGTATTGTCAACCGATAGTAATCAAAATCAAGAGAAATCCAGCTGGTAGCTTTGCTTTAACTGCATACCACACTAGACACCCGCAAAAAGCTAAATATAAACTTGTTGCCACAAAAACCTTTATCTGCATCCTGCCGGCAAAGGGACGTGGAATGGGGGTTGTCAAGCACTGACAGCGGTCGACAGGAAGTGGTAACTATTTTTAGATATGCGCTGCCTACGGCAGTACAGCACTCGGCAAGAGAAACGCAGTAACACGCTACTCACCACAAGAAACATATTTTCTGTCTGATTTTCTGCAATTTTTTCACGGTTCCTCGAAATCGGGTTGTAATAGAGAGGTGGTCGCAATAAAAAGGTTTTACTGTACAATGATTCCAAACAAACTTCTATTTCAAGACAAAAGTTTTTAATGCAATTCTAATGAGAACTCAGCTGCTTGTATTATGCTAATTAATTCATAAGCAATACAAGGTTATAATTTCATCAATTTCTACAAATGAGAATTCAGGTGTATATACAAAACAAACTGAAATGTTAAAACAGTAATAAATCAAAAATAGAATCTTATGGTTCATTATGAATTTCACTGGAGTCCCCCAAAGCAAAATAGGTCCTACTTATGTTGAGTTTGACAATGTTTTAATAGGTTGGTTGTGTTCTTTGTAGGCCCACGAGATGTTACAATAATTGCATATTGCAAATTTGTCATTGAACGGGTAGATTGTAAAATGTTTCCACACTTTAGACATGATTTTTTATTTCTAATACACAGTTTCACGTGTGTTTCTGCAAAAACAAGTTATATACATCACAGAAATACGTGTACTGTACTTGTACTATCACAGAAATACATGTATTATACTATAGTAGAAATAAACTGACCTGATCTCTTGAAAAATAGTAATTAATACCACGCATGTTAATAGAAACAAAAGTGAGGTTATAACAAAGTATTCGATAATATGGAGGCTTTCGTGTTTCATCTCATGCAGCAAGTGCTCAACCGCATCAAAATGTACCATCTATGTGCGAAGCAAACGAAAAAAAAAGTTAATTAATCAAACATACTAGTTAAATATATTATTATATTAAATAAAAATACAGTGATATATTACGTGTTTTAACCCAATTTTAACCATTTTAAAACTTCAAACAAAAGAAATTATGATAGGTAGTATTGCTTTCGTTGTGTTGCACGCTCTGTTAGCTGTTTACAACGTTAAAGTATGGCGATGATGTATTCGTAATTTGTTTCTTTTCCTGTCTTTACGTATTGTGTAATTCAACACGAAATAAGTTAAAACACAGTTATGATTCTAGTGTTTGGAAAACAAATATTTCATTTGATCCTAAAGACTTTTATAATGTTATTGTATAAGCTGAAACTGCAACCAATATAAACGTGATATAAGATGACTATTATGTAATTTACCGAATTTTGAAATCAAAGTGCAAGGTGAGTTACGTAAATATTGTGACAATATTCTGGCCGGAAAAAAAACTGTAATTTTAGCAGGAATCTCTGGTTTCTAAATTATTAAGAGTGCTTAGTACCATACTAAATACAATACGATTCCTTGAAACTTGGCGGAAGAATCGATGGTTCAGATTCCTGGCAGAATCGGTGGAATCGAAGCACCGAAGAATCGACACGTCCCATCCCTAATTATAAACTATGTGCACAATTATAGTTTCTTTTCGTGGAAGAAAAATTTTCATTCATAGTGTCAATAAATAATGTCCTATTATATTCCAAAAAATATATGCTACTAGGGAGGCCCCTTATCTTGACCTGAACACTCCACATGCAAGCAAAAGAAAAATTCACAAATTTTCTTCAAAAATTTTATTATTTTATGACGCCAACAGTCACAATCATACCCATAGCTTTTAAAGTAGACCATAGTCAAACTATTTTAAAACTCAATTTGCATTTACAAATATTCTCCATAAACTTTGTTCCTTAACTCTAAAATACCAATATTTCTTTTGCCTTCCTGAATCTACCTGACTAACGAGAACCTACTGATATACTTATGAAACACATCCATCTCTTCTAGGTTAGTGGTCATATTTGGGACACAGACATTAACTATAGAAAAAACTTGCAGTACTTTCTTACTTCCTCTAACAATTACAAACATCAAGTAAGTTTATAGGGGAAAAAAAGTAACATGCTTTGGTTTCGTTGCATTTCCTCAGCACTTCTGTGTGGACGAGTGAGCTGGCGCGAAACGCTGCGGAGCGCACACGACCTAGCCAGAGTTCTCTCGTGGACCACCACATCCGGCTACTCGTACTGACCCACGGCGAAGCGTTACTCTCACAACACACAACATTCTATGCAATTTTAAAATTTTTATGGTTGTATGCAGATTATTTTTGGTAAGAAGATTTAAACTTCATCATGACAAAGAGCAACAGTAATTGTTTTATATATTTTTATCCAGGCAGTAATTCTAATTATGTCACTGAAGACAGAAAGCTACTCTTGCTAACATCACAGGAACTTTCAGCTCCGACAAAAGGTTTCGACTGGAAAGTGGCGGTAAGACTGGCCATCCACGACAGAAGTGACACGACTGAAAACAATTCACTTGTCATCATGCCTCTGCAGCGTTCCAAGTCGCACTCTGCCAAACGGGGAATTGACAACGGAAACCAAACGACTCATCGAATTCACCCACGCGGTCGCATTGAAAAATCTAAAAAATAATAATTATAACGAAGTCTCAAAAAACCCACACACAACTTACTTTGTGCACTCCCATGGTGTGCATACTTGTTCCAGGTCCAAGTCTCGTGAAAAGTGAACTTAATTATTTTTATGTACAAAATAGGCAAATCAGAAATCAGTTTGATAATCACTTTCACTGGAAAACTTACTGAAGATAAAGTTTTTTTTCTCTCGTCAAAACCTAGCAAACAAATGCATCCAATCAATAAACCTCATTGATATAGATTATGCAACTTTCATTACTTATATATTACTATATATGCATTTCAAAATTAAACAAAATGTTACACACATAGTTAAAATATATATTGCAAAGTAAAACATTCTATATCTGCACTATCTCTACAATTCATGTGACAGGCATTTTGACCAACATGCTTTAAAAACAAACCAATAGTGGACACTAACTGTTAAATATTAGGCAACATTCAGAGCACACATTTTTTATCAAGAAATTTTGACACTTTTTCTGTATAAACTGTATAGTTATTACATCAACACATTAACATTACTCTTGTAAACACACAGAAAAAGTGAAATAAAACAGCTTTGGAAAACCCCCGGACATCCTCGAAGCACGGGACACTACTGCACTTGGTTCATTTTTTCCTTTGAAAAGTCTGCGCTTTCCCCCCACACACTCGCATGGATTGTCTTGCGGAAATCACGTCACTCACGCCAAAGTGTCGCGCATCAGACGGCACAACCATGCACTGCCGTGTGATCTGGTCAGTCAGACACCACCGCCACAGGAAGCGATGACATGCGTCCGACACGTGTTGCCATTTAGCACCGACGCACATTTGACGCGATGGTCTTGCCCGCACGCTCGTCGTGAGTCACCAGACGTCTGCACGAGTTGCGATTCAGTAGCCGGAAAACTACTATGAAAAAAACTCACCAGAGCTGGAACTCAGAAATGTAATTTAGGTGACAGAAAAATGCCCACGAAAACGCAATAAAATTCTTCACCAGCTGATAACTAATCTAGCCACAATTTAAGAAACAACGGGAGAACGCGTGCAACACGGAACGTAACAGGCACAAGAGGGCATGCGCACAACTACTGCTCGACGTCTCGGAAACACGGCCGTCCTCGGGCGCTCTCTGTCCCAGACACACGTCATTCCCGCTCCGGTGCCAGCTAGATCTATTTCAATTTCTGTGTCTGTTTCATAAATTTTTTATGCTGATATTTTTTGTTATTTTAATTTTTTTTTCTGTACACAAGATGTTCTAGTTTGCATTTAAAACATGACGATGTCAACGTCAAACCAATCTGAAACAAAAGAAAACTGCATTAATTGCATTATTCAACATACAAAATAAAGACACTTAAATTAAAGTGCAACTCTTGGATTTACGTTTACTCTTGTTACTGCAGTTCAATTTATTTTTACACCCACAGAAAAATATATACTGCTATTTACTTTTAAAAACACTAGAAATAAGACATCAATTTAGGATGAAAAACCTACAGTACATCATGTATTTGAAAACAGAAAACAAAATTAATAAATATTCAGATATTCAATAGTACAGTTACACTTAGTTGTTTCAACACGGTTTATTACACCTACCACTCTGTTCCAACCCCTTTTCATGTAATTGTGAATACTCGTTTCCCTTGTGACAGTGCAACCCCTCCCCGCTACCCTATTTGCTTGTTATCACAACTAGGTGTCGATTCGTTAGGTGACAACTAATTACAAATTTCTAGAGATCTGAAAAGGAGACGTTATTTTGTATTTGATAACTAGAATCTTAAACATGACATAAACCATGATATTAAGAAAAAATCACTCGCATATCATGTGTAATTCAAATTACCTTACTTGGTAGTGATGAAAAATTAATACTGCATTTTGCATTACAAAATTGAGGTGGTACACAATATCAGTTCTTTCCCGAAATAAACGGAATCGCGTTATTTGCACAAAACAGTTCACAATACAAAGCGATGATTCAAGTCATACCATCTTGTCTGTTTTGTTTTTCTACCAAGTAAAGAGTTGTGAAAATGCCAGCACTTCAGCCACTTGTTGACATATTGTAAATGGCGTTTGTAGTTATTACGAAATATAAAACATCAAATTAGTGGTATTGAAAAACTCAAATCTATTTATACAAGTGCGTATCTTTCGACGTTAATTTTTTTTTAACATTTCCGGCGAGTGAATGTTTCTCTCTTTGGCATTCTAGGTTCATTCTCTATTTATTTTTTTACATGATGTTAATAAAGCATACAAAATGCAGAAGTTGCGTATTTTCGAAAGAGTTTAAGAGTATGAAGATGAAGGATTTTACATGTTCAATTAAAAATAAAAGTATTAAGATGTGGTTCTAGATTGGAAAAGAAAAGACATCTGTAAAAAACACTGCAAATTTCAAGCATCACATAAGGTCAACTAAGGTGACAGGTATTGGGAAATGGAATTAAGACTCAATGCAACTACGAGGACACAGTTCGCACTCTAGATACAGCGAACGCCTGATAAAAGGAAAAGTACGCACATGTTATAAAAATTCAGGTACGCGAGGCCCGGCTACAGACGTTACTCTGCTGGCGTCCCTGTGGGGGCCGGAGGGGGCTGCTCGCTGGCCGTCGCCGGCGTGCTGTCATTGGGCGTGGCCTCTGGTTGGCTCTTGTCACTGTCCTTGGGGGCCTCTGCTGCTGCAGCACTGGTCTCCTCGGGGGCGGCCGCCTCCTCCGGGGCCGCGGCAGGGGCCGGGGCCGGGGTCTCCTGCGAGTCCCCGCTGGGCGCCTTGGAGCTCTCCGCACCGTCCGAGCTCGGGGCATCCTGCACACGGCCCACACACCTCCAATTTTATACTCCAACAGAACTAAACACTATTTTATTCCCGGGAATGTTTTCCATTATGATGCTTAACCCATTTGCATCCACTCACTTTAATGTTAGACATACCATGGAATCCATAAACTTTTTTATATATTACTATCATTTAAGTTATTTTCTATTTTCATTATATTTTTATTCTTTAAATAAAATTTTAAAAATAGTTTAAGTTTCACGATAATATACCTTTGTTATAACAATACTAGCTACTCTGAGGGGTTAATTTTCATTCTAAAGGGATTTTTTCAAGTTTTTCGGGCAGATTAGCCATTATGCGTACCAGTGTTATCGGCCAGATAAACAGCTGCGTAGTAGTACGCTTGTAGATGCAAATAGGTTAATAAGGATTTTGTTTTCACTAAACTTTCCTGGAAGTTCTCCAAGTACTCAAGGTATTTCACAATGACCGAAATTATGTTTAGTTCCTGCATCAAACCTGGTAAAAGGTGAAAATTTACAGAGCATGAAGAAATACTTCAGGAAATTTTTTGAGCCCATTTATAGATATTTCTAAAGACATGTCTGCAACCACAAGACCGCTCCTGAGGCCTAGCGAGCCACGGGGCTGGCCACTGAGATGTATGGCTCAGCCAACACACTATTGCAAATAGGAATGGTTTAATCAAGCCAATCGCTACCACACCCATAGTAGCCTGTAATATTAAAAAATATTAAAAAAATCAGCAATACTCAAAACTTTCTAGTTTTAAAATTAGACTTGTCAAGTAATTAAAACTGTACATTTTGTGTACTAGTTACTAGTACACACCAATTTTACTTTTTGTAGTACTATACCATGGTTGCTAAAAGATTTAAATTCCAAAATTCCCCCACTTTAACCAGTTTTCTAGTCCTGTAGCAACCACATATTCCTCAATAACATATCAAAAAAGTGAAGGATCTTGAAATGCTTCAAACATTAATAAATGCTGATAAACATGAACCTGACCAATAACAATGCGAACCTGCTTGTCGTCGACTGCGTTCTCGGCCGGCTCGTCCTTCTCGCCGTCCTGCTGGGGCTCCACCTCCATGGGGGCGGGCTCCGGGGCGGGCGGCTTGTCCCCTGCCGGCTGGGCGGGCTCCTCCGGGGCCGCCGCCCCCTTGTCGTTGGTCTCCGCCTCCGCCGGCTCCTCGCTGTCCTCCTTCTTCTCCTCCTCGTCCTCCTCCTTCCGGGGCCGGCCGCGCCGCGACCCCCCTGCGACTCAGCCCGGGATCATTATTAACCTCATCTGAATTTAAAAGAAGGGAAAACTAAAATGTTTACGCGAATGTAAAGCTGTTGCATGCTTACAGGCATAGAGTTTTGCATGATAATTTTTTTTATCATACTTAGGACATTTCTGGACATTTTATGCCATGTTCCGTTTCACCTTGCTCTATGTGCAACTTCAAACAAATGTGATTTATACATCTGAGTATTCATCTATGGGTGTTTGGAAATTTCAAATGCTCATGTTTTCACGTTATTTTGACAGTATGGCCTAGCATTTAATGTTCAGACATGATGTAAGTAAGTTGTCAGGTGCCTCTCTGACCTGCCCGAAGGTTCCGTGGGTCCGAAAAACAGTGAAATGAAGTTGTAATTAGGACGCCATTCTTCTCGCAGCTTAGAGTGTCAAGCTGTGGGGACTTTGATGAGACGACATGTCTGAGGGCTCTCCAAAGATAATGCCAGCAAGGATATAAGATATGGATGACCTGCTTCAAGAGTGAGAGACAGGTGACGAAACCAGCAAATCCTCTTGAGATGCAAGGGTGAAGTGAAGTGGGTGTGTGTAATCATTTGGCCAACAACAGAAGGTGACAAGCTATTTGCTTTGTGTGCAAGGATTGGTGAATCTGGGACGGTGTCCCGACATAGTGGATGAGTAAGCAGTGTAAAACAGTGTGATGAAACGGAGGTGTGTGGTTGGAAAGAGCCAATGTCTAGCCAAGCTCCAGGGGAGAGAGGAAATAATGGACTTAATGAAAGTGTGATTAATTTGTGGGAAAACATCTAAATTGTTGTAATTTAACTAAGAGTGTAAATATTAGCTAACAAATAATACTGCAATTTTTGTTCAACACCAACATCTAAACGCTAAACACTGTACCTCTAGTGCCACTCGCGGGCGTCCTCTTCTCGCGCTTGGTGGGTGGCGGGGGCGTGGGCATGACGCCCCGTGTGGACGAGCGCGTGCGACGCCTGTTCTCCACCTCCGCTCCCCCGCCCTCCTCCTTGTGGCCCAGCCCCTGCACACACGGCACTCATTCCGACACCTGCACAGCCTCCACACGCAACGCTGGCCTAACCACACTACAAGGAGCAAGTGTTACTTAGTGTCTGCCCTACTGTTAACCACAGCTGCCAGCACTGGCCACTACAAATCCTGCAATACTGTTTACATTAATACAAGCATACTGGTTTCTATTGTAAAATAATGAACGTGTAGCCGCTAACATACAGTTTCAACTTAACCTACGACAGAACGCTGATCTCTATCTAAGACCGTGTGTATCAGGTGCTGCCACCCCTCCCCCTTTTAAATTAATCATTAGTAAAATCTAATCATAGACTTCACAAGGGCAAACATTCTCTACCAACAGCATGTCATTTCATACTTAATTGGACGTGGATAACCTAAAAGCAGTCTTAATGTTTAATCGGCCAACTACTGACACCAGAATGTTCCAGATACAATGTTGCCATGCCTCCTCTATATATATATACAGTCAAACCTCTATCTATAGTTTTTCAGGGGACCAACAAAAAAATTCAGTAGATGCGGACATTCAATAGATGTGGACTTCACTCTAAGAAATTTAAAAAAATATTTCAACCTCAAAATTAGTGTCAGAAATATATCAGTTACTTGTCATTAAAGTTAATCAGTTGAAAAATAAATAAAAATGGAAGTATTTTACTTAATTCAATTTACACTTGCAAAAAAAAAAAATATGCACAATAAATCTACATGGAAATTAAAGTCTTTTTCAATATCCTGAAGTCTGAAATATGTTTACTCATGTCATCAAATGTAGAGGTGTACTGAAAAAGCCGATTTTGCCAATATTTAGTTGAATCAACATTTCTGCCGACTTCCGATACGCTTGTTAATTTTCGGCCGATATTACTGAAAAACGAGAGAGACTGCCATAACCTAAAAATCCACTATTACCCTTTTCACTTTTCGTAGTAGTACTGCATTCTTTCAGATCGTATTATTTCTTCGCAACATGTGCCAAACGTACATATAAAAATTTAACATCCTTTTTTTCAATAATGTTCTTTAATTTTAATATGTCATAAATAAATACATTACCGTCACGGTAAATATACATCTCGGTTGTTACAGTAACTGTAGTGCAAATGTGGTAGCTATCGTGCTTCTGTAGTAATTATGGTATCGACAAAGAATCTTTAGTTCTTTTTATGGTAATTATCTTAGGATAACAATTGGGTTTGTACTGTAGTTATGGTACATCATCCATATTTCTTCGTAAGTTGTTGTTCATTTGTCTTTTCTTCATATTTACGTGCTCCATTACTTGGCTGCAGATTTAAGATGATTTTTACTACTGTATACTATCGTTACTGTTTTTATGACGGTTTCTTTCTAATAAATGGTTATTTCTGCAAAATCTTTATGGTTAAACGATCATCTATTATAATTTATAGTGACGGGACCACATATTTTGTACGATCAATGCGGACAAAACGATAATTCGAACATCGGTACAAGCGGACTTTTTTAACCTTAGTTGTATGGCAATTTTGCCGGGACCGTAGAAAGTATACGATAAACACGGACAATCGATACATGCGAGTTCGATAGATAGAGGTTTGACTGTATTGAATCATGGTTAGTAAGTGGAAAAAAATGTTAAAATGTTCAAATAAATTGCTCTGATGTTTGGTTAAGTGAAATGGTGTTCACCGATAAAATACTTCCACACGAAACATGCGACCCCGTCAGTGACACTTGTTACTGAAACGCTGGGATGTAGCACGTCACCTTCAAGAGAGCCTCCCCTTCCTGCGCGGTGCGCGCGATGGTGGAGACGCGCTTGCCCCCGCTGCGCCGCCCGCCGCGGCCCTGCACGCCCTCATCCTCCGCCTCCTGCAACAAGGCACGACACGGCCGCTCACACACGGCTCCCGTCTGCGCCACGGCACGGCCCGGCACGTTAGGTAACAGGCCTCTCTCTGTTATCTGGGAGGTTACAAGACGCGCACGCCCGGAGATTAATTCCGACCTTGGAAACTGAAGGTCTATGGATATCAACTACAGAAGAGAATATGCACAACACATGCAACACCGAACAAGCTCTTCACATAACTCATGATTTTAGTATCAAAGTTTAGGTGTTCCAGTACTTACTGGAAATATACCGGTACCTAATGGATCAATTACAGGATCTTTTAAATAAATAAAATTGTCTTTCAACTTTGATGTACTACAGGGACATTATTATATTAGCCAAAACTTTTACTATTCGCAGGCAATTGAAGATTTTTATATGATATAAATCTAAAACAATTTTCACAGATAATTTCAACATGATTTAAGTGGAGATTCTTCCAGTGACAATGAACAGAAGTGAGGTATCCGAAAACCAATTGATATTAGCAAAAAATATTTCATTCCTTTTTTTCTGAAGCTCATGACCTATTGACAGCCATAGTAATTATGATACTAGCGGAATGTATAAAATAATATTTATTAATGTGTTCTGGCAGAGAATTTTATAACTTAAGTTAGCCTGTATTACAATTTTTTGGTTGCGAGCGTTTACATTTTTGGTTTTATGGCAATAGGTCAATACTCTGAAGGTGACATTTGGACTCGAATGCAAATAAGATTTAAGTATATACTTTTCTTTGCCTGTGAATATGTAATATTTCAATGATTCAAAATATTGATAATTTTTATCAAGATGATGCTAATGAGTGAGCAAGCCACATAAAGTATTTCTAGTCAGGTGTGTAATTTCTATGTTTTACATTGCATTAGGTTGCAATTTTTTTAAAAGGCCAGAGGGATTGTTAATGAAACTGAGGGATTGGTTATGATAGGCCAGCATTATTTATCACACTGAAAAATGTTGAAATGTATAAATTTTTAAAAATATTTACGGTAATTCTGAAGGAAAGCCTCTTTTCCATTAACGATAATAATAAAAATTTACATGTTTTCCAAATAGTTTTATCATTTTAACAAGTGGTTAGATTAGGCTGGCTACATTAAAAAATACTTTTAAAAGATATGAATGGTTTGTTTAAATTCGCTACATTTTAAAATGGTAATTTTTATCACACATTCAAATTATTTAACAGTATTCCAACCACCCAGTTTATTTTAAATGTAGCTAACCTAACCCAACCAACTATTCCCAATATAACCAATATTAGTAATAGAAAATCTTAATATAACTCCTACTTGCTAAAACTTTATAATACTAGTAAACTACTTGAAACATCACAACACTCTCTTCGAGAATGATAGGGAAACTAGCCAGAAAAAAATTTGAGTGTTTACGTCAGTCACTAGGTAGGGATCCCAGATCACAGCTGCATACTCCATCACTGGCCTGACTAACATGGATTATGCCTCTTCCCTTAATCTCCTCCTTGCAGGGTCCTACCCGTTAAATCTGTTCTGCCCATTCCAGGTTATTTTGCAAGGACACCCCAAGTACTCATACTCTTCTGCCTCCTGCATCTCTTGCCCTTCCAGCTATAAACATCCTCGTTAACTTCCTTGTGAATCTAACCACCATATCCTCTGTTGTTCATCATTATCATGAAAAACAGGGGCCCCTTGACTTGACACTTCCCACTTCTTCAGACCTTTCTTCTTTTACCCTCACCCTCTGTCTTCTATACCAAAGGAAGTCACCTACGCAACCATCCTGTCATCATTTAACATCATAATCTTAGATATTAGCCTCTTGTGCAGCACTTTATCAAACATATTTTCAAAATCAATTAATATTGTGTCTACCTGCTTCCCCCCCATTCACCAGATCTTCCAAAAACCTCACCATCTACTTTTCACACAAAAACCCTCTTCTGAAACCATGCCATGAAACCATTAAGTCATCCATTTTCCCCATCACACGCCCACCCACCAACCTCTCCGTTACTTTCCCTACACTGCACGTTGCTGCAGGCTGACTGGCCTGTTGTTTGCCATACTTGCCTTATCTTAACTCCCCTGGGAATAAGTACCACTACTGCTTCCTTCCACTGCTTCGGCAACTTTCCTTCTCTCAAGGATTGCCTGAACATCACCTTTATCTGCATATCTCCTTCCCCCCCCCCCCCCCCACACCACCACTTGAGGTGGCTGATCCTTATTCCATTTGGCTCTGATGCATTTCTTCCCTTAAAATTCATAACCTTTCTATCGTCTTCCTTTCCCACCTTACCATACATCTACACTTACAAATACAGATAAGTACTGCTCCTGTGTGGTTACAAAATTAAAAACAAGTGAATACTGATGGAAATATTTTTGAATCACTTTGTTTGCAGTACCTATAATCAAGCAACTGTTAAAAACGAGCAGCAACTTTCAGACGCCAAAAACTTTATTTGGATAACAAAAATCTCACAAATGTGACATTTTATTTTGGGGACTAATGTGTTTAATACTAAAACTTATTGTAACTGATATATGAAATAATACAGTATTTGCAGCTCAAGGGTAACAGCAACAAACAAATGACTGGTGTTCAAAGTACTTGCTTAAAAAATACAAATTTCACAATTTCATCAGCATAGATATTTGAGTTGGTTTAAGCTTTAAAAAGAGTGCACAAACCGGACCAACCTCAGAACAAAAAGCAACGTTTATTAGTTTATAAGTTACATAAAATAAGTCTATAGATACAGGCCAATAAAAGAAAATTGAAAATTAACTGCCACTACATGTTGAATATTTTACTCAAATTTTCAACATAAAAAATATTTTAGGTCATTTTCTTTATGATACTCATTAATATTCTGCACTGAAATTGTACTTAACACTTATGTTTTAGTGCAATCACATGTGGTATTCACAAAATATTCGCCACTCAGCTAAGCATTATACTAATAAGTAATTACATAAAAAAGTAAAATACACACCTTCATTGTTAAAATTTGAGTTTCCTACCACTTGTTATAACGGTAAACTATTTATTAGTACAAACTTCCAAATTGGCGCGAATTCTCAAGTTGGCAGCAAGCGCCGCCAGGTGGCTATTGATGGCTGCGCTTCTCTACTTCACCCGCCATTGAAGGACGAAAGTCGAAACTTAAAAATCGAAATAAAGTACTTACCCTTACCATTAAGAAACAACACACAGTCCGTCACATACACAAAGCCTTGCATATTTCACATAATCATAGGTTATTCTTAATCTCATAACACTCACAAGATGCGACTTTCTATCGGTTTCCACGGCTTCTCGTATTTCTCAGTCATCACGTTGGATAGGCATGGAAAAACATATTCTGAAGTAAATAGCGCACCAAATAACACGTTACCTTATTAACTGAATCAACTGCGTTTTCCTTCTTCAAATCAGCTTTCTCTCCAGACATATTTTGTGACGAAACTACAAACACATACACACTAAAACAATAAATATATATTAACAGACAAACCTCCGGCTAGTCTGTTTATACAGTTCACAAAGATGGCGGTAGCGTGGTCACGTGATCACACTTGAACTTCAAAAATAAGAAACACCAGCACAGCCACACGGAACACATTCAAACTTATATTTAGGCGGAAAATTTAAACGTACAATCCCACAACTACATCATACAAATAACAGGAAATATTTAAAAGTCCATTAAATTAACTTTTAAACACGCAATATGTCCCCTAGAGAAAATATGCGTATAAATAATATTTTAGAGCATTATTTATACGCATGGAAAATGTTATGTTTGTTTCACAACCGAAATCATTTTTAATGTTTGTTTCCATACGAAAACATAAGAACATTGATAGTGTATTTCATAGTACAAAAAAAATAATTTGTTTGTTTATTGATGCGTTTGAATATACTTATATAAATTACATAAATATCTAATGCATTATTAAATTTCTACAATATATAATATAATTAGGTATACATCATACGCAATAAACGTTTAGTACAAATGTTTACTCTGCTCTCTAGGCCTACATCTCTAGCGTACCATGTTAATGAGTGCCCAACATTAGAAAAAAAAAAAAGGAATGAAAAATAAAACTATTGAGTATACATAAATCCACACCTGTATTTTGTTTTAAAAGATAGAGAGGAGTATTCAACAGCAGTAAATAAAATATTGAAAAAAAAGGGGGCTCCCGGAATCCTAAAATTATATATATTTCCCAATTTCCCACCAACAAATGGAAAGAATTCCAAACAAATAACGGGCAAAGTGGTTATATCTCCTCACGAAATGAAACTAGGCATACGTTCTTGATTGGATAAGGAATCTTTAAATCTTTTGACTGTTTCTTGAAATGTTTAATACAAGATAAATATATTTCTCGCAAATTTCTACATAAAATATTGTAAAGTGTAGGTACTGGAAATATAAACTAACACTTTGTAGCAATTTTAATTTCTAATGGAGTAGGTGGAGAGGTTTTCTTGGATCTTGTGGTATGCTTAAGAATGATTTTTTTGCAAATGATTTTATTCCTTGATAAAAATGAGAGTGATTTACAGTGAGGGAGTATTGTTGATAGGTTGTTGTTGAGTCCTCGCCTTTTGACAAACATCTGTGCTCTGTGTGCTGAAGTCCAAAGCAAGTTAGAAAACATTGTAGTGAAGTCTAGTTCGCATGACCTGGGTTCCGAGAGAGATGGCGCAGGAATAAAAAAGCGGGACTTAAATTCTAGAGGACTCGAGTTCGAACCCAGGACGCGTATTTCAGAAAGCTCCGACTGTGCAAAGTTCAAAATTGTTAATAAAGAAATGAATAGCGAAGATTATGGTTATTTTTAGATGGAGATAGAGAGAAATGCGATTGTTAGGTGAAGATATTTTCAAAGGTTCCTATAACAAATAGGATTGTTGAGAGAACGTTTCCAAATGCAGTAACGTCTGTTTTTCGGAACAGGTATAAATGTCATCTCAACTTTGGAAGTCAAACTTATCTCAACGAACAACAAAAGGAAAGAACTGCACTGCATCCGTTGACATAAAGATGAGATTAAATTCCATTCACGCCCATCGCCTACTGCAGTGTGCATTTCATAATCGAGCTCCTGGTAACATTTGACTGCCGCGGCCAGAACCAATGATATATAGGGGGAGGCATTTTTCGTGAATAAATCTGAACACCTATCAGTCTGCAACACGGTATATCCGCAACAGCGGTTTATTCCTTGTGATTGGCGGCCGTCTGCGAGAGAAGTCGTTGCCTTGTTTGACCGAGCCACTCAGGACGCGTTTGCTTCCGCACTGAATCACTGTGATGTTTTTGGTAACAATCGACATGTATGTGAAAGAAACTCACCCAATCACAAAACACAGACGATGCTACAGTGTTTTGACCTTTAGCTAGTCTCGGAATTTTTTTTCGCGAAATCTGTATGACCCTACTGATATATAATCCATCCATCCGTCCGAAAAAGTTTAGAGCTTGCCAATATTTTTACGGACGGATGGAAAGAATTTGTTCGGGCCATCCGATTGGCTGCAGGTCACGTGGCCGACGGAGGGAAGCCACGGGCTATTGTAATCCCGCCGTGAAGCCGGCTGTTACGTTGCACGTGTGGGCGGGTCTAGACATTGTGGCTGCGTTTATTAACCCTCGACTCAAGAAGGTGGGCGGATATAACTGTCTATCTGTGACAGCTGGTTAGCTGAGTGAGACAGGGGGCCAGTGGCGGATCCAAGGGGGGGGGGGGGGGGCACCAGGGGCAATTGCCCTCCCCCCCCCCCGAAAAAACCAGTTGTCTGCTACATTAATATTGCCGACAAAAATTATTGTTTCTGAAACCAATAAAACATTTTAATATAATTAATGAATTTATTGTAGAATCATAAAATCTGGTGGTTGGATGTTATGAGTAGTGTGAGTAGATTAAATACAAATTTAGTAATTTTAAGACATTTTTTTCTCTGCAAGGGGCCGAGGTGGTGACCATGCTGGGATGGGTAGCCCTAGTCTCTGGTCATAGCTGAAGCTCTAACACCTTCTCCCGATCAGAAGGGGAGAGCGATCCCTTATACAGTTTTGTCTTTATTTACTGGCCCTGGAATGTTTTTTGAAACAGATCTGTGGGTCGACTCCTAAACCACGCCATGAGGGCTCGGATTCGGGAGGGAAGGTAGAGGATAGGCCGGCCTTCGGGTCGGAAAACACCGTGACTCCAATTTCAATAAGCTTTTCCTTTATTTGGAGCCTGGTTTCGTTGCGGGTGGTCTCCACCCGCCTGTAACGAGTCTCTGCTCTCTCCTTGCCTGTGTTATCCCCGACGCCCGGGAGTTGTCGTCGGCCGGAGGCGCGCTGCCCGCAGCGGGGCTCGTGAATTACAATTTTACAATTTAAAAGGTTTTTATTCATAGGCCTACATATTCACACTTTACATGTTTTGGACATTTTTTGGAATGGCATCCCAGCACGCAGTGCTCTTTTGCCAAAGTTATTTTATAATTATTTACAATGATTCATATTATTTACAGTTTTGGTTTGAATAAAAGGAAAATTTTTTAAAAACCTTTTGTTTTGTTGTTTGGAGCCTTCGTTGGCTCTATGTCTTTTTCTTGACGTTCAACACTTTTTAATATACATTATTTACACAGCAATTTACATTACAACTATATACATTATGAACCACTGCTGCTTTGAGCTGTTTCACTGACGACACTGTGGTGGGCGTTCGTATTTGGTCACTTCATTGGCACTTTGGTTGGTGTCCGTTGCTAGTGGAAGAGGACTTGGAGACACTGCCCGGCCACCGACGAGCGACGACGAGGTGCCGCCTGCGTGACGTCGATCTGCCCAGCTCGCCGCTAGCTTCAACCAAGCACCGTGCCTTCAACCTTGGAGCGTGGCGAGCCGCATCAGCCCCGACTGGAAACAGACTTTGTCTCTGGTCGGACGACTCGAGAAGTAGTAGTGGGCCCTCAATCAAAATCTAAGTCTTCCTCGCTAAAACTGGACTCTAAAAATTGGTTGTCTGTAAATTCGGTTTACGGACGAAAGTTTAACGTGACAACGTCATAACAAAACATTGATGAAATGATTGCATTCTTTTATGAATAAAATTTAATCATTTTTATTGAATCATCACTATTTTGTATGGATACAAAGGAGTGAAATGAAATCTACAATTTAATTGATAAATTTACTTTTATTTGCACTCATTAATTCAAATATGTTTATTACTTTAACGAAGAGATTATTTTAACTATGACTTTTATACATGTTTGCTATTTAACTTCTTCGAATCTGTGTTATTCTGTTAAGGATAGGACGATGATAGGAAAAGTATAGGAAACGAATGGGAGTGTTTCAAGTTTAATGTGCCTCGAAAAAGTCAAATCGATGGTTGTTCCAATCGAGTGGAAGAGAGATAGATGCGGCGCAAGCGTACAATGGGCGTAACGGGACACAGCGCAAGCGTACAATGAGCGTAACGGGACACTTTTTCGTGCGTGCAGACGGCGTTCATCGATTTATTAGACGTTGTCACGTCAAAAATTCTTCAACAGTTCTTAAAAGAAATGCTGGCTTTAACATTGTTTATGATGGTCTCTATTGTTCAAGCCGAGTGCCGGGTAATTGCGGTGTCACGCTGCTGACCTCGGGCCCTCGCCTCGGCGACACTCGGCGACACTCGGCGCAACTCGCCGTCCCCAGCGCCGAGTGGTGTCGCAAAGACACGCCACCTCGAACTACTCGCCGGCCCTCACACGCCCTGTCACTAGCCGCGCGAGTGTCACTCGCTCGTCACCTCTGTCGCAGGGGCGTAGCCAGGGGGGGGGGGGGGGTTAGGGGTTCAACCCCCCCCCCTAGCACCAAATCTTTAATTAATTTCTTATTCATCACTCAAACAAATTTCATATTAAAATTAATAAAAATTTTACCATTACAATATTTAAATTTAAGTACCGAAAACTGCTAAAATAGCACTATTTTACACCTTAAAATCCAAATTTTCCCGGAGGAGGACCCCCGGACCATCCGCTTTAATACAGGGGTGGGGGGGGGGGCATGCTTCTTAACACCCCCCATACACAAATCCTGGCTACGCCATTGCCTGTCGTCCCGTCGACGACAACCCGGGTGCGAGTTGTCGACTTCACTTCATCGATCTTGGTTCCACTTGTCCCGTTACTCGCCGAGCGAGTGTCACTCGCTCGCTCGTGGTTTGAAACCAGCCACGTGTATCAGTGTCGCTCGTCGGTAACTTCTACTCATCGGGCGACTATATACTCGCCGACACTAGACTCGAACCCGCGGCCCTCTTGTATTGGCGACGTCATCACATCGGCTTGCCTCGTAGTTACTCTCGTCGTGACGTCATCCTTCGGGCGGCGGGGCGTCGGCAGACCTCCTCTCGATGTCTCTTGTGGTCGCAGTGTGGTCTCTCCTTCCCCGCTGCAGAATCCGATCGCTTGGAGCAGGCTCAAAGGGTTCCCTAGCCCGATGCGGAGTCGACGTTGTGAGCGACGACACAGCTCCGGTACTGGCCTGGACGGCTAGCAGAGGTCGGCTAGGCCTCCACCGGACCACGGGTTCACCGGGTCTCAGTGCGATGTGGGAGTTCGGGGAAGGCGCCAGCAGTGCTGATAAAGTCTTAGGGCACAGGACACAGCCAACTGTCTGGTCAGCTGAGTGCGGTAGAGGGGCTGAGGCGGTGGCTATGCTGGGTTGATGGCCCCAGCCGCTGGTCATTGCGGAAGCTCTAATACCCTCCCGATCAAACAAAAGGGAGCGATCCCTAGCAGTTCTGTTCCTTTAAAAGCTCTGGAATGTATTAAAAAGGATCTGGAATGTTACTCCCACCCTACTCTATTAGAGCGCATATGTGGGAGGGGAACATGACGATGCCGGCCGTAAGGTCGGAATAATCTGTATATACCGTCGTGGGTGCAACGGTCATTTTAAACTATGAATGTTCCTTATTCTCCTTGCCGAAGTTCTGGGGGTATATAAGAGAAGTTTATTTAAATAAGCTAATAAGAAATGTAAGGCATTTTACTATAAATTAAATCTTAAAATATGGAACCTTTATGCTCTCGGGACTCGCTTACCGAACAGTCAGTTACATTGAAGGACAACAACAATTGCTAATTTATTGAAGTGTTTGAATAATTGATTAAGCAAGTATATTTGTTGTCCAATATTGCACAGGACTCACTCTCATTAGTCAATATATTTATGTATATTTTCAGTTTTCAGTCTAAACATTTTATTTGACTGTAATATGGTGGTAATTTATTAGCATATTATGTTTGTGTTATTGTGTTATTTGATTATAGTGTCTCTATGACATGTTTCACCAATAACATATCGAAAATTACTTCACACTGGCACATTCTTGATTCAGGTAAAGGTTTGTGCCAAAACCACACTAACTTAATACAAAATATAAATTGAAACGAGACTGAATCGGTACCTTGGATTTACACCAGTTCTGGTGGCCAAATGATTATATTTTAAGATAGTGTATAACATTCTGTTTGACCAACACTAGTGCAAAGATTACAAAATAATATAATTGTACAATTGTGAAAGAATAGGTCTATTAGGTAAATGAGATTAAGTAATACTAACAGTACTCCAATACAAAAAATGTTAAAGAAACTGACATCCCAAGTGGGGCTTTAATATACTTTAAATTATTTGTGTTTTAATTTTTTTTGTAATGATAAAAGACAAAATCTTGGGTCTACTAATTGTTTTAATTTATTTATAGACATGGAAACTTTGCACTAAACTTGTCTTATAAATTAACTTGTTTTTCATATAAGCCTACACAATGTTAATTCCCACCAACGTGAACCGTATTTTCCCAGTCGAGAATCTGAGGACAGCAGGAAAAAGAACGAAGGTCAAATAAAAACACCACAAAGAGTGAAAAACTTTATTTCTGCCAACCCGGCAAGGAACACGATGCGAAGAGCAAACAAGCGCAGCACTGCTCGAGCGTGTCAATTGAGTGAGTCATTTAATAAGGAATTAGCTACAATGTTGATTACGATCATAAGACACTAAATATCATATAATAAAGATTCATAACAAATTCGAAACTTACTGTAGCAGTATATTTGGTGCGGATCGATAAAATGCCCCCCGGCAGGCATAAAAATCACCCTGTGGACACTCAAGTCCACTACAATACACTATAGAAATTGAAAATTACCAAACAGGTATCCTTTCAAATAAATAAAACTTTAAAATAAATATTTTCGAAATGCAGAGTAGGTAATCAGCGTGGTGAGAGTGACGCAGGAGCAGAAGTGTGGAGGATATCTGCCTCAGCCCCGCTTCCTGCCGGGCCGGAACTGGCCCGTGGGGTCGGGCACCAGGTAGCGCTCCCACACCTCGGCGTGGTGCGCCCGCGCCATCCACGGCTTGAGCCGGCCGCTCCAGCGCAGCAGCCGCGCGCGCTCCACGAACTGCTTCGAGTGCCGCTTGCCGCTGGTCCCTGCAGGCCCGCCAACCCCTCCACCCCTCAACACCCCGCCCACAGTGAGGTCCGTCTATCCATCCATCTATCTATGCAGTGGGGAACAGCGATTTAAATCTTTATTTTGGATGTACACAATTGCTAGTTTGCACTGTGTATCAGGGAAAATTAGAATATTGGACAAAAAAGATGGATTAAAAAAAAAAAAAAAAAACTGCAGTGGTCAGGTCCCGCTACTTTCAAACAGCGCGCCGGGGCTTTCAAAACAAGCCAAAATCACAGCTGATGCCAAATGTCAAATTTTAACAGAGAATACCACGGAAGGAACTAGTCACAACAATAGAGCAGCATCGACGGAACAATGGACTGACAACGATGAGACGGTTGCAACAAAAAAAAAAGTAAACACAACCGCGTTTGACAACACAGTGGCAAATAGAGAACCCAACGGTACGTCACATTTCTGTCTGCACTTCGGGCTCTCTATGACATACAGTGCACACTAGCAATGGCTATTCGTCTTAAATGATGATTTTAAGTTCTATCTGTTTTTAATTCCTATTTCTGCTATATTTTCTTTAAATTTATGGCAAAAAGATTAGTATCTTTGAGAACATATTAAAAAAAAAAAAAATATGGGTGAATATAACTGATTTATTTTATTTGTCGCAAAAAGTTACACAGGCTTTTTACAATTCATTATATTGAAAAAGTGCATCATGTATCAGTCAAAATGACGCTGTTTCGGAGTAAATTAGAATCGTGGAACATTTAAGAATCATAGTTGTTCAGTAATGTAATATATTTTTTAATAAAACAGACTTCATAAAAAATAAAAACAATACCACGGAAATCTCCCGTTTTGAAAACGAAACTGGCCATAAAAGCTTGTCTGCAGCGACAGGGACACGAGCGGGGGGCACGTACCCAGGTGCTGGACGTGCCACAGCGGCGGCAGGCTCGACACCCTGCCGTGCAGCACGAGCGACATGGCCACGTCGACCTGGTCCAGCGCCGAGTGGGGCCCCACCATCGGCTCCCTGCCACACAGCGTCGTCACCCGTCAGCGAGGCGCACACGCCCTCCACGGCCCTCCGGCTCCCGAGGAACAAACCAACACTGCCCGAGAGAGAACATGCCCGTGATAGTTCTGCATTACGTATTCAGTTAATGTTGGCTCTTCATTTGAAACAGTTTGAACATGACTTGATGCAAGCTTTCGGACATGGTACACCATTGCTAAGCACATTTATGTCTGTGGCAGAAAACTACTAAAAAACCCAAAATACAAGAACACAAATTAAGCAAAAAATTGCTGTTGTCAACAGGATATAAACACCACATAATATTCCATAACAGGAATATGGTCAACAACGAAAAACAAAGAAAAATGGACTAAGAGAACGAAAACAACCCCACAAATGATGTCAGCACAAAAATATTGAACCCAAAAAAATTCAGCACAACAGTTGAAACAAGACAAAAATACGACAAAACAAAAAGACGAAACAAACACAATATTTTTCCAAAACAGAAGAGAATGAAAAAAACCCCCACAAATGATGTGCTTCCTTTATGCTAACTCTTAAGGTTTACAATAATGTTTGTAACACGCAATGCAATTAAAACTTTGATTTATCCAACCTTGTAAAAACATGCAGTATGTACACGAAAATAGAATGGAAGTGCTAAATGGTTTCTTTTAATAAAATTCACTGTAGTAAAACGTGTCTACTGAGAGGCTGGGTCGTGTATCCTAGGCACAAGATTTGGTGTGCGCGCATGTACTATTGAATAATTAGATGGGAGGAGGCACTTGCTAATTCGTAGCCCCAGGGCATATGTTAATCCTGGCCAGTATAGACTAAAAATGTGTGTAGTCTCGGCTACTGTTGAAATGAAACAAAACTACATACATCAACTTCCAGTTACAGTTTTCTGAATTCATACTGAGACACTCGATACTAAAGCCTACAATATTTCCACCGACTGTGAAACTACCACCTCAAATGCAGGACTTTGGTAATCATTACAACATACCCAAAATATAAATACCTCAATTTTGGTCCTCAATAAAAAGATGTTCAGCAGAGCCCCGCTAATCCGAAAATTCGGCTAACCTGATCGAGTTTAGGTTGAAAACAAACACAAAAAAACTTATTTCAGATTAGCGGGACTATTGTAGTTAATACTTACTTATAATCTGTTAAAGAGTTTTAAAAACATATAAGCTTAAACAGAAAATTACTTTACAGTGACACATTTTGCAGTTATGTTTTTACTACATTTCTAATGTATGACTAATAGAAACTATATCAAATCTTGCACGGTGCACGGACGCCGACGAAGCAGCTGACCTGGCGAGCGCGTCCAGCCACAGGTGCAGCCGCTGCGTTATGTTCTGGGCCCTCCACCTGTCCAGCTGCGCGACGAAGGCCCCAGTGGCGAGGGGGCAGGCCGTGGGGTCCAGCCCCGCGCCCTCCAGCCGAGCGTCCCAGGGCCCCGTCCAGCCGCGCGCTCGCCCCGTGCAGTCCTGGGAGAAGGCCCCCACCTGGGTTGCCCCCAGCGGCGCGGACACCAGCTCCCACAGGTCCCCTGCGCGACGTCACACAGGTCACACCTGCGCCGGCCCTGCAACCTGCTCATCTGCATGGTTCGTACTTTCTTGTGCAATCAAAAAATTAAGCAGCTTTTAACGACCATCTACCTTCATCGCAATTACCACTATAGACGTTTACAGATAAGTCCATTCTTTTCAGAATTACTTCCGGAACACTTATCTAACCCGAGCACAGTGTTAATCTGAAATGTGTATGTATTCCTAATACTTAATTTCATCATTTACAACATGTAAGTTCAAAGTCAGTCAGTACAACACACCTTTTTAGTTTAAGGATACAATATTAAATTTAAAAAAAATCAAAATGTTCACAATTGTACTGCACATGCACAAGGAGTTGTTTGCAGCCAAGAACAATAAAAAATGATTAGCATACTTGCAGGCTATCAGTCTTTATGAAAGAGTTTTTGAGGATTATTAGTGAAATGTAAGAACTTTAAAGAGCCCTTATTCGATTGAAGACAAATTAAGGACTTTTAAGGTTATTAAGGAGGCATACAACCCCTGGATGAGCACTTCAGTGTATCCTTTGAAAGTATAATATATAGTGTATTGTAAAATGGAATGGATCTTAGACAAATTGCTGTTTGGTTACAAAAAGTTGCATTGATTAGATAGGCCTTACCTGAGATAAACCTATCTTAGGTGGTGAACAAGAAACTATTGAAAATTTTCGATAACCTATCATTATTTCCACTAATAAAACTTTGTTTTAAAAGCATTTTAGTAAAGCTATATACCTATTTTCCCTTAAATGTTAATCTTAAAATGCACACTTGAATATACAAAAGTTAAAAATAAGGGTTTTAAGATATGGCCTTTATTGTATTTATTGCAGAAAAAAAATCACGGAGAAATCTAGGTTAGACGATGATGAAATGGTTATTTCAAATGCTTTAAATTACAAGGCAAATATAATGATGTTTTGTAACAATTCATTTATTTTGACAACATGGTGAGGTAAGCAGTCTGTGTTGAATAACTTGATCAGTACACGACACGGTGTAAGTAAAAGTTTTGCTCTCCTAATAATCACACAAACACAGTAAGAAGCTGACAGCGACGCACCTTGCACCACCGTGTCGGGGTCGAGGTACAGCACGGGACCGCGCAGCGCGCGGGGCAGCAGCTCGGGAAGCAGCGTCTTGGCCAGTCGCAGCCGCGTCTTGCCCACCGCCGGCAGGATGGTGTAGGTCATGGTGTGCAGCTTGGTGGACTCTATCCACGTCCTGCCGACACACACACGCACCTCTGTGACTCGGACCGGGCCGGCTCGCAGGATGGACGACTGGAGCTCTGCGCTGTGGGACGGCACAGCTGTCCACTTCAAGTTTCCGTTCTCAAACAAACAATGTTTGACCAGGGGCGTAGCCAGGGGGGGAGGGGGGGGGGGGTAGGGGTTCAAACACCCCCCCCCCCCCCCTTAGCCACAAATATTTAATTAATTTCTTATTCATCACTCAAACAAATTTCATATTAAAATTAATAAAATTCAAACCATTACAATATTTAAATTTAAGAACCGAAAACTGCTAAAATAGCACTATTTTACACCTTAAAATCCAAATTTTCCCGGGGGAGGACCCCTGGACCCCCCACTTTAATACGGGGGAGCCATGCTTCTTAACACCCCCCCCATACACAAATCCTGGCTACGCCACTGTGTTTGACGAAAGTCCGCATCAGCACTGGACCGGGTCTACCCTCTACCCTTGCTCTTGCACTAATGACCAGACCTACCGCAGGAGTGTTTGGCGAGCGAGACGCGGGTGTTCACGGACACACGCAGTACGTTGATTACTCTCATCAGCGTAGCAGCTACAAGAATTAGATAATTTCTTTCTTTAATTACCATTGTTTATATAAAAAAAAAAAAACTTCAGTATTGTACACATTTTGGTGAATTTATCAATATTAATGGTTTTCTTATCATTTGAGTAAGGACCAGATTATATATTGAATTGTGGTAAACCCGAACTAACACTGAAAAGCATGTCAATACACCAAAAAGCAATTAAAAATCATGAAATTAATCAATATATTTAATCAAAATTGAACTCAAGTGAAAAAAAAATTAATCTTTTGATTTATTAAATTTAATGAATTTAAATTATTTAGCATGGACTTAGTACCAACATGTATGTACTAAATGTGGAAAATATTTTGCTATTTTTGATATTGCAACTGATATGTATAAGAAATTTTTGCATTACACCATGGAACATTTTTCAGACATAAGTACAAATACTTGCCCGCTTTATTTTTATTGTTTCCAGTAGTCATAACAAATTATTATATTGTAAAAGTACATAATGTATTTGTCAGAATGACATTGTTATGGTGAAATAATTATCATTGAACAAGTGTATTTGTTGAAAATTGTGTTATCTTTGCGAATAAACCGAGTTTGTGATAAAATAAAAACAATAACACCAAAATCTCTAGTTTTAAAAACGAAATTAGCTTAAGGTTAATTAACGACAGAAGTTTCCAGAGGCTGTGTTTGCTGGGACACAATGCTCGCGGCACGGAGGCTTACGAGCCGAACCTTCGGCAAGGCCCACCGTGTAGCGAGGATCGTCAAGGCACACTCTCGAGACTCATGTTAGCTCACGGACATGAGCCGGGGCCCGAGACGCAGTCCAGCAGCACTGCTAACGCACTGCTTCGTACGGTGTCACACTCTCAACCACCTAACCAAGAGCTCCTGCACGCAAATACGATTTATAAAAAACTGTACTCATCTTGACCTCCATTTTCAGACTAGAAATTACTAAAAATTACTTCTATTTTCCAAAATAATTTGAGTTTAAAAAATTTACAGAAGAGGGATATGCATCATACGTTAATCAACATGCTCATTTGCCATTGAAACAGAGATCAAGTGGAATGGTATAGGATTGGTATTGCATCGATGCGGCCTGATTCAATCCTCCTGTTCGGTCTCCAATAGTTCTTCAAAATCTCTCCGAGGAAACCAAATGCTGCGGTGGTGCCTCACTGCAGACGGCCGAAGATCCCTGTGTGGTCCGAGCCGCGTCGCGCTGACCTGAGATGCGTGCGCTCCTCGGCCGTGGTGAGCAGGTGGAAGGTGACGGGCCGCGCCGTGTGGAGCAGCACGCTGTTCACTGCCACCATCAGCCCCCCCAGGCTGCTGGAGTCCCCCACAGCCATCACGTGCATGCCTGGCACGCCCTTCGTCCCGGGGTCCGTGGTCAGGACGCTGGTCGCTGGTCACCAGAACACACTCCCCTAACGTCCCTGCAGCAGTTGGCAATGTACAATCAAGTTTATAAGAAACAATAAATTAAAAGTAACGTTGGCTAAAGTGCTTTTTGAAAAAAAAAAAATTTCAATAATTTGTCTATGTAATCTAAAACATAAGATGAATTTTTTTCATGCTAACATACTTATCACCTTAATGCTTAACTGTACACTGAACATTCTAACACGTCAAGTAGTAAAGAAACAAGTATGAAAGTTCACATGTAACACTTTTCTACATCCAGTAAGATTTTTGCATGTGTATTCCTCATGCAATGCAATGAAATTGTAATGCTAGCCAATTTGACCTCGGTTTTCTATCGTTTTCTGAAATAACTCCACGTAAATGCTACATTAGAGTCCTACCAAAAACCATGGCTGTTTTTTCCCCCCTCAAAGCTTCTGATTAGTAACATGGTATTCTTTGGCTCTACAGACCTTTTGTTGACAAGACGTAAAACTGTCTGCCAATGGTTCTCAAAGAGTTTGCGAGGGCACACTGGAGTACCTTATAAGATTTCAAGGTGCAGCCTGAGGTATTCCAGAGAAATATGTGCCCAGATATAAAAATAAATATAGTTACTCTATTATACCATTTCATTATGGATATAATGCTCTTTTTTCTGACACAATATTATTATTTGTTATGTGAATGATTACAGGTTTTACTCAATCAGTGATTTAGTTCAATGTGGCACTGTAGTCACTCTTTCCTGGTTGTAATAATTATTACAACATATTTCTCAGAAATTTGTACATTGTGTGCCTAGAATTATTTGTAGGGCTTTAAATGTGCCAAGACTTTAAAAAAAAAGTTTGAGAACCATTGGTGTATGCCAAGGACTCCTGCAACGCTAGAAGCAATGACTTGACGAGTGTGATGGCTGGAGTGGGAGGCGGGCAGCGCCAGGGAGACGGAGGACAGCTACCAGGCGACGTAGAGGGCGGCCCGACGTCGCCCCGCGAGGAGGCGGCGTGCCTCCCGGCGGGACCCGCGGGGCTGCGGTAGTGCCGCAGCAGCGACGCGGGCGGGGACCACTCCAGGTACACCACCAGCGCACACCAGCACGCCAGCAGGGACAGCAACACACTCGCTGCAAGCACACCCGGCCCACTTCGTCAAGAGCTGCTGCCGAGTCGCGAGAACTAACAGAGCACTTCAACACCACTGCATCGCGCAAGAGCTGTGTTCCCCTCTCGCTGGCGTGCATGGACCAAGTCTAGCGGACCACACCGCTGAAGACTCACTTCCTACAATCAGAGTCTTACCACTGGCCATGCCTAATTCCTCACCTTACCTTTGACCAGGGGCGCAACAACAGGGGGGAGGCAAGGGTATTTTGCCCCCCTCTGAAACCTTGAAGTGAGGGCAAACGGGGGCAAAGAAAGTGCTGGGTAATTAATTTTTAGATAATAAAACTGCTTAAATAGCACCATTTTCCACCTTGAAATACAAATTTTCCCGGGGGAGGACCCCTGAACCCCTCGCTTCAATAGGGGGGATCGATGATTCTTTATAAAAAGGTATATTGCCCCCCCTTTGGAAATATAGTTGTTGCGCCCCTGCCTTGGACCACAGCAAATTCTTTCTGTACAACTACACGTGCTAGCTGCATTAAATGCTTTAGCATTTCTGCAATTAGTCATCTCAGTGCCAGTAGCAAAAAGGCTAAAAAAAAAATTACTACTATTTTCATCCTTGATGTTTTCAAGAAGGAAAGCCCGTATTTATGGCTGAACCCAGATGTTGGAAAATGGCCCTACATGTATGGAAATATATTAAGGCCATACACCAAACACGTACACACTGGAACAGCTTCCCTCTGGATGCAAGTTTGTAAATACTGAATTCAACATATATAAACTATGAAAATACACACTAGTAAACACTTGACCAATGGTACGTATGTCATGCCTCTCTACCCAATGAGGTTAAGACACAATTGTTTGTAAGGAAACTGTTGAGAGAAAAAAAGTAATTCTGAAAGAGAGACACCTTTCTGAAGGAGGGAATAAATAAAAATTTTAAGATTTTTTTTTTTTTTTTTTTAATTTCTGAACATGTTTATGAATCATTCCCTAGGAGGGCGTTTAATACTTCATGCAGTGTACCAAGTTTAACAAGTGGTTAGGCTAGCCACATTACGAAAGATGTGATATGAGAAAGGTTGGGTTAGCTACATTCAAATTATCTTAAACCATATGACCAGTTTGTTAGGTTAGTTATATTTAAAAAATCAAGAATAATAAAGATAATTGGTTAAGTTAAATTAGTTAATTTAAAAATTGGAATTCCTAACCAATAATTGAAATAATTTAACAATAATTAAGTACTTAGCCTGTCCACACTATTTTTAATTTTTTTTTTGTATTTTAAATGTAGATAACATAATCCAACCAACCATTCTCACAATATTGTAGATTTGTAATATATAAACATAACCTAACAAATTGTTAAAACTATATAAACACCCAGTGACACTTTCTTAAAGAATTATTGGACGAAAACATGCCAGTAAGTAAAAATAAAAACTTATTAACTTCTAATTTTATTTTTTCCTTTCAGATAAGATACTGCCCTTTTGGAAATTACCAAGAAAAAATTTAATACAATGTAGGTACCCAGATTCACTTTAACCTCAGTAACAAATACACCGCTAACACTAGTACAACAATGCTCTCACCAAACCTCAGGCGAAGTAACATACTTGTAGCTGAGTTACATCTCAACATTTAGTTGATTTCTTTATGTGATTAAATTTCTGCATTTAAAATAAGAAAATTGAATTTGTATCGTCGGCATGATGACAAATTTATAATTGTTCGCGGGTGATATAATCGTAACGCGACACCACTTCAGCAGTATCGAGTTGAAATAACCCGCAAACATTCTTCGACCCTAGCCCCAATATCCGCATTCTACCTGCATTACATTTGACAGTTCAAACACTGACGTTTAAAATTCCCTCCGTTAACAAAATTGTGCAAACAAATTTATAATGAACAAAAAATAACCAAATAAATTGAAACTGCAAGTTAATTATTATCTTTGTTTTGCTATTAAATACTTAGCACTGTATTTTCTTTTATCAAAACATCTTCCGTACTTAAAAAAAAAATCGTACCTAAGAATTTTAAGGCGGCAATTTCAAATTCTCTTATAAATGAACAACAGAAAGTCTAAAATATAAATGTGGACGTGAGCTTTCAAAATATAAGTCCAACGTTTTTATTCAGGATAAGTTATCTGAATTCTTAAGGAGGTGGTCATGTCTGCATGATTCATTCTAACTGTGTGAAGCTGTTTTTTCCTTCAACTAATTTTTGCAACATATTGGTTAAACGCTCAAAACATTGTCTGAAGTGTAAGTGTAGTAATTGCAGCGTGGAAACAGTTTTAAATGCCTTTTTTGACGTCACAACGTCTATTAAATCGATGAACGCCGGCTACACGCACGAAAAGTGTCCCGTAACGCACATTTTCCCGTTACGCTGTGTCCCGTTACGCTAAGTGTACGCTTGCGCCACATCTATCTCTCTTCCACTCGATTGAAACAACCATTTGCTAGTCGGCTACCGGCAGTCACACACCAAACAGTAGCAGGCAGTACGCGGAAACTATTAGTTACATGTTTTTACATGTCTTCTATTTTATGTTGTGTTTATTTACAGTTTACAAATAGTCGCCTCAGTGGCATGTCTAATAAAAAAGCGCTGAAAGTTTTGAGCATTGTGAATGTGTTCCCCCTTATCGAAACTCTTTTTCTGTTTCACATGATGATGATGTAGATGTTCTAATTAAGTACTCAAATATTAAGGGAAGTAGCCTATATGTGTTATTATATAATTTTACTGCATTTAATAATTATTAATTGCTACACTAATGAAATATTACTTGTTACAGATATTTGCATACGTATGCACACACAAAGGCATATACCTACAGCTCAAAACGAATAAATATAGTTTAAAAAACTAAAAAACATGCTTTTAAAGAATATCAAACTAAAAAGTTAAAAATAAATATAGTTTAAAAAACTAAAGAAACATGCTTTTAAAGATTATCAAACTAAAAAGTAAAAAATAATTTTAAAATTAAATTTATGACAATAGTATATAAGCAATACTAGTATAAATGAGAAAAAAGCTTGAGGCGCTTTGTGCCATATTTTTTGAATATTAAGCGCCCCATGCTTTTTTCTCATTTATACTAGTATTGCTTATATACTATTGTCATAAATTTAATTTTAAAATTATTTTTTACTTTTTAGTTTGATAATCTTTAAAAGCATGTTTCTTTAGTTTTTTAAACTATATTTATTTTTAACTTTTTAGTTTGATATTTTTTTAAAGCATGTTTTTTAGTTTTTTAAACTATATTTATTTTTAACTTTTTAGTTTGATATTCTTTAAAAGCATGTTTTTTTAGTTTTTTAAACTATATTTATGTATAATTATCATAGGGAAATGAGTTACCGACACTACCTATTACCATCTGAGATAACTATTTGGAGTTGCAACGTCACAAAGAAATGGTAAAGTCTCTACGAATCATTTGCAGTTAGATGTATGGATATAATATTAGAATTTACCGGGGAAAAAAGGCCGGGAGTAGAACCCACGATCGCTGAATCCGAAAGCTGACGTCACAGAAGTCGCGCGCCTTAGACCGCTCGGCTAACGAACGTACTGAAATGGGTGGGACATTTTACAGTGATCAGTCACTCTTTCTTAGTCGAAAGAGTTACAGACGGACAGACAAACATACAGGTGAAGCTAATATAAAGCATGTAAAAAAAGAGGGGGATTTTTTCAGAATTCAACTTCTTTCGGGAGTTTGGTCCGGGTGTGTGTGTGTGTGTTTGTCAATGGTGCCATACAATTATTAAAAAGAAAGTTCTTTATTTAAAATATAAAACGAATTAAACATAATCTTTAAAATACCAACAACCAACCGGTTTTGTTTATATATTTATTTATTTCCCGGTTAATAAGGGGGCCAGAGGGTTTCCCCCTCCTCCAGTAAACGTATTTGCACAGACGTACACACATACATACACACATGAGATAGAGTACTTGCCCCCTCACAACAAAGGACTGGAGGGTATGTCCCTGAAGCTCTGTGGCTGGAGTGGCTCTGAAGCAAATGGCGCCGGTAGAGAGCGCAGTGGGCGGGACGCGCCGACCTGTAAGCCTTGAGGATGGGGCGGGGCGCGGGAACCAGTGGTTTGTCTGCCCTTCCAGCGGCGTATCTGCAAGATGCATGCAGGGGAAAGTCTCTCGCTAGCGAGGGGCGGCACCAGAGACAGAGCCAGTAATAAATAATACACGAGTCCTTTCTCGTTCGAGCACGCATTTTCCCTTTCTTTGGCTTCAGTTCGTGTCTCCGTTGGAAACCTGCACCGGCTTGTACTAATTATCTATAGCCAGATGACTTCTAATGGATGGATGGGGGTGGTAATGTGACGAAGTTTTAGCAGATATCTATAGACACAGTCCCTTGCTACGCCCAAGGAAAAAAACAAACAAACAAATGTGTTTAGGCAAATGGGAAATAATATTTCTTTTATTAATTCATCTTTAGGCCAGCGGATAGACAATGTTTTTTGTTATTTTGTTTGGTGTAAAAACTTGTAAAATATTTGGTGTGCCAACTCTGGAGCAAGCCACATACAATTGGCCTTGTGAAAAAACATTAATTTTCCAAATTTAAGCCAGCATTAGTCATCGATTGGCACACAATACTACTTACAGAGCTGTTCACGCGGCGAAACACTAGCATAGCCACAGACTTGATGAGCACATACAAAAACTGTTTGAGGACGAGTTTCGAACAGCTAGATTAATAACTTATTTATCGAAACTGTAATTGAAATAAAACAATTTTCCTGAATACGGTCTGCGAATTTATTGTTTATCTATGGTTGTGTTTGCATCATGTCCTCCACATTCGATTACGGGCCCGCCACCTTGTGACGGTCATGGTTTGCATTACATAAAAAAAAAAAAAACTTTAATTGAGATATTCCTTCATGATTGTAAAGGCAATCTCAAGTAGTTCTAAAACGTTACATCTTCCTTTGAAAGTGACGACGTATTCACAGGCCTATGATTGGTCGTGCTGAAGGGACCTCGGCAAGTCCCCTGCACAAGGCGAACGATCACGCGTCGGGTAAAGGGAATCATCTTCTTAATACTGTTGCGAGTACTGTCGTTAAACACGAGGGGGAGAGTTCATCTCCCGAATGTTTCCCGGATCAACGGCCAAACACCCATATTGCTGGGTTGGGCGCCTCCTCTCTACTCTTCGCTGGAGGCGAAGACCACAGTCCTCGATGTCAACAGCCTTACATGGATCTAGAAACATTTCAGCTTTTCTCAACAGGGTTAGAACTACCACAAGAGGAGCGGAAACGGTTAAGAGAGACGATTCTATAGAAAATAGGTAGAATATATTCTAACGGCTTCGGGAATGTCTGTCGAAGACGTGCATTGACAAGCTGCGTGAACTTAGTTGGCAGTGTTGTTTATTGGGACCTCCAATATTTTGAACGTGCTTCCGATACTTCCGTATCGTAGCTTCTTAAAAAAAACGGGGGAAGGAAATACGTATTATTTAATTATTGGTTGCGATTTAACAAAACATAAACTGTGTGTATCTAAATGAACCAAAATTTAATTCCATTTGATTAAAGAAGACATTGCTGTGCAACTTCATACAATTCATTAAAAAAAAATTTTAAAAATTAATTTGCACAATTAAATAGTTATTTTCTGTATAGTTATTGGGAGGGAATGCATACAAATATTTCAATAAAAAAAGGTATAAATAATATGCATTTTGGCACAAAACATTTTTTACCAACCATTATTTTTTTTTCTAAAACATATTGAATCAATGCTTCATTATTAGAAAGATTAAAAGAAAAACATTCACAAGCAATAGCGTTTGTGTACGTTTGGAATAGAAACTGTGAACACTTTTCAATATCCGCAAACACAACTATTCAAGTAATAATGGAATGGAAAAAATCCAGGTGGTACATAATTCATAACGTCATCTTGTTTCGGATGACTTAGACGTTATTTTGCAAACTTGAAATACAATTTGAAGCAATAAAATTTTTTAACTTGTGTTGAAATAAACATATTTTTTTGAACAAATGTTTTTATGACTGATTGTTGTATTAGGGCATGTTTCAATTTGTTTGTAGTCGTATAACGACACATTCTAGTTTTGTACGTGTATTTAAATCTGATAATACTGCAAAAGTAAAAATAATTATGTAAAATGTATATGAGCATAACAGAAACTTATTAATAATGTGTGTCCGTCGCGGATACAATTTTAATTTTTTAATCAGCGAAAAATGTCCAAGGAAGTTCGGGTATGCGTACGCATATATATGCACCTGTTTGAACGCTTGTTACGTATGCATTATTTTTGAGTAGGTAACACGTATTTAAAAGTTGAAACATTTTTGGTTAAATATAAAAGACTGATATGCTCCAAAAGCATGGAAAACGAAATAACTCTAAAAACGTGTGATTCTTTAAGTGCTCGCTAGAGATGTTGCGGACACGGAATTTAATGTAGAATTCTTTCAAAGCTACAATTATCTTATAAAAAACTAAAAAAATATTTCTGCAAAACTCCGTTCCCCCGGAGAAACCCCCGGAATGGCCACCGCATGGGGAGCCCAAGAAAAGAAACGGGCTCGCCATTTGGAAGCCACCTGGTGGGTTTTTTTCTGTTCCACACCACCGTTTCTTTGGTAGCCTGACTTGTTACAAGGGATTGTATTCCTACCAGAGAAAATGCCGCCATTTTGTCTGGGCAATCCGCCTTGGAGGAGCCGGGGCGCGAACCCGGGTCCTACAAGTCACAAGGCAGGCGCTCTACCCCAGAACCAGAGTGGTAGAGCGGATACTTGCAGTCTTCCTAACACCGACAAGATGTTACTCCTCGCGTTTATTATAGTTTGGTTTGTCTGACAATTGATTTGGGAAGCAATCATGTAGAATATGAATAAAATTTAAAAAAAAAACGCGAGAGAGGGTTTTAGTACTCGCCAGTGATGTGTAAAATCTAACCTCGGTTGAGTGTTATCTCATTGCAAATACACTTATAATACGGAACTCGGACACGAACTTTTACGTAGTTTATGTCAACCTTCAATCACGCCGACGATGGCTTTCAGCTTCAGTACCGTGAAAAAAACCTTCAGAATCTCAATGTCGCTTTTGTTTTCAAAATCATGATCACGTAGCACTTGCCTTCACACGGGGTTGGACCCTGGGGTCCGGGTTTTTAAACTAGTGAGCAAGTTACAGTAACTTGGCAACTTGAGGTTTCAGATATTAGTCTAGGAGGGTTGTTGTAACCCAGAGTGAGGTTATGTGGCGCAGTCCGTGTTCGATAGCAGCGCCTGTTCGAGTGCTCTCACGTAGTGACACAGCATCACCTCTCGATGACTCTTCTTAGCATAACGTACCGGGGCATTTTAGTCCGTGTCTCCGTGAGGAGAAATCAGTTTGGATTTTTAAATTATAAAATACTCTTTTATTTCAAAACGTGCTACTTTATTTTTTCCGCCACAAATATGTAGCCACGTGGCACAGTACAAAACATGTTACGCTGTACAGCATACCAAACTTTTTTTAAGGTTCCTTCAACTGTAATTGAGCAAAATATGTAGTGTCCAAATATCCGGGAGTTACAAAATACAGGGAAAAGTAGTCTAAAAACAAAACCCTGTTGTCTGTAATGTCAAAATTAACAATGCGTTGAGTAATTTTACACCTGAAGTCGGTAGACTCAGGAAATAAAACAACAATGCAATGAACACCGAGTAAGTCGCTAGGCGGCGTGGTTGACGTGTTGTGAACGCTACACACAACTTGTGAAGACTGGCCCTATTGAATCAATTACTGTGGCTAACTAACCCCAGCAAGGTTCCGGCTACTGCTTATTCATAACAAAAGTTAATGTAATTTCGTATATTATAATATATATGCCTCTAATAATAAAGGGATGCTTTTAAATAATTGAAAAATATTAACTTTTTATTTTTTTGACGTGACAACGTCTAATAAATCGATGAACGCCGGCTGCACGCACGAAAAAGTGTCCCAATACGCACATTGTTCCGTTACGCTGTGTCCCGTTACGCTCATTGTACGCATGCGCCGCATCTATCTCTCTTCCACTCGATTGGCCTATGCGTCCGAGGAGAAGAAAGACAGCGGCAGCACACAACTTACATCTACACGTGAACTATTTCGTCGACTGGTTATAAAGTGAAGTGAAAAGTTAATGTGGTTTTCATTGCTTATTACAACAACAATTTCGGCAATAAAGGTTAATTATTCTTGAATTTTAAAAATCTGATTACTAGTATAATTTCAAGTATTTATTCTTTTATTATTAAAATAAAAATGATTCAATTTTATTTATAAAAGTATGCAATCATTTCATCAATGTTTTGTTATGACGTTGTCACGTTAAACTATCGTCCGTAAACTGACTTTACAGACAAACAATTTTGTTTTTTTGAAATTTATAAATATAATAATATATTAAATAATATTAAATAAATTATAATTTATAATGCAAAAATATAATACATACAGGGACATAACTTCACTTTCATAAATACACTTGAAAAAGTTTATAAACTCTATTTATACATTAATATTCACAAACAATAAAGTTTTTTTAAATTATATGGACCAATATTCAATATCAATCGCTAAAGTATAAGATTTAAAAGCACATATATAATTTTTTAAATATATAGTGGCATGAATTACGGTTATATACCTACGTAGTAAATAGCCTTAAAATAATCAATCTCACTGCATATTCACCTCATTAAGGATAGTATTAAAACAATAATTGTAAAACACACATAAAATTTTAAAGAGGAAAGTGTCAAATTTCTTAACACTAATGAAAAAGGACCTTAGTACTCTTACTCATAAGAGTGAAAAACAAAACAAACTCGTCTTTATTTTCAATGCAGAACATTTATGCACAAATGAAAAAAAAAAATTGCTAAACAAACAACCGGGAATTTATTAAATAATGTTTATGCCCAGTTTCACACCTCCCACTAGGATCAAAAAATAAATTTTCTTAATTAAAAAACTATATAACCCCCCCCCCCCCATTTTTTTAACACGTTAGCGATATGACTTTTAAAATTGATTAAAATGTGCTAGTATTTTGTATTTGGGTGTTAATTATTCACGCCCAAATTACTTGCTTCCAATTTTTTTTAGATGAAATTCAGAAATGTAATTTTTCATCCAGAACATGGTTTTCACCATCTTTTAACTGGAATTTCGTAATAGTGCGTATCATTTACAAGGAAAAAATGTGATAAAAACAATAACAACACCGAGTATACGGGTTTATTTACGTAACCTAGTTAATGCATTATGCCAGATTAAAAAAATTAAAGATTAGGTACTGATGTGAGAACTAAATAATTGAAAACAAACATTTATAATAGTTTTGAATTATGTTTTTAATGATCGACTTTTCCCACAGTCAGTTAAGATACCCGTTTAGATGTATGTCATCATTAGTCATAGATGTATGTAATACTTGAGAAGCAACACTCGAAAGGAAATGAAGGACGATGTGGAGATCGACTCAGCAGACGGACGTGGTCACGTGTCTTCAACTACCAGTGGTGTCATAGAGGCGGACACATGGCAGACGCGCTGCCCGACACAAAGATGGGGGCGGACACCGAGACACACGAGACATGACACACGTCGTTAGCGGCCAAGTGGCCTTCTCCTGTCGGACAACACGGCAGCACCTGCACTTTATAAACCATCTCCTGCAAGATCCCTGTCACTGGGAGCAATCCTGCCAAGTGGCGTGATGGCGGCGAGGCTGCTGCTACTGGTGGCGCTGCTGGGGCCAGCCTGCTGTGTTCAACCAGACCTGCTGGAGTTCCTGCAGGCTGTCCTGAGGCCTCCTGTGGTGGTCCTGACTTGCTGGAGCATTCGTGGGTATCTCCTGCTGGAACCTGCAACCTGGCTGCTCATACCTCCATGCCTAACGTTATAAAAATAACACGTAATAAAATTTGGTATGCAAAGTGTGAACTACTTATAAAGTCAGTAATACTTTAAATTTTATTACAAAAAGATAATATCTGAGTACAGTTGCCCAAAAGATTCACAGTACAAAAACAGTCTTTTTTGACGTAAATACGTCTTTAAAATTGCTTCCATAGTGGGAGGCAATTAAAAAAAAACGAATGATAACAAAATTGGGGGATACAGTTTGGTGTTGCAGCTACATGTCTATCATCTCCATCCAAAATTTAGTTACACCGCTGTATAGCTTAAGGACCAAAAAATTCGTTACGCTAAGCGAGGACTGTGACGCATCGCGCGCGGTGGAGGAGGAAGCCAAGCCATTTTGAGGTCATTTTGCTGCATTTAGAGATTACCGTTTATTATAACCTTTGACTCGGAGAAGCTACGACGTTCGTTTGAGTTTCAATCGCCAGCTCTCGTCCAAATATATCGATTGCAAATATAAAACATTAGTGTACAACAGTTACAGGGAATATATAGCGTTATGTACACATATTCACGCGCAACACACGGTCGTGTCCATGACACAACCACACACCTTTTTTTTTTTTTTTTTTTTTACCTTGTACTGACGCTTAGAACCAATTCTGGAAAGTATCGGTAATTCTGCTACCTGTCACACCAGACAGTTAATAATCGTATATCTGTTTCACTTGATAGGAGAGTCGGTGGAACTGGTGAAGGCTCTGTCCCAGGCTGGGTTGATGACGTCAGTGCAGGACTGTCATGGCCACATCCCAGCTGCAACACCTTTCCAGCCAGTCACCTTCCTGCTGGACCTGCAGAGTGAGCAGGCTGCTGGTGTGATGAGGCAGGTCAGTAACTCTTCAGCCACAGAGTGCCAGTAATGTTGCCTACCCTCTTTGAGTTACTTTTATCGCAAGGTATACTTTCTTTATGTGAGTTGTGGTTACTTTATCTCTGTAGAAGTTATAAACTTAAGTACATCCACATAGCTGTGTTTGAATGGTTGAATTTAACACCTATTTGAAAGTTTCAATATACAATTTTTTTATATTACTAATTTTATGACCAATTAATGGTTAATAAACTCTTTGACTTGAAATTTATTTGTATAGAATGATTTTATAAAAAAAAAAGTTTGATGTGTATTGTGAGCTGATTATTATTACTATTACAAATCTAATGTTCTTGCCAGTAAAGAGGACATAATGTTGAAACATAAACATAATTTACCCAGAACTCTCATATCTGGTTCATGTAATTTTGTTAATGAAGTAATATGTTGATGAATGTTGCAGGCTGATGATAGAAACATGTTCTCACCACCTCATCGATGGTTGTTGATCAATGCTCCCCCTGGGAATAATGTGTCCAATTTCACTGAACCGAGGGTTACAGGTAACTAAACCGTCAAATATGTTAGAGCAACTGATGAAAAAAAAATTGTGATATGATCAAAAATACAAAATAAATAAATGTAAAGAGGTTTCATCCAAATATCATCATGAAATGAAGTAGCTTGGCTTCTGGGTTGTAGCCGTGTCCTTGGCAAATAATTCACCAACGTTTCGGTCCACATTGCAGTCACCATCATCAGGGAGCAGTTACCTACTGAGGTTCTTACAATTCTTTTCTTTTTTTTTTTTTAGACAACAGCCCCTCCACGCTGAAGTCAGTCTCGCACAAACGAAGTGATTGCGAGCCCTGTTAACCAAATGGGAGTGAGTTTAAGGGAGGTTCTTAATGCGTGCCAGATGGAAGGCCTATACGCTTGAGGTTCTTACCAGTTGTCCTGTCTTTACATACTCTGGGAAGGTGGGCCAGTAGGTAACTGCTCCCTGATGATGGTGACTGCAATGTCAAACGAAATGTTGGTGAATTATTTGCCAAGGACACGGCTACAACCCAGAAGCCAAGCTACTTCATAAAATGGCCGTGAAAGCCTGCGAACATTATTATCCTGATGGAACACAGTTCTTGCGTGTGTGTGACGGTCTCGTAGCAGCGAGGTGCTGAGGAGCAACCGTGTTGCAGACACTCCTGCCCAAGAGGGGGCCGGCGCCCGGGACACGTCCCTGCCCATGTTCTCCTCCATGAAGGTGTTCGTGGACAGCCAGGTGACGCTGGTGCACAGGAGGGGGCAGGGCAGCTTCTCGCTGACGGAGGTGTACAGGCTGGGGCCCGACCAGACAGCTGTCTTCACAGCCACGGGACAGTGGCAGAGGGGGTCGGGCCTGCTGGGCTGGCCCGCCAGGCGCACCAACCTGCACAGGACCACACTCAGGGCGGCCATGGTGGTGCGTTAAAGATTCTTGTTCTCCCCTTGAACTATTTTCACATTGTCTAATATCATGTGTCAGTTTTACTTTTTATAAGTTGTAGAAATTTCCACTGAATTCTAAATACAACTTTAGAAGTCACATTAACTTTTTCCCATTTGTATCTTTTGAAGATGCGCAAATATATATCTAGGTTGCAAGATAATGATAGATGAGTATTATAGGTAATCTAAAACCATTACCATAGTAGTTTTTCCAAGGTTTTAATCAAACTAAAAGTGTATAGACACTCATAGTGATGTTATTTGGTTCATTCGCGATAAATTTAGTTATGTTAAACCTTTCAAGCAATATATATTTAATAATTTACTGTTCTGTATTCAAATTTACGCATTCAAAAATTGTCATTTTTCTGCATTTCGCAGTTCTTTCAATCAACTGGTTCAACAATAATTTCCCGATGGGAAATATTACAAGGGCAAATTCAATTAAATGTCTGCTGTTAAGTTAAATTAACTGTCAAACTGTCGCAGGTCACTGAAAATGAGACGCTAGACCATCTGACGGATTTGCACAACATTCATGTTGACACAGTAACAAAGCTAAACTATATTCTGCTGCTTCATATTGGTGATCTCATGAATGCGAGGTGAGTCAAAAACCATATAATATTTACACGTTATCATTTAAAAACATATATTAATTACAAAGTTAATGCCTAGAAAGGCTTTTTTTATTAATTTGTTTTTCTGCTCTATGCTGTCACATCAGAAATTAGTTGAAAATGTTGAATGATTCAGAAATAAAATGTTGTAGTAAATATCATATGTACACATGTAATTTGTCATGAAGACATTTCTTGAACTGGTTCGAACTTCGCTAGTAATAAGATCATTCCATAAGATTTATAACCAACATGTTAACTGGATAGTTGTAATCATTAGTTGTGTTCCTCGTGTCCAGCATGGAGCTGAGCATAGTGGACACGTGGGGCTACCCCTCCAACGGCTCGTGGAGCGGCATGGTGGGGAGTCTGCAGAGGGAGGAGGCCGACATCGGGGCGACGGCTCTCTTCTTCACCGCCAACCGCTTGCCGGTCATCGACTACATAGCCATGACGACGCCGACTAAGTAAAGTCTCCGATCATTATTAACATTTCAGTGAATAACTTGATCCTTACAAAACTAAAATGATCACTCTAACAGTTGCTACATTCAAAAGGTGTTTCTCAGTGAGGAATTATATTAATAATCAGTAAGATATTAAATTTAAAAAAAAAAACAACTACCTTGTAAATAAAAAGCGTACCTATTCATTTTTGAAAAAAATATACATATATCAACTCCAAGAAACATGAATCTTGTCTCTACATAAAATTCAACAATAAACATGTTTTAAAATAAAATAAGTTATCTTATCAATGCATATACTTATTTAAAAGAAGTAAAATCAATGTAAAAGAATTGAAGCAATAAAAGATTTAATATTATGCTTTCAGGGTAGCCTTCGTGTTCAGGCAGCCACCAATGTCCTTCGTGGCGAACGTGTTCCTGATGCCCTTCAGCCAGGGAGTATGGCTGTGCTCAGCAGGTCTGGTGGCTGTCTGCACCACTGCCCTGTACTGTGCCCTCACACGGGAGTCCAGGCAGGATGCCTCTAGCCGTGCAGTCTCCTGGAGCGATGTCCTGCTCTTGTCACTGGGTGCCGTGTGCCAGCAAGGTAGGTGCACTGTCCTTCAGCCAGGGAGTGTGGCTGTGCTCAGCAGGTCTGTACTGTACTGCTCTGTACTGTGCCCTCACACGTGTCTGTGGTGTTTGGAAAGATCTTGTTGTGAAGTTGCTGGTACATCCAGACGCTGACACACACACGCTCTTGCAGGCTCACAGGTGCAGCCACGGGGAACCTCGGGTCGCATCGTCACCATCGTGCTGTTCGTGGCTGTGCTGTTCCTGTACACGTCGTACTCGGGCTGCATCGTGGCCCTGCTGCAGTCCTCCACGGACTCCATCAGAACCCTGCAGGACCTGCTCAACAGCCGGCTGGAGCTGGGCGCCCACGACATCGTCTACAACAGGTACTACTTCGAGGTGAGTTCGTGCTTGATGGGGAGTTGGGTGCTCTTCAACCCTCCAGCATTCGGCATTGAGATGTTACATAATTCCTGTAGTAACTTTTATAAATTAAAGCCAGTACCTATGTTGAAATGAAACACATTGTGCTTCCTGCAATTTCATTTGAACTACTGCAGATATATCACTTAAATTAAATTAATTGCATTGTTTTCATAAAAACTCTAAGGTGAATATTATGGGCATTGCAAATTGTTTCCCATATAGTTTGCAGCAAGCAATTGTTGTGGCAATTTGTTTAACTTACACTAGGCTTGTCCAAGCAAGACCGTTAGCTTGTGCAGCAAGATTTATTAAATGTTAACTATTTTACACTAGATAAGCTTGCAGCTAGGAAAGCTTACAGCAAGCTTGCTATTAGTCTTCCAATAAAAGCTCACATCAGGCCTGCTATAATCCTGTAAATACATCCTCACCAAAAGCTAACCACAAGCTTGCCAATACAAGCTTAGAATCTACTTCTTGCGGGCCGTCGGAGCGTGTATTTTGTCGTGTTGACGTCGTGGTGAGCTTGTGTCTGATTGGCTATTGGGTTTGTGTTGTCCATCGTGGCATTACGACTCCATCTATAATGTCGCATTGGCCTCACAGAGGCGCACGCCTGTGCGAGTGTCGGCCTGAGTCACCCGTGACTTGCACATGTGGGCTAACTACCCGTGTATGTCCTAGGGGTCTCGCTGGAGCAGCTCGCACAGCTCTACACTACACGCCACACGCGAGTTTAACCGGGTCACTTGACATTTCAGCACACTTACAAGCATCTAGTGCTCATCAACGCGATACTACATCACACCAGTCAGCCGAGCTGACTGGTGGGAGGAGCTTCCCTCCCTCCGCCGATGGCAGGTACAAGGAAAATTTCCTCAGAATTACACGACCTACCAGAGCTCACACAGGCCCACGGTGTGCCGAACTCATCCAACAAGACACGCGCACCCTCCCGTTGATCCAACTGGTTATAACAAAAGTGTGTGGGGGGTTTCATCTTGATGTACTATGCACCGGGCGAGTCACAGAGACCTGGGTTCCTGGCCTCGCACACGCTAGATGCCCCGGTTGGAAGTGTGATGGAGCCGACTGCGCAGTGCCACAGAGAAAGTGAAAGAGAGAGAGGGGGGGTGGGTTCCAGACGGCCTCGGACCCGGTGCGCGCCGGTCTGGCGAGGAAGGTGCTCGCCCCGGGCCCCGGGAGGCACAACCTCCTGGAGCTCGAGCCGGGGGTGGAGCGGCTCCGTCTCGGGTTCTTCGCCTTCCACATGGAGGTGTGTAGCGGCTACAAGGTCATCAAGGAGACCTTCACCGAGGAGGAGAAGTGCGGGCTGCAGAGCATCGGCGGATACATCCAGCCGGACACCAACGCCTGGATCGCCGTGCGGAGGGGCTCGCCCTACGCGGAGATCCTCAAGCGAGGGTACCGTTACAGAGTTCAAGCAAGGCACTGTGCCTTGCAGTCTTTTCAGTCAAAATAATTTAATGCACTGATTTTCAAAGAGAAATATCAATAATGAGCAACAAAGGTGCATTAATACTTTAAAAAACGTACACAAAGCCAATAGGTATCAGTTGTTCTCAAATGTTACATGCTTAGACAGATCGGCTATTTCCATGCAAAGACGTGATTGGGCTGACAATGACAAATCTGTTGCACCCAGGACAGTGAGCACAGAAAAAAAAAAATACAAACTTGGAGAACACAGTGACTCAAACGAACTAAATTTTGAAACTGATTAGGTTATCTGGACGACACAGTGACAACGGTAATGAATGAACTCAGTAAGGGTTGGTTCTAAGACAAAAAAAGTTGCGACGTTTTGGGGAATTATATATGATTCCGTCATAAGGCACAAGCAGACTGATTGCAGTAATTCCTCTAACATAAACAAACCACCTTGTCCATATTCCTGTTTAGTTCGAAGGTAGAACTAGGAGATTATTAGGTATTTAAATAATTTTTTAATGGACGTAAGCAAAGTATTAAAGAATATTGGTGCCAATGTAGTGCAATTGAATATGATTATTACAAACAAACATAGGACTGATTGTTCCTCTATTGTCTATACTAAATTTTAGTTGTTTTTTTTTATATAATTTCCTGCTGTGGCATGTGTTTTACACGGTTATTCTCTGGGATTGAGAATTTTGCCAGGTGATTTTAACTGCTGGCTCTAATATGTATACCACTGGTACACAGATTTATTTTAATGAACGTCAATTTACAAATTCATTTGTCCCTCAGATTCATAACAGTTGTAAATACTTTAGGTACTGCCACAGTGATGGTGGAAATACAATAAAAGGCTATGAAAACTAATCAATAAGTCATAGCGGTTATAATAGGTTGGTGCCAGCACATTGAAAGTTAGAAAGATTTTACTGTCTTAAAAGGAAAAAAAAAACTTTAAAAGCGCCAGAGGACATTATAATTTTTTAACAGATTAATTACTATGAAACACTGTTTAAATTCATTGGCACTCAACAGTAATACCTGAGTCCACGGCCATCTAGCACACTATGAATTGTGTCTCGTGTTCAGGTACCGCAAGGTGCACGAGCACGGGCTGCAGAACCGCGAGCTGGTCCGACTGTACACGAGGAAGCCCGAGTGCACCGGCCACGCCTCCAGCTTCGTGAGCGTGGGGCTGGTGGACTGGTACCCGGCTCTGCTGGTCCTCCTCGCGGGCGCCGTCGCCTCTCTGCTCGTGCTCTTGATGGAGTCGGCGGTCCACAGGAGGCTGTTACACTCCCACACTGTGTCCTCAGTAACCATGGCCTGTGACTAGGGCAGCCTCGAGCTGTAGCTCCCTCTCTCCTTTTAGTTAAATGTCATAACCTTCTTAGTATATAACATAGCATTGCCAATATTGATAGAGCAGAATATGTTGACAGCATGATGGCTTCTATTCATTTAAATAACCTATGTCTGCAGAACTATAATTTCGGCCACTGATGATTGAGTTTTTTGATTGACTTCATCATATAATAATTTAGTATAAAGAAATTTGCTAAAACACAATGAATATATTATTTAATAGTTTTAAAAATAACTAAGATTTTATTTTAACATAGTTGTATTTTATGTAGTTTATGATGTCCAAAGATGTAACAAAATGAAGTGTAAATAAATAATGCCTAAAACAATTTACGCTTTTATTTCACTTAACTCGCACGGTAATTTTTTCTCCTTTGTGGTATAATGTAGTTTTATTGCCACACAATTTTTTCTTGAAGAAAATTGTATATATGTTTGTTGGGCGGCGAGGTTGGGTCCGTCCCCCACACCCTGGGTCTAAAGGTACACTGCTGTTGACCCGAAGAAGAAGGATAAAGATGGCGCAACGCCAGGCTGCCTTTCGCCCCGTGCGCCCGCAGTTCGAGCCGGTTTACTGGCTCGTCTGCTCACATCTGTCTTAACTGTCCCTGCCTGGGCAGCTGGGCTGGGTTGACGAGTAATGTCGCCCGCTCCTGGGGGCGCATGCGCCCCTGGCTAATAATAACCCAGGAGTGCCCAACATTTAAATGCGGGCCGCAAGGCCCAAGCACCCAACCCCTGCATGGATGATTTTTCAGCCCCTCCAACTCTTCTTACCTGGACCTTTCTTCCCTCTTGTCCAGTAGTTACCTGCTTGCTTAATGCATGTTAATTGATCCCGCATGACCCGGCCCAGGGTTTTCCCTGTGTCTATGCAGGTTTTACCTGGGTCACATTAGTTAGCTTTAAAGCTAGACGACTAATGGGGCATCAGCCATGGCGCCATTTGCTGCCATGGCTGTCCAGTAAACCCCAATAGCACATGATGCACGCGCCCTTGTCCTGCATGGTTAAACACCCGCATGGTAGAGTGTATAGGCTTCGGCCTGAGACACACTTAGGTCCTCCCCTAACCTGGACCCTCCCCAAACACACTTAGAATTAATTTAGGCTAGGAAAAAAATTGCATTATTTCGTAATATGCCTATTTCAGTAATACATATATTATTAATATTTATATAGGTATTATACATTCAGTAATTGCATGCATAAAAAAATAATTTATTGTGCAGAGGTAAGTGTTTCATAGCACGTTGTCTGGCGCAAAAACTGTCAATAGTATTCCTTGAAGGAAGTCAGTGGCATTGGAGCATCTTCAATGGTGTTGGTCTTTTGCAGGATGGTGGGGGGGGGGGGGGGGTGGAAGAACTTGAAGTTTCCATCGGCAAAATTGTAGGTCAGTGCGCTTGGCCAATTACATCCCTTATGAACATAACCCGACCTTACCTAGGACCACTTCTGAAAGGTCTGTATCCCAGACAAGTAGAAGAAGAAAACTGATACATTATATGTCGCATAAGAGTGGTCTAAGTGCCATTCTATACCATAGCATCCTCCTCCCTTATTCATCCTCACACTACACCCGACATATAAGGATCAGCCACTAACCTCTCCCCTCATGCACTGCCCTTCCTTAATTAATTTTGCATCCTCTTACATTTTCTACCAATCTCCATAGTCAATATGCATGGTTGCACTTAATAAACATAAAGTATGAAATAATTTTTTACACTTATAATTAAATACTGACACTAGTATCTCATTGTTTTGACATTTGCACAATGCCATATGATCTTTAAAATATTACTTATTATGTTTAAATGATCAGGGAGTAACTACCTGTTACAAAATGCTTTACTTTTTCGGTACCGTGGAGTATGGAAGATGGTAGAACCATAATTGATGTGCCTTCTGTGGAGTATCCGTTCAGCTATTCAAGTTGCGGGTTACACTGGGCGTCATAGATATGGAAACTATGTGATACGGCGCGCGAGAAGCACAGGTATTAGGACGACCGCTTAGAGTCGGCGGCGTGCTGGTGTATATTTGAAGGAAATAACGTGTCTGTGAGTCACGAGCCCATGCATATTCCTCTACTTCATCGGGCTTACAGTGAAGCCGAAATGTGCGCACAAACTATCGTATCAGATAGCTAAATCATCGTACACGATATACAAAATTTTACTCACATGCCGTACTCAAGTCACAAATATCTCGTACATAGAAACAGAGTTCATCCACTTCGCTATCTCTCTCGGAGAGTTGTGGACTGAGCCACAGACATGGCGGTGGCGAGGCTGCTACTACTGATGGCGCTGCTGGGGCCAGCCTGCTGTGTTCAACCAGACCTGCTGGAGTTCCTGCAGGCTGTCCTGAGGCCTCCCGTGGTGGTCCTGACTTGCTGGAACACTCGTGGGTATCTCCTGCTGGAACCTGCAACCTGGCTGCTCATACCTCCATGCCTAACGTTATAAAAAAAACACGTAATAAAATTTGGTATTGCAAAGTGTTAACTGCTTATAATTCAGTAATACTTTAAATTTTATTATAAAAAGATAATATCTGAGTACAGTTGCCCAAAAGATTCACTGAACCAAAAAAAAAAATCTTTTTTGACGCGAATACGACTTTAAAATTGCTTCCATAGGTGGTGGCAATAAAAAAAAAAAATGATAACAAAATCGGGGTAAGCGAGGACTGTGACGCATCGCGCGCGATGGAGGGGGAAGCCAAGCCATTTTGAGGTCATTTTGCTGCGTTTCGAGATTACCGTTACCTTTGACTCAGAGTAGCTACGGCTTTCGTTTAGGTTTAATCGTCAGCTCTCGTCAAAATCTATCGATTGCACATTTAAAACATTAGTGTAAAATAGTTACAGTGAATAAATAGCGTTACGTACACGTGTTCACGTTCAGCACACACCATTTTTTTTAACGAGTACTGACGCTTGGAATCAATTAAGGAAAGTATCGGTAATTCTGCTACCTGTCACACCAGACAGTTCATTGTTGATCTGTATTTCACTTGATAGGAGAGTCGGTGGAACTGGTGAAGGCTCTGTCCCAGGCTGGGTTGATGACGTCAGTGCAGGACTGTCATGGCCACATCCCAGCTGCAACACCTTTCCAGCCAGTCACCTTCCTGCTGGACCTGCAGAGTGAGCAGGCTGCTGGTGTGATGAGGCAGGTCAGTAACCAACATCGCGCCGTCTTCAGCCACGGAGTGCTGGTGATGTGACCTCTTGTGCTACACAGCCCTCACTGCAGTACAGTAATGGCAAGAAGAGCATGCTTTTTGATACATTGTTGGATTATCTGTGTTGTGTAGTAATCAACTGAGGGATACTCAACTAGATATGTTGGGATGGTTGTGTTCAAAAACTCCCTTCAGAAACATCAAGTGTAAATACTTTAGGGACTATGTGAGATTATTTGCCAATTTTATTTAACTTGACACTGCAATATCAAGTTCATTTCCTGTTGGTAATGAAGTCATATGTTCATGAATGTTGCAGGCTGATGATAAAAACATGTTCTCACCACCTCAACGTTGGCTGATGATAAATGCTCCCTCTGGGAATAACGTACCGAATTTCACTCAAGCAAGAGTAGCAGGTAAGAAGCATAAAATTTTAAAGCTGTGGTGGAAATTTTAAAGTGATCAGAACTTATGATCTCATAATGCAGACTAAATGCAAAAAAGGTTCAATCCAACTATCCTGATGAAACACAGTTCTTGTGTAGGCGTGTGATAGTCTCGTTGTAGCGAAGTGCTGAGGAGCAACCGTGTTGCAGACAGCCCTGCCCAAGAGGGGGCCGGCGCCCGGGACACGTCTCTGCCCATGTTCTCCTCCATGAAGGTGTTCGTGGACAGCCAGGTGACGCTGGTGCACAGGAGGGGGCAGGGCAGCTTCTCGCTGACGGAGGTGTACAGGATGGGGCCCGACCAGGCAGCTGTGTTCACAGCCACGGGACAGTGGCAGAGGGGGTCGGGCCTGCTGGGCTGGCCCGCCAGGCGCACCAACCTGCACAGGACCACACTCAGGGCGGCCATGGTGGTGCGTTCTTCGGAAGTTTCACTCGGGCCTTGACAAATATGTGAACCCACTGTATTCCTCCGCCCGATAGTGTTATCAAATAAGCCGCAACTAAGATCTAACATAATGTTTTGGTTTTGTTGTATGGTTTAGCAGGGACAAATTCAATTGCTAAATCAAATGATGAGAAGATCACGGTTTAATATCTGATGCAGTCTGTCTAAGGGTAACATTATACCACTGATGATATAGGTAGTGTTATTTAAGTTGTTTTTTTAATACAGTTCTGCGACATCATATATAATTAGAGCATTTGATGCATACAGTCGCAAAACATTTACAATGGAATACATTGCGTAGTAATTTTGTTTTTCAGGTGACTTTTAACGACACGCTGAACCACCTGATGGATTTGCACGACAAACATATCGACACTATCACGAAGCTGAACTACATTCTACTGCTCCATGTTGTTGATATAATGAATGCAAGGTGAGCCATTTCGCTTACAGGTGTTGCGCAGCTCGAGGTATAGAAGAAATAAGGAATATTTATTAAATACTTTTGTGCTCGTCTTGTTAAAATGGTGAATACTTATTTTTGTAAGCAACACGACGCGAAATTTGAGTGTCAAACCTGACTCACTTATCTATTAGTCATCACCAAATAAACATGAATCCAAAAATACGACCTTTTTTTTTATTTAAGTATATATTTTAAGTACATGTATTATCTTATGTGAAAGTTAAAGTCATTGTTTCAAAAATTCATTAAAATTGAATTAGGTGGACAGCGATCAGACACCGTTACCTTACATTTTCCTAGCAATGATAATCATGATATATGTTTGAATAAAATCATTGCACATGTACAATTAAAAAAAAAATCATATTTAAATTATGTTTAAACCTATTCCCCATTAAAAGTAATCAAGAAATAAAATTTAAATTTTTTGTTGTTTTGTAACAGAGAACTAAATATACCGTTACGACCTATGTAATGTGAGGAGAACTGGGTTCGTAAGTGACAGCCCAATCAAGTTTCATTACAGTTTAATTGATTACTAATATTTACATTAATAATAAATAATTGTTCTAAAAAGGCCTCACTCGCACTTGCAAATGTTTATTCCCAAGTCACTTAGTGTACGTCAAGTTTCGCAGTTCGCACTCCGCTCCATGCCACAAAAAATTCTCTGAATTTATGTTAAGAATTAATTTTTTTATTATTTTAGCACGTAACATAAAACATACTCACAAACAGGGGCGTAGCCAGGGGGGGGGGAGTTTAAGGGTTCAACCCCCCCCCCCTTAGCCCAAATCTTTAATTAATTTCTTATTCATCACTCAAACAAATTTCATATTAAAATTAATAAAAATTTTACCATTGCAATATTTAAATTTAAGTACCGAAAACTGCTAAAATAGCACTATTTTACACCTTAAAATCCAAATTTTCCCGGGGCAGGACCCCCGGACCACCAGCTTTAATTCCGGGGGTGGGGGTGGGGGCCATGCTTCTTAGCACCCCCATACACAAATCCTGGCTACGCTACTGCTCACAAACATATGCCCGAGTTCATTACCGCAGTTACCGGTTTTATTAGTTGTGTTCCTCGTGTCCAGCATGGAGCTGAGCATAGTGGACACGTGGGGCTACCCCTCCAACGGCTCGTGGAGCGGCATGGTGGGGAGTCTACAGCGCAAGGAGGCCGACATCGGGGCGACGGCTCTCTTCTTCACCGCCAACCGCCTGCCGGTCATCGACTACATAGCCATGACGACGCCCACGAGGTACCGCCTTCAGCCAGAATCTGAACTCTGCAGGGTGTCTCAAGAAACCCACCAACCTCAATTACAGGCGGAGCCGTCGAGAGAGATTAAGGATCCGGGGGCAACAATGTTTTCGGACCCCCCTCCATGTTACATAATACACGACTCTTCAAACTCCTCACTTTAAAAAAAAATCAATAATACTGCAAACCTTTAAGAGATTTAATGCTATACTTAGTGAATTTTAACAACATTTTTAAGAATTTTTTTTTCTCAATAAAACATAAATTTCTTTCCTCTATACCTTTTTAAAAAAAAATATATGACAATATTTTTAAACTTAACAATTTGCGTAATACTGAACCACTTAAAATATAAAATAACTCAATAACAAAAAAAAGTCAATAATAATTTCGCACTTTCATATCAGCGAAAGTTTCAATACTAGAATCAAAGTTCAGTGTTCAAGCAAATCTTGATTCAACGCATGATGTTCCTTGATCTGTAGGTCTTTGTTGACCCATTGTTGATCTCAGGCGATTCTCTATTCCGCCAAGCACGCTAAAAGATCATTCTGCTTGAGCAACAGAAACAGGAAGAACGCAGAATACAGGCAGTGCAACACAAACATTTGGAAATAAAATTAGCAACATTGAGATATGTTAATTTGTTGAGAAATTTTAGAAGCTACAGAGTAGAGAAAGTTTAGAAATGTTTGCATTTTGAAACTTGTGAACATTAATGAATTTTAAACAAATAATATGCCTCCTTACTTGGTTTTTCATCTGCGATAGATGCTTTTATTTATGCTTTTGTGCATCTGATTTATGTCGGGATTCCATAATTTCCTGGAAAAATTCAGCACATTGCATAAATAGATAAAATAAAATTGTGGCATGTATAGATGAGCTTTAAATATCGCTCTCATAGTTCTAACTCCTTACAAAATTAGACTCGATGTATGACTCATAACAAAGATGTTTAAAGTGACTCTATTTATAATCTGCATGTTCAGACCGCCGTTTCTTGCGTGAGATTTCGGATATTTGAACTTACATATTAATTAATATTCCAATCAAACTGGTAACACGATTATTCTTCGCCAACTGTATGGCTGTGTTGTGCCTCCTGTAACACGCTAAAACAGAATTAACACGGTATACAAATCAAAGAGCGTGAAATAATCTGAGTTACTGGCTGAAACATATGCTGTACTGCTCATTATCTTGAAATAACACCTCCTTCACACAACCTCCATCTGTCGTGGCCAGCAGATTTTTTCATTGCCTTATAAGGTTTTTAACATTGCGCCGCCAAGCGATAACCAAGTCTCCTCAGCTGAGATGAAACAAAATATCTTATAGCTATAATTCCTTGAAGACAGATTTGCTAGTACAAAGTTACCAGAGCCACGATTGTAAACGTATTCATCATATCGCCTAACTTGTTTCCAGCCCTGCTATCTGGGTCAATCATTCCACATATTAAAAATTCTTGAAATGTAACGGAGCCTCTCTGTTGCCCTAGGCCTCGGGAAATTGTGTCCACCCCGCACTTGAAAAACCGTCAAAACGGCACCATCAATCAGAAATCCTGCTTATAGGCCCTCTTCGAAAAAGATGTGTTACATGCGAAAGTTGCTCAGAACCAAACGAGTTGCAACCTACTGTACTTGAGCACAATTATTTGTTCTGCTTCTTGGCCAATGTTACCATGACAAAAATTGTCACATGTTTACTAACTTTTGATTTGGACATTGCATGAGTGTAATAAAAAATACATAAATTTCGCAAAAAAAATAAATCCCAAAAATCCCAAAAACAAATCAGGTCCCTGTAAGATACAGCATGTTCTTACCAAAAATTGTGCTTATGTTTCCAGGTCAAAGTTCGTGTTCCGGCAGCCTCCGCTGTCATTTGTGACGAACGTGTTTATGCTGCCCTTCAGCCAAGGAGTGTGGCTGTGCTCAGCAGGTCTGGTGGCTGTCTGCACCACAGCCCTATACTGTGCCCTCACACGGGAGTCCAGGCAGGATGCCTCTAGCCGCGCAGTCTCCTGGAGCGATGTCCTGCTCTTGTCACTGGGTGCCGTGTGCCAGCAAGGTGGGTGCACTGCCCTTCAGCCAGGGAGTGTGGCTGTGCTCAGCAGGTCTGGTGGCTGTCTGCACCACTGCCCTGTACTGTGCCCTCACACGGGAGTCCAGGCAGGATGCCTCTAGCCGTGCAGTCTCCTGGAGCGATGTCCTGCTCTTGTCACTGGGTGCCGTGTGCCAGCAAGGTGGGTGCACTGCCCTTCAGCCGGGGGGTGTGGCTGTGCTCAGCAGGTCTGTACTGTACTGCCCTGTACTGTGCCCTCACACGGGAGTCCAGGCAGGATGCCTCTAGCCGCGCAGTCTCCTGGAGCGATGTCCTGCTCTTGTCACTGGGTGCCGTGTGCCAGCAAGGTGGGTGCACTGCCCTTCAGCCGGGGAGTGTGGCTGTGCTCAGCAGGTCTGTACTGTACTGCCCTAACTGTGCCCTCACACGGGAGTCCAGGCAGGATGCCTCTAGCCGCGCAGTCTCCTGGAGCGATGTCCTGCTCTTGTCACTGGGTGCCGTGTGCCAGCAAGGTGGGTGCACTGCCCTTCAGCCGGGGAGTGTGGCTGTGCTCAGCAGGTCTGTACTGTACTGCCCTAACTGTGCCCTCACACGGGAGTCCAGGCAGGATGCCTCTAGCCGCGCAGTCTCCTGGAGCGATGTCCTGCTCTTGTCACTGGGTGCCGTGTGCCAGCAAGGTGGGTGCACTGCCCTTCAGCCGGGGAGTGTGGCTGTGCTCAGCAGGTCTGTACTGTACTGCCCTAACTGTGCCCTCACACGGGAGTCCAGGCAGGATGCCTCTAGCCGCGCAGTCTCCTGGAGCGATGTCCTGCTCTTGTCACTGGGTGCCGTGTGCCAGCAAGGTGGGTGCACTGCCCTTCAGCCGGGGAGTGTGGCTGTGCTCAGCAGGTCTGTACTGTACTGCCCTAACTGTGCCCTCACACGGGAGTCCAGGCAGGATGCCTCTAGCCGCGCAGTCTCATGGACCGATGTCTTGCTCTTGTCACTGGGTGCCGTGTGCCAGCAAGGTGGGTGCACTGCCCTTCAGCCAGAGAGTGTGGCTGTGCTCAGCAGGTCTGTACTGTACTGCCCTGTACTGTGCCCTCACACGGGAGTCCAGGCAGGATGCCTCTAGCCGTGCAGTCTCCTGGAGCGATGTCCTGCTCTTGTCACTGGGTGCCGTGTGCCAGCAAGGTGGGTGCACTGCCCTTCAGCCGGGGAGTGTGGCTGTGCTCAGCAGGTCTGTACTGTACTGCCCTGTACTGTGCCCTCACACGGGAGTCCAGGCAGGATGCCTCTAGCCGCGCAGTCTCCTGGACCGATGTCCTGATCTTGTCACTGGGTGCCGTGTGCCAGCAAGGTGGGTGCACTGCCCTTCAGCCAGGGAGTGTGGCTGTGCTCAGCAGGTCTGTACTGTACTGCCCTGTACTGTGCCCTCACGTGTGTCTGTGGTGTTTGGAACGATCTTTGTTGTAAAGTTGCTGGTACATCCAGATGCTGACACACACACACGCTTGCAGGCTCACAGGTGCAGCCACGGGGAACCTCGGGTCGCATCGTCACCATCGTGCTGTTCGTGGCTGTGCTGTTCCTGTACACGTCGTACTCGGGCTGCATCGTGGCCCTGCTGCAGTCCTCCACGGACTCCATCAGAACCCTGCAGGACCTGCTCAACAGCCGGCTGGAGCTGGGCGCCCACGACATCGTCTACAACAGGTACTACTTCGAGGTGAGTGGGCACGAGCTCTCAGCTATTACTATTTCAGTTTCACCCCTCTCTTTCCCAAGCGTTGAAACTAGTAAAAGCGAAGAGACCTAGAGTTCTTCTTGATCCACTATTTATCCCGATACATAGCCTTCTTTAAGGACTGTGATTCCGAGCCTCTTGTGGTATTGAGGTGGATAACTCTTCCTCGTGGAATGGAAGGCTGAAGAGTGATAGGCGCGTAGAAATGTACATGCTTTGGGAAAAATATTCTGATGTTACATTAGCTTTGATAAAAAACAGAAATTTACAAGTACAAATTTTCATTTTAATTGTTAAAACAAATGCCGAATGCTGATAAAAGCAGTGCTTTCCATTGAGTCCTTTACATTAGCAACTTGAAGTGACACTCGTTATTATCACATTCCCTAGAAGTAGTCAAGCTGGTAATAATATGGCTGAAGTTTTTTTTAGAAATGTAAGTATGATTTATGTTTATGCTCCCAATACTTCGCTTTTCGGTATCCCAAGATCGGAGTTTGTGTGCATTAGCCAAACCTATAATGTTAAGTTTACTGCTTAGCGGAAACCTTCAGAAATAAGCATCAAAATACTACTCAAAACCCATGCCTAATATTACTGATTTTAGTAATTTGTAAACCTGAGCTTAGAGTCCTCGTAATTCACATGCTTGTGAATTTTTCAAATCTAAGTACCTGTGAGAGCTGAGAAGCCAGGTAGCCTCGTCGCCTGGATGTCAAAATGGCCGAGACAGTCGGAAGTGACCATGTGCAGGCAGCCTCGGACCCGGTGCGCCAGGGCCTGTACCAGAAAGTGAAGTCTTCTGGGGCCAAGAAGCCCAACTTCCTGGACCTGGAGGCCGGGGTGGACAGAGTTCGGCGCGGGTTGTTCGCGTTCCACATGGAGGAGAGCAGCGGCTACAAGGTGGTCCTGGACACGTACACCGAGGAGGAGAAGTGTGGGCTGCAGGGCATCGGCGGCTACATCCAGGTCAGCGACCCCTGGGTGGCGGTGCAGAAGGACTCGCCCTACAAGGAGCTGCTGAAGAGAGGGTAGGTGGCCATACCTCCGGCAACCCACTTCACTCTGCTAGGAGCTCTTCTCATGATTTCCTCTGCTAACTTCAGTGGTTAACACAAGTAATGTGGTGGGACAAAATAAATTAATTTTTAGAGTTCTAATATGGCTCGAAAGTTGAGTTCAACGATACAACAAATCATCCGTTTGATCTTCGGTTCGCGCAAAGAGCCTAAGTTTGAAAAATAGACCAAAATCACTCAATTTGAACTTCCCGCTTAAAATCTACAGGTAGATATTATTGGATTTAAATAGTAACTAAGTACTTTATTTAAGTTGCCTGATGAGCTATATATTAATGCATTACATTTTGAGTTCACTATATAAAACAAAAATGTTAGAAATTTCGAGAAAAATCGGAATTTTGCCATTTTAAAAACAGATGCACGGTGGTATTTAAAATTATAAAAAGCCATCTTTTCAACAATAATTAAATTTGAATGAATTTGTACACTTATATCTCATGAGTACGTCATTTTGCAGCTCTTTGCCCATTTCACAATTAGGTTTTATGAAGTTACCTAGAACTCACCACTCACACCCTGCCCATTATGGTTTTTTTTTGTAAGGACTGTATCTTAAAGTTAGATTTTTGATCAGATTCTGGCATTGTGGATCTAGAAAACAAAGTTGCTCAAATGTAGCCGTTTATGTTTTCTTGTCCGCAAACTTTTTCTGCAAAATCTGTGACAAGTTTATCGCACCGTTCAACAGTTTGGGTATGGCATGGAATATTAAAAAAAAAAAAAAAGTATTTCAGAACGGACGAAATAGTCTTTGTTTTCAACCTTTACAGCATTGAAAGGGGTGTCAGCTTACATTTTGTCCAATATATCAGCTCACTGTACTTCGAGGCATCAAAAAATTATTGAGGGAATCGTTACAGTTCTAACAGACTTCACATTCTGATTTTGAGTTATTGCTTGTAGTATCAGCATCATCCTCTGGAAAAATTGGTTAAAAAACCTGCTTGATTGTGATAAATTACCCGTCATAAATTTAGAAGCAATTGAATTAGATGAAATCGATGCAGATAGAACTGACCTTAGCAAAGACAAACTGTACCTTCTGGATATTGTCAGAGCAAACCATTCAGGAAATGATGCTTCAGATCTGGCCGTAAGAGACTCTGGACTTACGGGACTTACGATTATTCATTTCCCAAATAAGTGCTACAAATGATCTCATTATACTAGTTAACTGCACTGTGAAGACATAGGCCTATGCTCCTGTCTAGTTCAACATTAATAACATCTGTGAAATATGGTCCCATACTTTAGGGTTGTTCAAACCAGGAGACATATTCCAGATGATATTAAAATAATTATTGATCCTGTGATAGACAGAAATGCTTTCTTGAGTCCCCAGAGAACATGCTGTTGGCTATGATAGTGGATGAGTGACAATATAGGAAGGTACTAAAAGCAAAAATTCAAAAATGTTAAGTCTGTTAGACATCTCCCAGAAATATGAGTTTAGGTGTCCCCTTCACGTTGCACAATAGTAACTGACCCCCTTTTCGCTAGCTGAAGTACGCACCAACATCTGCTGAGCGGTAGGCGCCATTAAAAACACTAGTTTATTATAGTGAAGACAACGTGCAATGAGCGAATCCGACACATCTGCAAAAAAATTGACTGGAGAAAGTTCCAGAAAGGTACATTGTCCACACCGTCTAGAATTTTTGAAATTGTACTGATATCATTTGTGCTCACCCTGCATGTACATTGCACAGCTAAAACACAAGTGTGTGACTATAGAGGGAAATCGATTGTTCAGGTACCGCAAGGTGCAAGAGCACGGGCTGCAGAACCGCGAGCTGGTCCGACTGTACACGAGGAAGCCCGAGTGCACCGGCCACGCCTCCAGCTTCGTGAGCGTGGGGCTGGTGGACTGGTACCCGGCTCTGCTGGTCCTCCTCGCGGGCGCCGTCGCCTCTCTGCTCGTGCTCTTGATGGAGTCGGCGGTCCACAGGAGGCTGTTACACTCCCGCACTGTCCCTCCAGTGACCATGGCCTGTTACTAGGGCAGCCTCCCTCTCTCCTTGTAGTTGGGCAGATAGTAGCTAGGAGCTACTGCACCTCACAGCCACTGTAGCCTCTCTGCTCGTGCTCTTGATGGAGTCGGCGGTCCACAGGAGGCTGTCACACTCCCGCGCTGTCCCTCCAGTGACCATGGCCTGTTACTAGGGCAGCCTCCCTCTCTCCTTGTAGTTGGGCAGATAGTAGCTAGGAGCTACTGCACCTCACAGCCACTGTAGCCTCTCTGCTCGTGCTCTTGATGGAGTCGGCGGTCCACAGGAGGCTGTCACACTCCCGCGCTGTCCCTCCAGTGACCATGGCCTGTTACTAGGGCAGCCTCCCTCTCTCCTTGTAGTTGGGCAGATAGTAGCTAGGAGCTACTGCACCTCACAGCCACTGTCACCTCTCTGCTCGTGCTCTTGATGGAGTCGGCGGTCCACAGGAGGCTGTTACACTCCCACACTGTGTCCCCAGTAACCATGGCCAGTGACTAGGGCAGCCTCCCTCTCTCCTAGAAGTGTATTAAAATCACATTGAATAGCATTAAATATAACAATGAGTGAATGATGTGTTATAGTCCTTTACTTCCTGACCTTTTATTTCCCCTTTAAAAGATTAAAATTCCATTAGGACTCGCCTACCGTAACTACAGCATAAGAGCGATTATTAAAATAAAGGTTGGGAACGGCATAATCAGGTAGAAATCGTTGCCCAAGCAATACATTACGCAAAAATAAAATATTTTTTGACTATTTATTTCAGCGTTAAAATAAGAATTATTAAAGAATTATGAAATAATAAAAAAAAATTCTATGAGCAGGAAGCGAACTCTGACCGGCCGGCTGCTAGGCAAGCCTTACCAATTAGACTAGGCTGGCTTGCCTGGCGCGACGAAATTTTACCAGTCTAAAACGTTCGTATAAAACTTTAACCGCCGTTTTCGCGAAAACTAAAGCGGATTGGACAAAACCCTTTTAGCTTAGTACTCTGGGAGCCTCCCTTCACAACATATGTAAGACCCATTAAAATCCGTTTGTACCATACTTGGTGGTCCCCTTGTCAGGCACATTACCATTAAAAATTGTTATCTGAAGCCTGGATAATATTTCATACATCATATAATCAGTGTAAGTCGACTGAGGCTGTTCACAGCCCTTAGACTGCGGTTGGCGAGGTCTTGCACCCAAGATAGAGACCAGGGTACTGGGTCACGCGGTGGTGCATAAACCTCTGTCTTCATGTGGCATGCTAGGTGACAGTCCTGGTCCTGTGGGACAGACTGCTCCTGTGGGCACAGACTGCTCCCATGGGCACAGACTGCTCCCACGGGCACAGACTGGTCCCACGGGCACAGACTGGTCCCATGGGCACAGACTGCTCCTGTGGGCACAGACGACCTATGGACACAGACTACTCATGTGGGCACATAATGGTTACGTGGGCATAGACTGATGCGTCAGGCACACATTGGTCCCATGGGTGTAGACTGCTTTTGTGGTCCCAAGCTGGTTCCGTGGGCACAGGCTGATGCTGTGGCAAGAATCAGGAGTGGAGAAGGCAGAGAAGGTTTGTTGGTGGAAGACAAACACAGTTATACACTGTGTTATCAGTTTATTGTCATACAGATGTGATGAGTGGCTTGCATACATGATTGTGTTCCACACCGGTTCAGGCATTGGGACTAGGCGTCGAACAGGCAACTGCATATTACGGAACAAGACACTCCAACACGGTCAGGAACCTACAAGCTGTAAGGGACACAATAGCTCGCGGAGCGAATGTTTCATGGCCTCTATGTGCAGGTACACGGGCCCATCGGTTTCCCGGTAGCTCCGCGCCGCTAACAGAGCATGTAAGCAATCAACTGCGTAACTCTGCACACTTGAATAGTTATCGAGCAAGTATCTCATTCAATTAGTTATACGAGCAAAATAAACAATGCAATTCTGCGAACAAAACCTGACACTTCCATAACCACCTTTAGCAGAGATTGTGAATGCACTGTGGCGACATGTTTAGCTGAACATACCGTGTCCATCTCGTTACATGCAGTTTCCGTTCAACACATATTTAATAAACACTTCTATAAATATTACGATAGGATATCTGAGTCTTATATCAAGCGTACCTTTAAAAGGTGCACTTGATTAACCACATAAAAATCTTTACAGTGTACATACGTTCTTATAACAGTGCCATGGATAATTTATTTTCTACAGCCTGAAACTTATTAACACACGTTTTCTCTGGTTTGGAAGCATATTTCTTTAAAACATAAACCACACTTATGACCAGTTTCTTAACACGTAAATAATATTAATACAATAATAAATACTTTCTCGCACGAGATTGGAACAACAATATGTTTGTTTTTTACACTAGGGATATGTCTTCTTTTTTTTTTTGTTTATGATATATTCAAACCTTTTTCATACATTTTCACAGTTTATACATTTGTCTCACCTTACCGTGACTGAGGGGGGTTTCAACAGTGCCAACATTAGCAACTTATTAGATGCTTGTTTTGTTCTCTCGACTACTCACATACCAGCGAGAAAGGACAGCGACTCTGGGAAAATTCACTAAAAGGAAAATAATTCTTATTGTGCGTTACTCTTGAATGACAAGTGATGTGCTAACGTCCAAACATCTGATTTTAGATTATGTAAATATAAAACTAAAATTTCAAAGGTATATTCTCAGTTTTCAACATAAAAACATTTCAAAAAATATTCTATCTCTTATGATACCTGGCTACTAACAAAAAAAATTTTATAATCATTTAAATGGTATGACGTATTGCAAGTTTCCTACACTACATACTCGTTCATGTGTAGGAAGACCATGTTTTAATTAAAAATCTTCTACTCATTTTACAAAAATAGCCCCTAGTATCAAATTACACTACATATTGTAAATGGCTGCTAACAATTTGTAGATGATGAAGTCATCACGATTTAAGTCCCGATAATGAAGTTACATTGGTAATGTATACTCTATACTGTGTAACGATATATAATTATCACATTTTATATTCATGCTCTTCAAGAAATAATTTCTGCAACTGATAAAACAATAACTTGTATCCTTGCAGATGGACCAGTTTCCAAAGTGTTGCCTGTTTATCTACCAGGGAAATTTCGTGTTAGATCCGCCAGATTTTGTTAAAAAAAAAAAATACAAATCATCAGGCGACCCGATTGTTCACACAAATGTCAGTGCATTAACATAACTGTATATGTAAATAAATATATCCCGTGTAATAATTTAAGGCTTTCGGGCCTGACCATGTAAAACATATGATTTTAAATGTTGCTCTTTTTGAATTTTTAACATGGCAATTCAGCATCATCATGGCAAAACTGACCGCATCCATTCCAGGACACACACATTATGAGGCGTCAGGTGACAAAACGGAACACAGTCTGACAGCGGAGGGTGTCCAAAGCCCATATCACACGATGGATGTTTCCTTGGAACGTTTTCCTTGGCAGCTGGTATGGATGGCTCTCTGGAGGAATTGACAGAGTGCTGGCCGTTTTCATGGAATTTTTGACGTGACGTCTAATAAATCTATGAACGCCGGCTGCACGCACGAAAAAGGATGACTCATTGTCCCGTTACGCTCATTGTCCCGTTACGCTCATTGTACGCTTGCGCCGCATCTACCTTCCACTCGATTGGAACAACCATCGATTTGACTTTTTCGAGGCACATTAAACTTGAAACACTCCCATTCGTTTCCTACTTTTCCTATCATCGTCCTATCCGTAACAGAATAACACAGATTGGAAGAAGTTAAACAGCAAACATGTATAAAAGTTATAGTTAAAATAATCTGTTCGTTAAAGTAATAAACATATTTGAATTAATGAGTGCAAGTAAAACTAAATTTATCAATTAAATTGTAGATTTCATTTCACTCCTTCTTTGTATCCATACAAAATAGTGATAATTCAATAAAAATGATTCAATTTTATTCATAAAAGTATGCAATCATTTCATCGATGTTTTGTTATGACATCACGTTAAACTATCGTCCGTAAACCGACTTTACAGACAACCAATTTTTTTTTGTAATCGGTCGTGTTAGAATTTATATGAAAGGTTTCGTAGAAGGTGGAAATTTTATCCAATTAGAATGAAGTGGTAGTGTGCCTCTAGTGTTTAAAGGGTAATTTATTTTTGGAGGGATTGAAGCTTTCTTGATTATTGATTTGAAACTCGGTGAACATGTGGTCTGTTGAAGCAATTACAGTATTATGCTACAATGATGAGAAACATTCATGTTTTTTTTACAATACAAAAAGTATTAATTATCATAACAAACCCATTCGCACAAGCGAGGCATACACCACTCGCAATTCATCTTGTGATAGTTTCTTCCGTAGAAACATCCATACCTGCTGTCATGCAGTCTTGGCTAGCTTCTAGCAGAGCCTGTATGAAACCACCCATCGTGTGATACAGGCTTAAGAACCAGCGTCTGGTGAGTGACTCTTGAATGGCAGCAGTGTTGCCAGATGCCACACTCACCAGGCAAAGGCTTTATGCACGAAAAAAAAAATTGGTGCTATAAATATTGCAAAATATAATACAGAAAACACAATATATTTTGCTCTCACCTTGTGACACTTCTTTCAAGCAAATGTGATACTATATGAGGTGCAGAAAAACACACAATAGTATTGACACTGACGCACAACAGAATAAACTAGAATGAATGTGCACAAACATGTCCACTGCCAATAAGTAGACAACTGAAAGTTATTAATTGCACTCGATACACACTCGTGTATGTTACAACTTTTTGTACGCAAAATTTCACATGTCTTTTCTTCAATTTTTTTTTATGGAATCGAAAACACCGAGAATAATATCATGGATTGCTCATTTAAAGCGCATTACCGGGGAAAATAAAATTTTAATTTTTTTTTTCCGTGCAACCAAGCCTGAATTGTCTGATGCGGTTCTGACATCGTCGATTAGAACTTGGCCGGCCAGTGACTTGGCCGTCCAGCGACTTGGCCGACCCACGAGGTAGTGCTCTCGGCCGCCGCCAGAGCGCCGCGGGAGCGACTTGGCCGACCCACGAGGTAGTGCTCTCGGCCGCCGCCAGAGCGCCGCGGGAGCGACTTGGCCGACCCACGAGGTAGTGCTCTCGCCCGCCGCCAGAGCGCCGCGGGAGCGACTTGGCCGACCCACGAGGTAGTGCTCTCGGCCGCCGCCAGAGCGCCGCGGGAGCGACTTGGCCGACCCACGAGGTAGTGCTCTCGGCCGCCGCCAGAGCGCCGCGGGAGCGACTTGGCCGACCCACGAGGTAGTGCTCTCGGCCGCCGCCAGAGCGCCGCGGGAGCGACTTGGCCGACCCACGAGGTAGTGCTCTCGCCCGCCGCCAGAGCGCCGCGGGAGCGACTTGGCCGACCCACGAGGTAGTGCTCTCGGCCGCCGCCAGAGCGCCGCGGGAGCGACTTGGCCGACCCACGAGGTAGTGCTCTCGGCCGCCGCCAGAGCGCCGCGGGAGCGACTTGGCCGACCCACGAGGTAGTGCTCTCGGCCGCCGCCAGAGCGCCGCGGGAGCGACTTGGCCGACCCACGAGGTAGTGCTCTCGCCCGCCGCCAGAGCGCCGCGGGAGCGACTTGGCCGACCCACGAGGTAGTGCTCTCGGCCGCCGCCAGAGCGCCGCGGGAGCGACTTGGCCGACCCACGAGGTAGTGCTCTCGGCCGCCGCCAGAGCGCCGCGGGAGCGACTTGGCCGACCCACGAGGTAGTGCTCTCGGCCGCCGCCAGAGCGCCGCGGGAGCGACTTGGCCGACCCACGAGGTAGTGCTCTCGCCCGCCGCCAGAGCGCCGCGGGAGCGACTTGGCCGACCCACGAGGTAGTGCTCTCGGCCGCCGCCAGAGCGCCGCGGGAGCGACTTGGCCGACCCACGAGGTAGTGCTCTCGGCCGCCGCCAGAGCGCCGCGGGAGCGACTTGGCCGACCCACGAGGTAGTGCTCTCGGCCGCCGCCAGAGCGCCGCGGGAGCGACTTGGCCGACCCACGAGGTAGTGCTCCCGGCCGCCGCCAGAGCGCCGCGGGAGCGACTTGGCCGACCCACGAGGTAGTGCTCCCGGCCGCCGCCAGAGCGCCGCGGTGCCGGGCACCTCACTTGCGCAGCGGGTGCCACATGGCGACTGGCTTGCGCAGGGAGGCCAGCATCTGGCTCCAGTGCGACAGCGCCTTGCCCGACGCCTGCAGACCCACGATCACGTGGCCCACGGCGAGGGCGCGGCCCTCCGCAGTCGCCTCCGCCACCGACAGCCGGAGGTGGATGGTCTGCAACACCCGCCTCTATTGCACCCACCACCACGTCAGCACGCACACTCCCACTGAACCGTCTCAAGCAGCGGTTCCCAAACGGTGGGTCGTGACCCATTGGTGGGTCGCGGATGGGTTACATGGGTCGCGACTCAATCCTATAACTATCAGAAACCATCGAATAAACCATCATAAAAGATAAGAAAATTCGAAACAAATCGAATTGTGTGCAAACACATATATATCTATTGTTAAATAAACACCTGTTTTGCTGCAAAGTACTTACATTTTGTCAATAATTTTTTTAATCAGAACACAAATTGTTTATCATCAGTCGGTATCTTTAAAAAACACACACACACACATATGTATATGTGCAATATTTGATGGTAAATTATGTATATACATAAGGAAGGGATACGATACAAAATAAGGTTTTTTATCCCACCATGGACCGATAGACCGTGGAGGTATTCCTATACGGAAAGCTGGGTCGCCAGCAGAAAAAGTTTGGAAACCACTGGTCTAAAGCATTCAAATAAATTAAAAACAAAGTTTTTAGATATTTAATATGCTTTCACAAAACCAAAATTTAGTGAATGAAAATTTGTTATATTCTAAAAATCTGTTTAAAACTAACATGTCGCCCCCCCCCCCCCCCTTTTATGTTTCTACCATTCCCTTTTATAGGCTTTTAAAACAGTGAAATAACTATATCTTTCTTTTATAATATAGAGGATACAACTGCCCCTTTTATCCTTCTAGACCATTAGGTCAAAACACCCTAATCGTGTTTTCGTTCGAGCAAAAAGCTGCGAACAGTAGCTGCTAAACTCGGTGCACTTTTTAATTAGGGATTTAGCAACTTATTTGTCATTTATTTTGCAAGTGCATTATTGGGTATTGTAGTTAGGGTTGTTATGGTGTGCGCAGGGTGGAGGTTGGCGCTGCGGCACTAGCTCGGCGACTGCAGGAGTCGGACACGTCGCTCGGGGCTCGACACTTACGTGACCTCTACAACTTACAGACAGTGTGTTGGTAAATTATCTCAGTTAACAGCTGCATTTAATCGCTTTTACAGAGATTTTTTTATTGGCGTGACAACGTCTAATAAATCGATGAACGTCGGTTATAGGCACGAAAAGTGTCCCGTTACGCAAATTGTCCCGTTACGCACATTGTCCCGTTACGCTGTGTCCCGTTAAGCTCATTGTACGCTTGCGCCGCATCTATCTCTCTTCCACTCGATTATAACAACCATCGATTTTACTTTTTCGAGGCACATTAAACTTGAAACACTCCCATTCGTTTCCTACTTTTTCTGTCATCGTCATATCCTTAGCAGAATAACACAGATTGGAAGAAGTTAAATAGCAAACATGTATAAAAGTTATAGTTAAAATAATCTGTTCGTTGAAGTAATAAACATATTTGAATTAATGAGTGCAAATAAAAGTAAATTTATCAATTAAATTGTAGATTTCATTTCACTCCTTCTCTGTATCCATACAAAATAGTGATAATTCAATAAAAATGATTCAATTTTATTCATAAAAGTATGCAATCATTTCATCAATGTTTTGTTATGACGTTGTCACTTTAAACTATCGTCCGTAAACTACTTTACAGACAACCAATTTTTTTTATGTTCTTCGGCGAGAACTTATCGTGTGGATGGCCATGCCATTTATGAACATTTGTAGTAGGTAGCAGCGCTTCGCCACAGGAGTCTACAGGCAGAACACTCTCGCACTACTCATCATAGATGCCACTCCTGGTGGGTACGCCTCTGCCGCCACAAAATATCGTTGCCATATATACCCAGAAAGCATCTACAGTGTAAAAGCCAGTTGGCACGGAGACTAAGAAAGCATCAACAAAACCACGGCGAAATGCATCAAGAGTAATTATTGCATTTTGTTTCCAAGGTGTGATCTCGAAATCTCACCTAGACAGTGTGACCTACCCCGTGTTTCGAAGGTCAATCCTGCAAAATTTCATCGCAATCGGATGAATGGATTAGGTGCACATACGGTACACAAAACAAGCGACATTCGTATCGGGAATCACGTCAGGTGCACAGGGCGTGTTTGGGTGACAACATCAAACAACTGTCGCACTTGACGACTTTAAGTTTCACTGTGGCCTGTCTGGAGGCCTACGGACAGGCCACTGTGTCCCATGTTGTGTGGAGTGTTCCAGAGCCAGCGGTATGGACTTGTGTCAGTTTACCATCGTGTTGCATTCTGGCGAGTCTGGCTAGAACCCAGCTACATACTCGCAGCATTGTTGACTGAATACTTCTTGAACCTTTCTACTTGTGCTCTGGCCTTTTCTCTCTTCGACACTGACTTTGAAATAAATGGAGAAATTAATAGAAATAATTAGAAAAATAAACATGTATGTCATGTTTTTTTGTAAAGTAGTCATATTCAAACACTTGACAGTGATTATCGAAAAATTAATTATTAAATGTTCCTTTCGACGTGATAACGTCTTATAAATCGATGAACGCCGGCTGCACGCAAAAAAATTGTCACGTTCCACCTGAGCCGAGCGTGCTAGAACCGGCCAACCACCGTGCAAGAAAATCTTCTATAATATCAAACAGGTTAAGGCGGGCTTTTTAACTAATTGTTCGTGATTATATTTAAACAAATTATTTAAATTTAATTTGCAAAAACTGTAAATAATATTTGAAAATTAAAAAGTATGCAATTTTTCATCAATGTTTTATTATGACGTTATCACGTAAAATTATCGCCCGTAAACCGACTTTACAGACAACCCCCCCCCCCCCCTTTTTTTTTAAAAAAAATTTTCTTATAGAGATCCATCTCCACGCTAAATCATTCTGTCTATGTACCTGTAGCGCATGCGCAGGAACACTGAAAATCATGGCCTCATTGAAGATAAGACTCGTCTCTCCTCTTTTCATGGAGGTCTTCTTTTTGTGAACTTTCTTGCCATGCTGCAGTAAGTAAACCTGTAAGAAAACCAGAATTTTTCTTCAGCAATTCGACAGATATAACAGGTTTGTCGTTTGTATATAATAAATACATAATACATTAAGGAAAAATTAATCACTGATTTTAATTAACATTTGTGATTATATCATTATGTTGTTCATTGAATTTATTAGCGTATTCATAAATTCGTGTACATGGTTCGTTAAAATTAAGGAGTTTTTTAGAATCGTTAATTCATCGCCTTCAATGCAATCAAAAGGATTTCCCTTAAGAAAAAAAATACAATGTTAAAAAGTTGATGCATAAAAAATAATTTTACTGTTTAGTTCAATTCTTACAGATTAATCCCACATTCCCCTTCCCCTCATCTCTGTAACAAGGAATTTGCCAATTGAACTGCTCATACATACACAAAGCATTGTTTTATGCCAAATAAAAAACAAATAACATTAAAATATTTATCCATTACTTTCACACTATCGGTCTTTATAAAGGAGTTAAGATTCTTGATGAAATGTAAGGATATCTAAAGCTCTTATTAAACTAAAGCCTTTTTAAGGATATTACAGAAGCATAGGAACCCTAGTAGTCCGGACACCTTGCACATGAATCACGGTGCAGCAGACAGGTAGGGCCTTTGAACATATATACTGTATAGAAGTCGCCAGCCCAGGTTAAAATTTCTAATACGGTTTTGAGGTAGTTGGTTAATTCACCGCCGCAATCGCCACCATCTCTAGGGCATCGACTTGTGGTGGTCCCTAGCGGACAAGTGTCGAACTCTTCAAACACCCCTTCCCCACCCTCCCCTCAAACATGCGTTGTCCTCCACCCACCCTCTACCCCACCTATCATCCCTACAGTTTTGTGAAGCACAAACTCCCGTTGAACGACCTTGAGCTGCAGTGAATGTTGGGTGGGGGGTGCGGGGGAATGACAGCGCCAGCGGACGACAGTGCTGCGCTCTAACGTTATAACAACCTAAGACAGGGGTGCCCACAAGGGGGGGGGGGGTAACGACGCAGACTGCGTCATTAAAATTTCAGGGGGGGGGGGGTGGTTAAAAGACGAGAAAAATGTATATATTATTTACATAATTATAGCTTATAATGTGAAAATACGTTTCTGGTTCTTTGATAATTGAAAGGGATCTTGTAAATCAAATTGGCCACCCCGCACTTTCCTCAACAAAAGCAGTTTGGCATCTGTCGGTTCAGGATGGAAATATTACCTGATATAACAAAAATTATTATTAGAAAATCAGTTTTAATTAATGCAAAATGTGATAAAATATAATACTAAAAAAGTATAATATTATAAAATAATTGAGTAAATCATTGAGAAAATGGCATAAAAAAATTCGGGGGGGGGGGGGCGCATCAATTGGTTAGGGGGGGGGGGTGAGTCATAGTGTTTGGGGGGGGGGGGGGGGGCGGCACCTCTGCCTAAGATGATACAGGGCGTTACGGCAGCGCCCTGCAGCGGTGAAGTTCCCAAGCTGCTCATCAAACGCTTCTGAAAGACGTAGAGTAAATCCTATCCACTCGCGACTTCTATACAGTATATGTACTCAAAGGTAGCGCCGACCCGCGGGCAGCAGAGCGACGGCGGACTGACCTTGACGAAGACCTCGCCGCCGTCGCCCTGGGGCAGCTGCAGGTTCCTGGCCTTGACCACCACCACGGTGAGGCGCTCGGCGGTGGGCAGGTAGCTCAGCGAGAACATGAGCTCCCCGCACTCCGTGCCTCGCTGCGACACACGTGCAGCTCAGCCCTGAGGCCCGGGCGACAACACTCCTCCTCCTCCACTTCGTGATGGCCCCTCCCGAGCCCGACTTGCTTCTTTATAACGTTAACTTTAATACGTGAACCAAACTATTTCATCGAAAGTTTTTTTTTGACCAAATAACGTCTTATAAATAAGGACCGGAAAAATTCGCGGGTTCAATGACCTCTAGGATGAACTTTATAGTTCTACGTACACTCGGTCAAACGTCACCCTCTCATTGGCTGCTGTCTTGTGAAGGTTGTCCCAACGTAGCGGCCTGTGATTCGATACAGCTTCAGTTGAGTGTTTCTCACTGGCCCAGAGTCGTCCAGGTGAGTTGTGAGCCAATAGCAGAGGCAAGCACTGAGGTATAACTATTTGAATTTCAGGCTGTCGTGAAATGAATCCGCGAATTTTTTTCCGGTCTCTACGTTATAAAACGATGAACGCCGGCTGCACGCACGAAAAAAGCATGACTGATTGTCACTTTCCGCCTGAGCCGAGCGTGCAAGAACCGGCCAACCACCGTGCGAGAAACATCTTCTATAATATCAAACAGGTTGAGGCGGACTTTTTAAAAGCAGCAATTTCAAAAATTTTATTTATTTGTCCAATTTCGTCATTTCAAATTAACAATTTATTGACATTGATTTGATTTCAGTTTTTTTATATAACTAATTGTTGGTGATTATATTCAAACAAATTAATTAAATTAAATTTGTAAAAACTGTAAATAATATTTGAAAATTAAAAAGTATGCAATATTTCATCAATGTTTTTTTATGAGGTTATCACGTCAAATTATCGTCCGTAAACCAACTTTACAGACAACACCCCCCCCCCCCCCTTTTTTTTTTGAAACTACTAAATTAAACTACTCAAGGTTCCCAAACGGTGGGTCGCGCCTCGATCCTAAAACTATCAGAAACTATCGAATAAACAACCAGAAAAGATAAGAGAAAAATCAAAACAAATTGAATTGTGTGAAAACACATAGGTATCTACTGTTAATAATAAATAACTGGTTTGCTGCTAACTGCTTATATTTTTCCAACCATTTTCAAATCAGAACACAAATTGTTTATCAATAATCAATCGGTATCTTTAAAAAAAATATATATATATATGCAATATTTCATGGTAAAATATACATACATAAGGAAGGGATACGATATAAATAAGGTTTTTTTACTCCACCATGGACCGATAGCACGTGTAGGTATTCCTATAAGGAAAGGTGGGTCGCCAGCTGAAAAAGGTTGGGAACCACTGAATTAAAGTATTTAAGATCATATATTTATAAACGTTCCGAGCCTATTTCTGACTCATTAAGCTCCTTCTTCACCGAGCCACTAAAAAAACGCACCACTCTGCCACATTCAAATAGCTAGTAGAAACATTTGTTTGTGATGTTCACACAGCGAAATAAATGTCTTTGTTGAGCAATAATGTAACTATTTCTGACACTTGTTTTTTGTTTTGTTTTCTAATTCTCTGAGTATTCCTTTACAGCCATGTAACACATTGCGAGTCCCTCATGCACTTCTAAAATAAGCCTTCCGGTGTGTGGACCTGACTCCGCCATCGCTCGAAGACACAGCTGTACGGCAGGAACTGTGCGCGCAGCCCCTGGCCACTGCTGGCGTGCCACTCGGTGTACGATCACCAGCTGCTTGCAAGCAGTTAGAGGAGTGCAAGCAAGCAGTCGCCAGCTGAACTCGAGCGAGGGGAGGGGCCACCTGACATTACTTGTCATAGGGATTGCTCCCATTTTAACGTGACGTCTAATAAATCGATGAACGCCGGCTGCACTTCACGAAAAAGTGTCCCATTACGCACATTGTCCCGTTACGCTGTGTCCCGTTACGCTCATTGTACGCTTGCGCCGCATCTATCTCTCTTCCACAAGATTGGAACAACAATCGATTTTACTGTTTCGAGGCACATTAAACTTGAAACACGCCCATTCGTGTCCTACTTTCCCTATCATCGTCCTATCCTTAACAGAATAACACAGATTGGAAGAAGTTAAATAGCAAACATGTATAAAAGTTATAGTTTAAATAATCTCTTCGTTAAAGTAATAAACATATTTGAATTAATGAGTGCAAATAAAAGTAAATTTATCAATTAAATTGTAGATTTCATTTCACTCCTTCCTTGTATCCATACAAAATAGTGATAACTCAATAAAAATTATTCAATTTTATTCATAAAAGTATGCAATCATTTCATCAATGTTTTGTTATGACGTTGTCACGTTAAACTATCGTCCGTCAACCGACTTTACAGACAACCAATTTTTTTTTATTTGTTAACCCAGCCCTCTTAGCCGTTATGCCCTTACCGGCCCGGGGGCCCCCACGGGCGTGGATACGGGGATACGCCGTACACGCGAAACAGGAGAGATGTTAGAGATCCAGGTATGTCCAGGGGCTGAGGCTACCCATCCATAGCATAGTCACCGCCTCAGCCCCGTAACTCTGCTCAGCTGACCAGACAGTTGGCTGCCTCCTGATCCCTGAGACGTTATCAGCACTGCTGTCGCCCTTCCAGATCTCCCGCATCACACAAGGGGAAGCCTTCATTTCACAGACGAGAGAGCCACACCCGAAGTTCCCCCAAGTTCATGCTCGCTTTTTTTTTTCGTTGTATCTAATTGTATAAACCGGTGTGGCATTAAATTTTGTGGTCGATTGGAAGATAGGTTAGCTACATTATAAATACTTTAAAACATTGTGGACGGTTGTTTATATTAGGTAAGTATAGCTACATTAGAAATACTGTAATATAATTTTATGGTTGCTTAGCAAATAACTTTTTAATATGTAGCTATCCAGGGCTAGGAAACAATTTAAATAATTTCACAGTATCTTTAATGTAGCTATCCTAACCAAATCAACAGTCCTAAAATGTTTTGAAGTATTTATAATGTAGCTAACCTAACCTAATTGATAGAGACCTGCAAAATTCGCGGATTCATTCGGTGATAGGCTACGATTCAAACACATATAGGTACCTCTTAGATAATTTTGCTATTGGCTTACTGTTCATCTGGACGAATCCCAACCAGTTATAAACCCTCAACCAAAGAAGGAATCGAATCACAGACAAACCAGCTGAGACGACTTACAAGTCGGCAGCCAATGAACTTGCGTTATGTGCCCGAGTGTACAGGGGTATGTGCAGTCCATCCTGAAGGCCATCGAAACCGCGAATTTTGCAGGTCTCTACTAATTGACCATTAGTTATCATTAGAGGCCCGGAAAATCCGTGGGTTCATTTCGTGTTATGCTAAAATTCAAATAATTATACCTTAGTGCTGCTTCTGTCATTGGTTCACTGTTAATCTGGAGGACTGAGGGCCAATTAGAGACCCTCACTCATAGAAGTGTCGAATCACAGGCCACCCAGTCGAGACGACTCACAAGTCAGCAGCCAATGAACAGTTGGCATTTGCCCGAGTGTGCGGAGGATATTGGAGTCTATCCTGGAGGTCATTGAACCCGCGAATTTTCCGGGTCTCTAGTTATCATGAGTTACAATGAACAAAACAAAAAACCCGAAGATGCACGACCGGGCGCTTGGCTCTCTCGTCTGCGAAGAGAAGGCTTCCCTCACGCAGGGACCCGGTGTCTGTCCGGGCCAGTAACTGCGGGGCGGACGTGGACGGGAGGGTGACGGGGGCTCACCTCGGAGGAGTCGGTGAGCGTGAGCCACGTGGTGACGGGCTGGCGCGGCGCCACGTCGCACAGCCGCAGCTCCGCCTCGTCGACCAGCGTGTTGGACAGCTTGTCGCTGGCGTACACGTAGAAGGCGAGCGAGCGCCTGCCGTACTCGGCCGGGTCCACGGCGAACAGGAACTTCTCCTTGTAGCTGGGGCAGTTCGACTTGCGGTACACCTGGCACCACATCATCCGGTGAGCCGAGGTGACTGGCGCCCTTGGCCAGAATTGAAAATGGCGGGCCCCTCTTGGATTAAAAGAGAAAGGGGGTAGGGTTCAGTAACCCCTCCCCCGGCGCCCCTACCAGCCACTGGCGAGCTCCATGTCATACATGTATGTTTTCTTAAATATAATTTATAAATTTTAAATTTTTTTTCATTAAAATCGGATAATAAATAAAGATTTTCAAGATGGCGGGCGTAACGGAAATTGCAACGGTGACGTCATAATTAAAAATGGCGGAAAACAAAATGCCGGGATGTTCTAGAAAACAAAATGACGTCATCCAAAATGGCGGATCCAAGATGGCGGATCCAATATGGCCACCGGGGTCAAGGTCAAAGGTAAAGGTCACGGGCATCCAGACAGCCAGTGAGGCAATCTCAGCCAGTCGAGACCAACCGTGCACTTCTGCAGCTACGGTCGAAGAGAAGTTCTTACAGAGACATCCACACAACACAACAATATGTAGTGGAACTCTTCACGTGTCCTTTGGTTCGATGCCCGGACCTCGAGGCCCGCAGTATGTGTGACGACAATACACACACATGCAGCACACTGTGCCGCGGTGTTGTCTGATCGAGCAAACAGTTTGAGCACAGGTCCTTACAGTTCTGAGCTCATCCTCTTTATAACCACTGTCTATATAATTATAAACATATTGTTTAATTTACTAGATCTGGTATTCATGTCGATGTTTCCAAGCGTAATTATTGTTTAAAGCAAATAGTGTCGGCGGAGTATCTGGCTCCTATTCCCGTGGTGGAAACTTGCTGAAAACTGCCAATGAATAAAGGCAGCCTAAATGAGGGAGATATATCCAGTTTCTGCATCAATAATTATAAGGATTGGTAAATCATTTTTTTTTCTTCTGGCAACTCCAGATTATAGGTTGATCTTACTCATGACAGTCAACTTAAATAAATTAATACAATTTCTTTTTTCCTCATAGTAATGTTCTCAAATTTATTAGTAACACTATGGTAGAATGCAAGTATAATGTCATTTCATGACATATTTCAATTGGGAACACAATGATTATTACAAGGAAAGATTTAATGCATATAAGTGATTTCCTGTGAATGTAAAAGGATGTTTGTGTTGATGGTGTCTACACGTTCTTTTCAAGTGTTCGCAGTCAGATAGTGAGTGTGTGTCTCTGGAAGGTAGCTGGAAGTGAGGAAGGTAGCTGGAAGTTAGGAAGGTAGCTGGAAGAGAGCTGGCAGTGATCTGGAAGGTAGCTGGAAGGTAGCTGGAAGGTAGCTGGAAGGTAGCTGGAAGGTAGCTGGAAGTGAGGAAGGTAGCTGGAAGTGACGAATGTAGCTGGAGGTGAGGAAGGTAGCTGGCAGTGAGGAAGGTAGCTGGCAGTGAGGAAGGTAGCTGGAAGTGAGGAAGGTAGCTGGCAGTGAGGAAGGTAGCTGGAAGTGAGGAAGGTAGCTGTAAGTGAGGAAGTTAGCTGGCAGTGAGGAAGGTAGCTAAAATTGAGGAAGGTAGCTGGAAGTGACGAATGTAGCTGGCAGTGAGGAAGGTAGCTGGCAGTGAGGAAGGTAGCTGGCAGTGAGGAAGGTAGCTGGAAGTGAGGAAGGTAGCTGGAAGTGAGGAAGGTAGCTGGAAGTGATGAAGGTAGCTGGAAGTGAGGATGGTAGCTGGCAGTGAGGAAGGTAGCTGGCAGTGAGGAAGGTAGCTGGAAGTGAGGAAGGTAGCTGGCAGTGAGGAAGGTAGCTGGCAGTGAGTTGGAAGGTAGCTGGAAGTGAGGAAGGTAGCTGGAAGTGAGGAAGGTAGCTGGCAGTGAGGAAGGTAGCTGGCAGTGAGGAAGATAGCTGGAAGTGAGGAAGGTAGCTGGAAGTGAGGAAGGTAGATGGAAGTGAGGAAGGTAGCTGGCAGTGAGGAAGGTAGCTGGAAGTGAGGAAGGTAGCTGGAAGTGAGGAAGGTAGCTGGAAGTGAGGAAGGTAGCTGGAAGTGAGGAAGGTAGCTGGAAGTGAGGAAGGTAGCTGGAAGTGAGGGAGGTAGCTGGAAGGGAGCTGGGAGGTAGCTGGAAGGTAGCTGGAAGGTAGCTGGAAGTGAGGAAGGTAGCTGGAAGTGAGGAAGGTAGCTGGCAGTGAGGAAGGTAGCTGGCAGTGAGGAAGGTAGCTGGAAGTGAGGAAGGTAGCTGGAAGTGAGGAAGGTAGCTGGCAGTGAGGAAGGTAGCTGGCAGTGAGGAAGATAGCTGGAAGTGAGGAAGGTAGCTGGAAGTGAGGAAGGTAGATGGAAGTGAGGAAGGTAGCTGGCAGTGAGGAAGGTAGCTGGAAGTGAGGAAGGTAGCTGGAAGTGAGGAAGGTAGCTGGAAGTGAGGAAGGTAGCTGGAAGTGAGGAAGGTAGCTGGAAGTGAGGAAGGTAGCTGGCAGTGAGGAAGGTAGCTGGAAGTGAGGGAGGTAGCTGGAAGGGAGCTGGGAGGTAGCTGGAAGGGAGCTGGAAGGGAGCTGTAAAGTAGCTGGAAGATAGCTGGAAGGTATCTGGAAGGTAGCTAGAAGGTAACTGGAAGGTAGCTGGAATGTATCTGGCAGTGAGCTGAAAGGTAGCTGGCAGTGAGCTCACCCTGGTCTGCATGCTGGTGGTCTTGTCCGGCAGCAGGTACACGCGCACGTACGTGTCGACGCTGGAGTTGTCGGGGCCCACCAGGTCCTTGGCCTCCAGCACGCTCACCAACAAGTCCGCCGCCTCGCTGCAACAACAGCTCTGCTCTCGAACCAACAACCAACCCTTCAGCTGTTGTTACACACGTAATGGGCGAGTAAAAGAATACTCGTGTCCAACAGAGTTCACATTCTGAATTGTTATGCTTAAAATATATACCTGAAACATCTTTGAAATCACACCGAAACGTACGCGTTTCCCTGATATACCAGGTTGTAACGACTTTTCCTGAGTGGGGACGTGCGCGCCTAACGGTTGACGAGGCTAGTAAGCAGTTTCCAACCCCTGTACAAATGGCCATATCGAGTAAAGATGCCACCCACGCAGCTGTCGAAGATGTCTCCGAACTGAGGGATGTGAACATCAGTCGAAGTGAAGTAATGCAGGACCATTGACGTACAGCTGCACCAAATTTTTTTTAAAGTATATATTTGATAAGAAGTGTGGGTATTTGTTAAATGAGGGCTGGCATGTGCTAAATCCAAGAGAGGTCAGTCAGGCCTAATTGTGAGCAGGGGTGGACCCACCTATCATACTCGAGGCCCACGCAGAGGCCTCCAGTGACGCCGGGCTCCACCAGGTCTCCGGGGGCCACTGACGTGTCGGAGCACACGGAGTCGCAGGACATGGCGCGCTGCAGCACGGCGGGCTGTGTGAGCTCGGGCTCAGCGGGGCAGTCCTCTGCCACTGCCCTGCTCAGCGCCTCTTCCTGCACAGACACGTTGCTCTTGCTCTGCGCCTCCTCCTGCACAGACACCCTGCTCTGCACAGACACTCTGCCACAGCCTCAGGACCACGGCTGCAAACCCCGTGGGTGTACGGCGAAGACAATCAGCAATGCCTCATCGTTTATCATACGCATATTGCATAAACATAACAAGCATGAATACAATTTCAGTTAAATGTTCTCTAGCCAATTATTAAATGTATCCAGTGACTCCTCAAGGCATTTCACCTGTTTTAAGTCCTAGCCTTAATCAAATTAACTAAGGTGCACACTTGCAAACTTTTAGCGTCCAATGTCTCAACATAACTGACTGAAACTTGGGTTGGTTGTCAGTGACGAAACAATTTCAACTCTCAATCTCTATTTTCAGAAACGTAATTTAAGTTAAATGCAGTGCACCCAAATACTTGATATGTCAACGCAAGTAAATTATGAGTTCCAGAAATGCGACACTCCTATAATTATTGATGCCTTGATCATAAACTGCAAACTGGGTGTGCTAAAATGAGTAGATTTGTAGTCTCGTTGCCGAGGAATGTTCTCAATTATGTTCCTTGCTTGTTTGTATGCTCGCAGTAAAGGGACTTATGCAACTGCTTCACGCGAGGTGATCCCACATGCACATTCGTCACACACCCACATCAGCTAAGCGTCGAGACTTGCAGCTTGTCGCAAGAGTCTGGCCACATAGGCACGCGGGCAGTATCAGGCCTTGTCAAGCACTCACTATATACAAGATATGAATGGTCTTGAGTAAATCGGTGAGGCGAAATCTACACAAGCTTTCAAAGTATGTATAACAAAGACTGCTGACACCATCCAGCGATCAACTAAGCTACTTAGTTAACAAGGGCATGAGCCATCACATGTAGGCTCCCACCTGATTTCAACAATGCGAAATTTCTTCTTTCTTCATCGTGGGAAGAGACCGGTGGTCAACCAGGTGAGGGTCTTCTGTGTCCATTATCACTACGATATGGCGCGAAATAAGTGTCCATAGTTCCATCCCAACTTCCTGCATTGACCAAGAAAGAAGCGTGCTAGGGTTTCTTTTTTGTTTCCAACCAAAGCATCTACACAATTTTTAATCCTACAGAGGTTTGGGTTTCTATTAGAATCCCCCATTCGTACGGTCTCTCACAAAATAAATTCTTTCACTGTAAGGTTGCAAATCAGGAACTTTCAGCTTAACAGAGTAAATTAAATCCCAGCGGCAGATAAATGAATTTTTATCGGGGGTGCTGGGGCAAAAAAAGAAAGACAAAAATTAGAAAATGTTTAAAATTTGAACATTTGTATTGACACTAACCCACTGACATACGGGCCTACATTAGTAGCCGTAGGCGACGGGGCATTTAACAGTGGAATACTGTCTTTAATGATACTTTGCAAATTTGTTTCATAATTTCGGGAGTTGGGGGAGTATAAACCCTCAATATTTGCCCTTTTTTTTATGCCATCACTGAAAGATTCATAGTAATCGTGGCAGAAATAGAGCCTAACCAAATGGCGATAGATAGATGGTGTAAGGTTGGAAGGTTGTAAGGTTGTAAGGTTGGACGGTTGGAAGGTTGGTTGGAAGGTTGGAAGGTTGGAAGGTTGGAAGGTTATAAGGTTATAAGGTTGGAAGGTTGTAAGGTTGTAAGGTTGGAAAGTTGGAATGTTGTAAGGTTGTAAGGTTGGAAGGTTGGAAGGTTGTAAGGTTGTAAGGTTGTAAGGTTGTAAAGTTGGAATGTTGTAAGGTTGGAAGGTTGTAAGGTTGGAAGGTTGTAAGGTTGGAAGGTTGTAAGGTTGGAAGGTTGGAAGGTTGGAAGGTTGTAAGGTTGTAAGGTTGTAAGGTTGGAAGGTTGGAAGGTTGGAAGGTTGGAAGGTTGTAAGGTTGGAAGGTTGGAAGGTTGGAAGGTGTGACCACCGACCAGGCAGGCGGCGGGCGGTGGCGGCGCGGGGCCGGGCCCCTGCGTGGTGAGGCTGCTGGTCGTGAAGGCCACCCCCAGGTCCCGGTCCACCAGGTCGAAGTGCTGGAAGCTGCCCGTCGCGTCCAGCTGCACGTCCGAGTCGGAGTGTACCTGCGGACACACAAGCACCGCCTCGAGTCTCTCCCTTGCAGAGGCTTGCAGCTACTGGCCACTCTTGGATAGCGCCGTGGTCTATACTGAGGTCCGGGTTACTATTGAAGCACCACGTCCATAGTGTCTCAACAAAACTTTTAGCCGAAGTTACTGTAAACACATTGAGTCCAGGGGGATGTGTATTCAAAAGAAAACTTGCGTTAACGTTGCCACCAACCCACTGGCATATGGGACTACAGTGGTAGCCGTAGGTGTCGTAAATGTTTTCATTATTTCGGACGGTGGAGGTGGATACATCCCCACTATCTCCCCCCATTTTTTTTTTTCCTTTTTGCAGCCACCGCTGAAAGGGTGACTTCCTAACAGGAGCGTGTTGGCTTGTTCTCTAATCTGGGCCAAATGGGCAGAGCCAAGCAGTAGCTTGTCAACTGAGGGGCGTGCACATGGCCAGATTGTTCCAACATACGGCCGGCATTCTCATGTTCCCCTCCCACTTGTGCGCCCTATCAGGGTAGGGTGGGAAAAGATTCCAGTTCTTTTTTTTTTTACATTCCACATCTATATAAATTAAGCAGAACTGCATGACCCGGCCCAGGGTTTTCCCTGTGACTATGCAGTTTTTCCTGGGTCACTTTAGTTAGCTTTTAGGCTAGACTATCAACGGGGCGTCAGCCATGGCGCCAATCGCAGCCATGGGCTGGCCAATAATAAACCCCAATCAGCACGCGATGCACGCGCCCTTGTTCTGCATTGTTAATACCCCGCATGGTAGAGTGTATAGGCTTCGGCCTGAGACACACTTATGTTCTCCCCTAACCTGGACCCTCCTCTTACACACTTAGATTAACTTGGGCTAGGGGAAAAAAAATGCCAGGGATCACTCCCTCTTTTTTGATCGGGAAGGTATCAGAGCCGCGACTAGGGAGGGAGGGAGGAGGGTGAGCGGGCACTGACCAGGTAGCCGTTGGCGGCATAGTGTCCGCGCGCCTTGGTGAGGCCGATGGTCTCCTCGCGGCTGGAGGTCAGCCAGGCGGCGGCCCGGGTCCACAGCCCGGTGAGGCGGCACGCCGACAGCAGCAGCAGCAGCAGCAGCGCCGCGGCGCCCAGCAGGGCCAGGGCCAGCTGCCCTTCGCTCATCTGCGGCAACGACATAGCACAGCCTCGGCGTCGGAGTTAGCGTTTCACAACTGCCCGCCACATTTTGAGTGAAACAATGCCATTACATATCACAGTTTGGTAATCATGCAAATCATTGTACCCACGATATCATTATAACAGGTAAATATTAACGCAAAAAAAATCGCAATCAGATGTAGACAATAATTTCCGTATGATTTTTGACTATCCGAAATCCAGCCATATGGGTGCTTCTTTTATAAATCGCATATGGACAGTACTCAGATGTGCCAGAATTTAGATTTAATGGGTGGGATTCGAGGATATTTTTTTGTGAAAATGTAGACAATAGCATTTTTCTTGTTTTGTAGGTAAATGAGCAAAATTTCATCGACCACGCACTATATATATATATATATATATAAGGCGGGCTTTTTAACTAATTTTTTTTGTGATTATATTTAAACAAATTATTTGAATTAAATTTGCAAAAACTGGAAATAATATTTGAAAATTATAAAGTATATATATACATATAAGTCTGTAAAATAAATAAATATATACTTTTTTTATTTTCAATATATGCGAATATGCAACAAAATAAAATAATTCCTAGAATCCGATCGCAGCACCAACTGTTGAGTCTGACTGATTTGCCAAAAATTTAAAAAAATTCTAAAAACGCGATCGCAGTGCTGCCTGTGAACCTAAACCATCCAAAAATTAACAAAAACACAACACATACACCCACATATATATACTGTGAACCTAAAGCATCACAATATCAACAACACATAAATAAATAATTTAACTAAAAAAAAATTATAATGGATAAAATTGAATATCTAAACCATTTTTGAACCCACTTAATCACATACACAAAATTTCATCGAAACACATACACACGTACAGAAGAATTATTTATATATATGTAAAGAATATATTTCATGTACAAAAGAAAACATTTTTATTTTTAACATGGTGGAATGCTACAATTATCTTATACAAAAATAATAAATATTTTTGCAAAACTCCGTTCCCCCGGAGAAACCCCCGGAATGGCCACCGCATGGGGAGCCCTAAGAAAAGAAACGAGCTCCCCATTTGGAAGCCACCTGGAAGGTTTTTTTCTGTTCCACACCACCGTTTCTTTGGTAGCCTGACTTGTTACAAGGGATTGTATTCCTACCAGAGAAAATGCCACCATTCTCTCTGGGCAATCCGCCTTGGAGGAGCCGGGGCGCGAACCCGGGTCCTACAAGTCACAAGGCAGGCGCTCTACCCCAGAACCAGAGTGGTAGAGCGGATACTTGCAGTCTTATTAACACTGATATGATGTTATTCCTCGAGTTTACTGTAGTTTGGTTTGTCATTAACACGTGCTCACTTCTGACAGTTGATTTGGGAAGCAAACACGTACCTAATAATTTTTAAAGATGAAAAAATTTGTCAGAACAAGATGCTACAGAAGTTAACGCGCTTCTACTTAGAACGCATGATGCCTGAAATAAATAGCCACACAGAAAATAAAGTGAGAAGTAGAGACCCAATAAACGGCAAGTAAAACCACGTTAAGTGAGCATTAGGGCTACATGCTTCACACAACTGCTATGCACTATTACAAGAATTGTTTGTCCTTTTTTTATCTGTTGCCATGATCATTAAAAAAAACTGAAGACATGAATTTTTTTTGTTAAGTATTATTGTTATTGGATAAAATGCATCAATTTATACCGTTACGAGCAAGTTTATGTTTCTCTGTCATTCTATCCGTCGTCTGTTAATCAGTTGTCTGAACCGGCGCTTAATATGCGGTACGTTAAAGGTTATTCTTGCAGAACGTTAAAAATTCGATCCTTTTTCTTCCGCACCTCTCTTTCTACCGGTCAAGCTTCTATTGTTTTTTCGACGTGATAACGTCTTATAAATCGACGAACGCCGGCTGCACGCACGAAAAAGCATGACTCATTGTCACGTTCCACGTGAGCCGAGCGTGCAAGAACCGGCCATCCACCGTGCGAGAAAATCCTCTATAATATCAAACAGGTTAAGGCGGGCTTTTTAAAAGCAGCAATTAAAAAAAAAAAATTGATTTATTTGTCCAATTTCGTCATTTCAAACTAACAATATTATTGACATTGATTTGATATCAGTTTGTTTCTCTAACAAATTGTTCGTGAACATGTTTAAACAAATTATTTAAATTAAATTTTCAAAAAAAAACTGTAAATTAAGTTTGAAAATTAAAAAGTAAGTATGCAATTTTTTTATCGATGTTTTCTTATGACGTTATCACGTAAAATTATCGTCCGTAAACACACTTTACAGACAACCCCCTCCCTGCTGCTTGTCGAAACAGCCGTGAGGACAGCGCGAGGGGGCGAGGCAGACAGCAGCACGCCGCGACGGCGGGGACTATTTCTGGCGCGCGGCCGGGCGGAGGGATCGAGGGATCGATATGCCCGTGCAACAGGTGGGGGGCCGGGCCGGACCCCGCGCCCTGGACCTGCAGTGGACGCGTGGCGACCCCGTCGGGGTGTAGGAAACCAACCCCACCCGAGCCGAGCCTCAGGGACTCTGCACGCCGCGAGACACCCTAACAGTATCACTTCATGTGAGCTTTTGGACACACGCCATTGCTAAGCACTTTCTCTGTAGAAGAAAACTAAAAAAACACCTTTGTTTTCGTACCATGTGCGTGTCTCTGCCTGAGGACGGGAGCAGATAGCAGTTCCCGAAACGTCGCTTGTTTCTGTTTTGAAAAACTATTGTGTTTGTTTCGTCTTTTCGTTTTGTCGTGTTTTTTTGTCTCGTTTCAACTGTTGTGCTGAATTTTTTTTTTGGGTTCAATATTTTTGTGCTGTCATCATTTGTGAGGGTTTTTTCGTTCTCTTAGTCCATTTGTCTTTGTTTTTCTTTGTTTGTTGACCATATTCCTGTTAGGGAATATTATGTGGTGATTACATCCTGTTGACAACAGCAATTTTTTGCTTAATTTGTATTTTTTGTCTTTTGGGTAATTTTTTTAGTTTTCTTCTACAGAAAAAGTGCTTAGCAATGGCGTATGTTCAAAAGCTTACATCAAGTCATGCACTCCCACTGCACAAATCTTTCAAAGATAATACCTAACAGTATCATTTTTTTTAACGTGATAACGTCTTATAAATCGATGAACGCCGGCTGCACGCACGAAAAAGCATTAATCTTGTCACGTTCCGCCTGAGCCGAGCGTGCAATAACCGGCCAACCACCGTGCGAGAAAATCATCTATAATATCAAACAGGTTAAGGCGGGCTTTTTAACTAATTTTTTTTGTGATTATATTTAAACAAATTATTTGAATTAAATTTGCAAAAACTGGAAATAATATTTGAAAATTATAAAGTATGCAATTTTTCATCAATGTTTTCTTATGACGTTATCACGTAAAATTATCGTCCGTAAACCGACTTTACAGACAACCCCCTTTTTTTTTACAACAACGACCCCCCGGAGGGCTTATGCTATGAGGGGTCCCAGGATCTTCCTTTAGTAACTAAGGGGGTCGGCAGTTCTGCAGCAAGTCGTGATTCAGGCAAGTGTGTTAGTTTGGGTGATGCAAGGTGACACCCGCAAAGGCAATGATGCGTGTTGAGAATGATAACGCAGCTGTCCAAACCCCCTGTTGATGACGTCAGTTTTTAAATACAAATTGTTTCCCCGAATTGCTTCTAAAAAAATCCTGTATCAGCCACGGGGTGGTAGTTAGTTCGCTCAGTTTGGGTTTATATATATATATATATATATATATATATATATATTTATATATATATATATATATATATACCCAAACTGTGTGTATATATATATATATATATATACACACACATATACATACACACACACATTTTTGGATATATTTTTGGATGAAATTTTGGGAGTTTTCGATACTTATTGAATATTTTATGGCGGGTTTTATTTGCATTTTAGCTTATTTAATTATATTTTAGCATGTTTAACTTTATTTATAGTAACTTACATGTACCGGTAGAATTCTGGCCATTTTAGAAAAAAAACTTTAAAGTGCATTTTTGCACATGCTGAGCATTTCATGATTGTAATATTTTAGGCGAAATAATGAGATAATTTACGAAGTAGTGCGGAAAATAATTAAGCAAAAATGTACATCTCACAGTTTTGTGATGATGAAACTGTGTTAAATTTGCTAAGTGTAATCATGGGACCTACGATATAATGATACTAGGGTGCCAGGGAAAAAAAAAGTATACCTACGTCATGTTTTGACTTGTACTTCTTTTCCCTAAAGGGACTGGAAAATTTTGAATTATTCTATTAAAACTCAATGTCATATCGTAAAAACACTTTACTGCTGTCTTATACTACTAAGACCACGTGAACAGAATCTTCCTTTTGACAGACCTTTGAATTAATTCCACTTTGCCGTTTTATGATTAAACACTGCTTGTCATGAGAACGTATTTTTTAAGAGTTATAACCGTGAAAAAGTAGCTGCTTCCAAAAAAATTAATAATATTGAAGATTGAATTACCTTTCACGCTTAAAAATTATATCGTATTCAATTAAACTTTTTTTTTATTTCTAGCATTCCATATTAAGTCTAATTAAAAACAATTATACATTCTTATATGTTCCAGTTTCATTACTATGAATATAAATTTATAATTATTTCTGCTAAATATGAAACATAATGTTGATAATGGAAATTATTTCATGTTTGTGTGCATGTAAATCTTTAACTAACACAAAGTATCAACACATCCATTGCTTTTAAAGTAATATCAATAGTTATATTCTGACATCAATTCTTTGTCAAAATTAACTCGGAAAATTTATTAAAACAATTTAACTTATTTTATAACATGGGCGACACAAGAAGCGTCCGAGAATAAATAACTTAGCATCTGCTTCTCGTTAAATATTATTCGTCACTCAGTGATTTTGCTTTCTTTTTGAGAAGACGAGAGGTCAGAATGTCCGTCTGTAGTTAATTATTTTACTTTTTAACAGTGAAACATTTTAAGTATTTTGTCGTAACAAGCCACTAATTTTATCGTCAAACTAGCTGCAGTACCCGGAGTTGCCCGGGCTGAACACAGGGTGGAGGGGAACTGTTTAGAGATCAGATGTAGTTAGTAATTGTCTTCTTAATTTGAATGTCAAGTGTGCAAAATAATTTATATCACTTTCAGATCCCGACAGACGTTCTGCCAGTTTATAGTGATTTACCTGGTCTGTGTGTAATCTAGACTCTATAAAGCAATATAGAAAAAAAACTGAAAAATAAGGGATTACTAATATTGAAAATATTCCATTATCTAGCTAATGCTCGGCATGCATTGCAATGCCTCATTCAGTTTTGTTTTGTAATATGTTTGAAGTAGTTACACATATACAAATAATCTATCCATGTCTCTAAATATATATTTATCTCTATCTACATCTATAGTCCTATATATCTATGTATCTCTCTATCAGTATTTATCTCTTTATATCTACATATATACCTCACACTATCTCTATGTATTCTATATGAGGGTACTGATTGCTTCGTTGTTAATATCACACGGGTGTTTTTTTTTTTTTTTACTTGTATGGGAAAATTAAGAATGATAAGGCATCTAGTGCGTGGCAACAATGTTAATAGGCAATAGGAAATAAACTTCTAGCGCCTGCGGCATTGTCAACACACACTTCGTACGTGTACTGCATGTTTTATCTAACCCCCTCCAACGCATTTTATTCTAAATTGGACTTTTAGTAAGGATCCCTAATGTTATTGATAATATAATATAGCCTATAGCCTTCCTCGATAAATGTACTATCCAACACTGAAAGAATTTTTCAAATCGGACCAGTGGTTCCTGAGATTAGCGCGTTCAAACAAACAAACAAACAAACAAACAAACTCTTCAGCTTTATAATATTAGTATAGATGGACTTCACACTAAAGCTTATCACCAATATTAATGTTTTTTTTTAAGTCTCAATAAACAAACATTGCAGCACATTAACAAGATAATTTATTCAGTTGACCTTTCATGTCTAAGTACTGAAATAAATTAGTACCTCAATAAAAACAGCAGTAACTTTTCCGTGAGAAGCTCCGTCGCACAATATTCCACAAATTTCATTAATTTAATTGTACACAGTTTTTATATACAGTTAACTGCATACCTTCTCTGTGACAATGATTTTGGATGGGAACAGAAGGGCCGCCGTTATGAGGTTTATAACCCAAATCTACTGGCTGCAGCCCTTGTTTGTGGAAACATTTGTATTCAGTGTTGAGTAGCCGCAGCATAAACGTAAACAACAGTTTTTCATTCTCTCGGAACTAACGAAACACACTATGTTAACTTATATGTCATCTTGGACCACATTACGGAGTACCAGGTTTGCAAGTCTGCGTGCACTTCACAAGTGTATGGAGACCACGTCACGAAGTAACAGGTTTTATTAAAGTTTGCATGTACTTCAATAGTGAAGCTACACGAGTGTGCGCACTTTTCAACAATAGGTTATTGAAGCAATCGTGTAGTTACTAAATTGATAACAAATTTACACATTGACGTCTGATACTTTCAAGAAATTCTACAGCATTCGTGGCAAAGTTTTCAATCTTTGCGATCTAAAAGAAAAATACATATTCTATGTTCTCTAAACCTTACTTTAACTTTGAGAATAAAGTAAGGCAGACGACATGAGCGATGAAATGCATGGTAACAATGCTGCTTATATCTAAGATGGTCCTTCGGTTTCTGGTATGCCACTGAGCGTGACTGTGCGATCAAAAAGGCCTGGGAGACAGAAATGCATTCTTTCAGTGGTTTGAAAAGTGTTTTTACCAACTTCATGCACTGAGCATATACCACTTCCAGCAGTCAGTGTGGAAACAAGAGTGTTGTGTCTCAAAATCAAAACCAACTAAGACCTGTTTGAGGAGTTCTGCGGCGAAAGGAAGGTTTAAAACACTTCGTGATTTAACAATGCGAGCTTCACGTCCCATCGGACGACAATCAAGTAGCCAGTGTCAACTTCTTCAGCACATGAAGTGTATTAATTGAAGTGTTTGGGAGTTCTGTAAGGATAATTTTGTTGACATATGTGTTGTAATTTTAATTTTTAGAAATGAAATAACTAATTTGCATAAATATTAGTAGGCCTACCTACTAAAACAATGGTGATACATTATTAACAGTAGGCATCATGGCTAACAAGACAGAATAATTGTAATTTCACATAATTTCATCATTTCCAGTAATCAGGAATAATGTTTTGTAGCCGTAAACATTTTGCCAAATTATAACATATATTTCAATAGTTTACAGCAATAATTGACTCTTATTTCTTAATTGATTTTCAGTTTGTTAGTGTCCTGGTGTGTTTGGTGCTCAGAAATGTTTGAGTGTTCACTTTGGTAACTGTATGATACTAAATTATATTTTTTTTTTTACTAAATACGTCTGCCGTTTACAACACTAACACAATTTTATCATTGTTTTTTTTATTTGTTTGTTTATTATTGGTTACGTTCACTCTAATCTCCAGAGTACTGAGTTGCGTGCGCTATAGAGAATATACACCGTTGATAAGTTTGGGATCACTTTTCGATCTCAACGTACCTTTTGATATCACTGAACAAATAAAATAATAATAATTTTGGGCAATTTGCCTTTTTTCCATGGTCTACTTCAGTGTGTGAGTGAACTGAAAGAAGCATTACTTTCTTATGAAGTCAGAGTTCATGTACATGTAAACATATTTGAAAAGAACAACTCAGTGACTATAACGACCTCGAGCTGCCAAGACACGCGACTGCTTCTCCTGACGTGTTACCAACGTGACAGAGCGGTGTACCGGTGACGGCATTGTTGCAGGCGGGCAGCGGTGCAGTGTTACCTGGCAGGCTGTGACGTCATGCACTCGGCCAGCACGGGCTGCACGCGTGCCAGTGCACCGGCTACCCTCGTGTCCACAGCTCCCGCCGCTCAGCTGTGCACGCGCCGTGTCGGCCCGCCGCCATCTCGACACTGGCCGGCCGCTGCGCGCGCACACTCGCCCCGCGCACGTATCGATTAGTCGTGTTTGTTCTCGGCAGCTCATGCGTCACGTCACCCCCCTCCCCCTTGTTCGCTCGGCCTCCTGCTCCTGCTGATGAGACGTGATGACGCTCTAATTGCCCGTGTGTTGCCCACGCACGCGTCGCCGCCATCTTTGAACACTTCTCAACATGTATTGTTAGGCGGCAGCTCGCTGTGCAGGGTTGTATATACCTCGAGTGGCTCTAAGGGCAATGGGTTTATCGTCACCGCGCTATCACGTCTGAGTCGTGAGCTACACTGAACATAATTTTTTTCCTAACCTTAAATAAAACTAAGTGTACCTATTTGGGAGGTCTAGGTAGGAAAGACTCTTAAGTGCGTCTCAGGCCGAAGCCTATATAGTTAGCAAAATATTAAAGCAAGATGATACGGAACTTTTTGTTAATTATGGTAGCTATATGTTTCGCTATTAATTATAAGACTTTAAGACGATATGACAATGGCCAGCCGGGATTGAACCTGTGTTCTCTGGAATATGAATCTAGTGTCTTACGACTCGGTCCATAAACTTGGATAGTGTATCTTTTCTCATATTCAGGTTGCCTTGAATTGATGCCCCATGCTACAGACTGTACGATCATTGCAAAACAGTACAAATACATAGTTTCAGACTAGAGTACTCCATGTGGGTTATCATTACATGTCTTGAAAAATTATTGACATCTAATATTATAGATACAACATACTATTTTCTTCAAAAATTACAGTCACCAAAATTTTAATTCATGTGTTTTGAGTATATCGTGTACTAGTGCGTATAACTACATGTGATTTTGTCTACACATTTTCCATGGGTGTAGACAGTATTTGTGGAAGGGGAGGGCAGAAGCCTGTCCCTCCTCCGGAAACTCTTTTACAAAGTTAAATGCTTGAAAATACATTTTTAGGCTAGTTGTCGATCCCTTAAGCGATTTTTGAAATTCCTGCCATTGTAATTTTTATAAAATAAAATTCTTTGTTTAAATAAATCTGGCAACCCTACTCAACCTCCCGCCCCCCCCTTCCTTTTTCGCTTACTTCACTATGCTCTTGACACTAATTGTTACAGAAACAGGTTCCTTTTTTGAGTAAGCTTCTCTGCACTAATACCTGTGCCTTGTTAACAGAAGTGTAAACAAATATACACATAAAACAAACAAAACACTAATGACATACGCCATTTCTCATTAAACTGTATGTCATGACAAACCTCAGTCTGTTTGTGCCTTAAGAAGGGAACAGATCTCTTTCCCAAAACGTCGCAACTGGTCTCATAGAAATCATATATGTACTGTGTAATTCTGCGCTATCATCGTTGTGGTTTTCAAAATGTCTATTTTTTCGCTTAACTGTTGCTTACAGTGTTCGTCCGTGCTGTCATCACTGTTTATTCACAGCGCTGGGTTCACCTGTGCGTCTCTGTATAGCCGTTGAATTTTCAATCTTTGTCTGTTATTTTTCATCGTTGAGTTATTCTGTTTGCCACAAATATTTAATATTCGATCGATTATCTTTTCCCTGTTTTTTTAACTATGCCGAATGAACACATCAATTAAAGTATAAAATTATTAGTTACTTTTTGTAAGAAATACTCAGTTATACCGATATAAACCGTATTTCTTATATACAAAAATAACCAAAGCAATGTAATGTACAATGTTATAATATCTTTATTTTAGTATTGCAAACAATTCCTTGTAAAAGTACTGAAAATTCAATTCTGTGAGTTTTCGAAAGTATATTTCCTCTTTATTTACTGTTCTAGTTGCTACAGTCTCGTCGTTGTTAGTCCATATTTTTGCGTAATAATCTCAAAATATCAGGTGTAATATGTATGGAGTATTTAATTTCACAGCAAAATTATGATATCTACTTAAGTGGTTAAAATGAAGGAAAAGTTCGAACATAATAAGGTAGTGGAGGGTAAGTGTGCGCATTTAGTGGAATATTTGGCATAAATATTTACCAATACGCATTTGAAGAAAATTAATAATACAGGATGATAGAATAATTATTCGAGAATGTCCTGGAGAGCCCAAGTAATTGTACAGCAGGAGATTCTCTTTTAATGAGCAAAATGGTAAAAGTCGGCATTTGCGCACACTTACCCTCTGTGGGAGCGTAAGTGTGCGCAGCATGTCGGGTAAGTGTGCGCATAATTCTTATCAGTTGTACATTGTATACTTTATATTTCTGTACCTACTGTATTCACTTTTACACATAAAATTATACTGGACGAACATTTATACATTGATACATAAACGTAAAATATTATTTTGATAATTAAAACATTTAGAATTTCTTTTTATACAACCAATAAATCTGATGCTACTATTCCCTACGCACACTACTCGCACCCAGTCAAAATCATCACATATTCTTTAAACAATAATCACAATAAAAAACTCCGCACCCTTCATAAGATGAGCAAAGTCCATGCCACCATTCACTACACTCACAACATTGCAGCCAGTCCTCATCACTGCATGATTCATCACATCCAGGGCAGATGTAGTCTTGTGAAGGAGATTGCTGATCGGACGCACTTCTCGTATTGAATGTTAGTTTGCATTTGGCTGTAAGTATCTTCGATGTTTCACATTTCTCTTCTTTGTTGTTTTTCAAAAACTGAGTGTTTGACTTGATTAGCTTTCTTTCAGCTCTTGCTTTCGCATTTTCAATTTTTTTTTCGTCCTCTTCTTTAAGTTTCTTTTTTTCTAAGAGCAAATTTTTGTAAGGTGCTGCAGTTAAAATCTAGATTTCTGACCAATTCTTTTCCTTTTGGTTTGCTTTTGTGCTTTGGGCAAGTGATAGATCGCTGTGACTGAGACAGTTGGTCCTGACGAAGTACCAGCAATTGGAATGGTTTCTATTTGTGACACGTTTGTGTTTTCTTGCGTCTTTGTTTCTTCTCCTGTTATTTTATCCTCCAATTCTTATATTAACATACCAAAATATTACATTATATACGGTGAAAACTGGTATATTACGTGTACAAATCGCAGAATTCGATTAGGAATCTTCGCTGTTCATTGTTCTTGCTTCTTTCCCAACTCGCTACAATACTAGCATGTCAGTTGCTGCACCAGTGTTACCAATTACTGAAAAACATCACTGCGCACACTTTCCCGCCTGCGCACACTTACCCTCCACTACCTTAATTTAAAACAACAAAATTATAAGAAAAGTGAAATCTCTTGTTGAAGGATATTTTACTTTTACAAAATATGTTTTTGTACGGAAATAAACATACATACAACATTAAATGAAGTTTTTGATACTACTGTAACAGTTAAAAAATAATACATGTTTTATACTATTACTCGTAGAAATATTACACAACTAAAATATTTAAAACACCGTATTCCAAATTTTGTTACAATTAAAATTACAAATAATTAAATAGGGAAGTTATTTAAAAAACCTTTCTGTGTTTGTGTACTCAAAGAAGTTCATGTTTAATAATCCCGATGATTAAATTAAGTTTCTGAGTGTTTCACTGCATGAAAAAAAACATTTATGCCCCAAGAATTCTGCACTCCGAAATAGGGCCTACTGCAAGTTCCAATAAAATATAGTTGTATTCAAGTCATGGTAATATTTCTAAATAAGTAAGCAAATCTCACAAAACTAGTGTCATCTAAATTCTTAGTCTTCACAATCTGATCGATTTAATGTCAGTAGTAGTAGTATTAGTAGTAGTAGTAGTAGTAGTAGTTGTAGTAGTAGTAGTACTATCATTACCTGAAATTTCGGCGATGTCAGTATGAAAATGTATATTTTAATTTGACATCTTCAACACTATTATATTTTTAGTATTTAATTTAAGATTTTTAGAACGCCTATTTTAAACAGTTGTTTGAATAGCCTCCCAGTATTAACTGCGCATATTAAGCACGGTAAAACAAAAGAAAGCCAAAATTGACATAAAAAATTTTAACTTTTCTGTGGCTTTAAAAACATATAAATAAAATGTTTATACAATAACCTCATGCTTGTTAGCAAAATAAACACACTCTTTTGATATCTTTCATTTATTTCACTATAACTTGACCATCGACAGTCAAACTATTACATTTTTTTTACTAGTCTATATTTCTATATAATTATTGTACAGCGGGACTGTAAGTTTGTTTGCAGGAAAACTACTAAAAAAATTGCCAGACTAGTTATACAAATTATATTTCAATGTTATGAAATTTCATAGTTCATGCTGAACGAACAACATAAGAACACATAAATTTGTTCGTTACCGAGGTAAGATGTTACTTACTGCACGTACTGCACGTGTTAAGGACACTGACACACGAAACTTCAGTAAACTCGTGGAATAACATCTTGTCAGTGTTAGGAAGACTGCAAGTATCCGCTCTACCACTCTGGTTCTGGGGTAGAGCGCCTGCCTTGTGACTTGTAGGACCCGGGTTCGCGCCCCGGCTCCTCCAAGGCGGATTGCCCAGAGATAATGGCGGCATTTTCTCTGGTAGGAATACAATCCCTTGTAACAAGTCAGGCTACCAAAGAAACGGTGGGTGGAACAGAAAAAAACCTTCCAGGTGGCTTCCAAATGGGGAGCCCGTTTCTTTTCTTGGGCTCCCCATGCGGTGGCCATTCCGGGGGTTTCTCCGGGGGAACGGAGTTTTGCATTTTTTTTTTTTTTAGTAACTGTAGCATTATCATTCCAACATGTTATAAATAAAGCTCAAACAAATATTTTAAAAAATTTTGCTTTTGAACATAAAATATTTGAATTAAGTGTTTATGAGTCAGTGGTCAGTGAGTGGTTGTATACCGATATTGTGTGTTTAACCATTTATCGGTATATATTTTCTTTAATTATTATTGGCAGTTAAATTTTAGTCACAAACTATTGACCAATACCTTTGTTATGTAGCATTTTAGAAATTTTTGACTAAAAAGATATTTATAGGCACATGAATTGTATTCCTAAAAATATTATTTCTGAAAAACCACATAGTTTTCAATCAGGAAGATCGTCTATTTATTTCAACATGAGCAAAGCCTTTGATACTTTCCACCAATCTTATGATTAAAAAATTATTAATTTTAGGCCTCGTCAAATTTGCAAATACAATTTCACGGTATTAAGTGTTCCGCAAAGTAGTTGTTTATCTCAACTACTCTTTATATTTAATAAATGTTATTCCAACTGTAATCAGAATTGATCAAAAAAAAGATGCTGATGAAAAAATATATATAATTGGGAAATATGCTTGTGTAACTATTCAGCAAGGTATTTCAGCTGTCCGGATCTGATTTTCAAGTTAACAAACGTCTCTGAATTACGATAGCATTTATTGTATAACCTTTAGTCAAAAAACTAATTTAATTAATCAGAATGATCACATAGTAAGTAATGACATTAAAAGTGGTGTCCTCTTTTAAGACCAAGCTTTTTTTTCACCAACATGTAGATAATACTATTAGCAACACGTGAAGATCTTTAGGTCTTATTAAATTTATAACTTTCTCTGCATCAACTAATTTTAATTATAATAGAATTAAAAGTATCCAGAAAAAGTTCTTAAATCAATATTTAAATATTTCAGGAATTTAAATTATTTTGAATATGCCACATACCTATATAAACTATTTGCATTTTCTATTTATTATATGTTCAATCAGTGATGCACTTTTTATTATATTCATCGTATTACCATTTTTGTTGGTTCATACATAATGACTCGATTTGGATTAAGAACTCCAAATTGCAGTTACAGAATTGGTGACACTTTTAAAACTATAAATTGCGTAAAAAATTATAACTCTTTTTGAATAACCTAGAAACATTCATTGGTGAAAAACTTAAAATGTTATTTTTAACTTTTGTAATATACATATTAATTATGTACACATCATTTTAGTTTCTGTTTTAAGATTTTTTGTGAAAACCAAAGTAACCAATTAGTTAACATGGACATTATTAATCTTTATCTATCTGTGTGTTGTGTTGTTTCGTGTTTTTGTAGCAACGTTATTTATATGTGTTAATATGTTTTTTGTTGTTATTTTATGTCATGATTCGTTCAATTGATCAGACAGTTTTAATGAAGCTAAATTATTAAATTTTAGCAGAGTTTATTTTTGAAAAACTGCAAGCCCGTGCAAAGCCTACCAACATTCTATACTATACAAAAATATTTTCCTCGTATTTCAGCATCTTAAAAATACATTTTGTAGACTTTAAATAATTTAATATAGATATTTAAAACCTTAATATCCGAGTTTTTTTTTGTGTCCTGTAACCCTAATAATGAAAACATTACACAAGAAAATCCTTGAATAATTGCGTTGGATTAACACTTTAATTGTTCCTGTGTGGAAAAATGTAAATTCTATGAAACTAGTTACATTACGATTTTACGAGTAAGGCCGTTTTTCTCATTCCGTAGAATGTATAAGAAATTTTGGCAAAATTCCCCTTCGTCCTATTAAGATTTGACAGAAGCGACAGAAAAGTACTATAATGGAAAACTACATATTTTGTTTTACAAATCTTTATAATAAGAATACACTACTGCTACCTATAACACATTTTTGGAAACATTTGTTTCTAATATGCGGTGATTTGTGATTGCAACTATGACAGAAGCGTTATCTGTTAACCTGAGAAACAGCCAGAGTGTTGACAGCGATACCTACCGAGTATTCTATACACTACTTCGAAAGCAATGCTGCTTTACTCATTTCATGGAGTGTATAAGAAAATGTGGTAGAATTCCGTCTCGTTATGGCAGTTATCCGTTTGTGTACTTTTCCGCCTTTTTCGAAGAGACCAGGCGGAATACTTGAATTATGGTAGTTTTCCAGTATGGCAGTCTTCCGCGGTCCCCCAGAGTGCTGCGCGGGGGCACCTGGGTGGTATGCTGCACGCACGACGGAGCAGCTTCACGGACAGCATGCACCGCGAAGCCAGGGGCGAGTGACGTGATTTCACTGGGGATATTTTTGTTGTAAATGGCACAGAAATATTAATGTAAAATTACAGATGTTTGTGCCTCTGTACACTTACATGAAAGCAACTGTATCACTACAAAATAGTGTTCGCAATAATACTGGGTTCGGATTCTTACTTTTGAATTTATGCTTTGTGTTGTCCCAGTTGCCTGAATAGATTTCTAGTATCAACTGTGCACATTAATAAGCATAATAAAACAAAATAAAGTCCTAATATCGGGTTATCTTTTCAATGGTTAAAAAATGTATGCTTTAATTAAACATCAATTAAAAAGTACTTCAGTTTTCGAAAGAATTTACTCAGTATTATCTCGGAAAACGTATTTGATATATTATGTAAAAATAACCATCGCCATGACGTCTGGTTTCCAAAGAATTTATTTTCTGTGTACGAGAAAAAAAATCAATAAACATGAAATTGGCAAATCAAATTATTATGAACGCCTGTGAATGGTTATCAATAGGGACCGGAAAAATTCGCTGTTTAATGACTTGGATGAACTCCATAGTTATACGTACACTCGGTCAAATCCCACCCACTCATTGGCTGCTGTCTTGTGAGGCGTTCCAACGTAGCAGCTTGTGATTCGATAAAGCTTTGGTCGGGTGTTTCTCATTGGCCCAGAGTCATCCACGTGATTTGTGAGCCAATAGCAGAGACAGCACTGAGGTATAACTATTTGTATTTTAGCCTATCGCGAAATGAATTCGCGAATTTTTCCGGTCTCTAGTTATCAATCGTTACTTTGTGTAACTAAGACGTGGACTTCAAGCAATTAACGGGATAACGTAAAATTAAAATTTTCACAATTCAGAAACGGATTATTCAGCCCGAAACTGATCAACCAATTGTGGAATATTTTAAGAAGCACTAAATATAATCTACGGAGGCATGCAAAATAATAATGTAGTCTTATTTCGTATCGTTGAACAGATAATCATTAATTTTCATTAAATTTTTATCAACATATTTTAATGACTTTATATATTTCTGTGTAGGCCAATCGTGCATGGAAATTGTGATGGCTAGGATACGAATTTAAGGCCCAATATGTATCATATTACATCTAAAGAGCAAATTATAGTGCCAACTGATAATAGCTGACAAGTTAGTAAATATACAGTTATTTATGGCAGAAAGTCTCGGCAAATGCGCGTGGCTTGCCACGTGAATTGTTTTGACACGAACATATACTGGAATGCCTAAGTAAGAAATCCAAAAGAATTTATACAGAAATTAATTCCGAGAAAAAATTAAAATTTATAGCTCTTCTTTTTTTTTTTTTTTTTAGTAATAAAACTACTAAATGATGTCTCACAGAATAAACACTTTTCAGGTTAAAATTAAATGCTTCTTGAAGTTTCATGTTACCAATATATATTTTTTCACAGATATTAAATCTAACTTTTCTCACAGGTAGAAAATATTCAATTATTTTTAGCTATATTAAATTAAATGTTAATGTTTTTCTATGCAATGAGTGCAAATTATAATATTTGCAAATTGGCCCGAAGCATTGATTTTAAACATAAAACTATTCCGTTTCGGAATCCCCTAGACTCCCCTTATTCAAAAGTCTATTTAAAAAAGTTATCTGACAGCTCATTATACGCAAAAAAAAAAAATGCGCCAGACTTTTCTATTTCAAGTGAATTTTGGTGGGAAATTAAAGCCATCTTCCTTTTTTTTTTTTTTTTTTTTTCATATTTTAAGCCACAGCTATTATACTCGCTTGCATGTCGGAGCCCTACCTTGGGCACTTGAAGTTAATTTTTGGCGGTTAGTGTGATAATTAATTGTGACTCATAGTTGCCAATGTAAAATAATTGGCGATTTTCTCTTAACAGCTACAAGACATTTTGAGTATTTAAGCTGGAGATAGTAATTGTATGCCCTATAATGCCAAGAATTGGGATGAATATCTAAAAACATAAATATGTGTGAATTATCTCAAACTCTAGCTTATATAAAACATTCGAGCATAAGTAGTTCTTCTGTTGATACCATACCAGAGATACACAGCTATCTATATTATATGGTACCAGTACCACCAAAATCGGCAGTATTTGTAAAACGTTGTGGTATTAGAGGCTAATTATTCAATTTGCGACCGTTTATAAAGAAAGCTCAATAAAGAAAATCATCAAAGTTACCATGCTTTATTATTAAATATTGTATCCGTTGTACTGTAACATTATATGTTTCTCGCCCAGATAATTATTTATTTCAATTGATATTTGTTTGATCTACGTAATTAATTTAATTACTCGAAAACTGTTTATTTTTAATGTGTATATCTATGTAATTAATACTCTATGGACAGAAATGAACGTTGAGACGAACAATTGCAAAGACCCCTCTAAGGAGCTATTGACAATTTAACGGTAAACGGTTAATTTGTCACCGTTTTTATTTAATGAGAAATGTATTCCAATATTTATTTATTTGAATTTAATGAGAAATTTTGTGTTCCGCGCTATTGTTGCGCGCGGATTTAATGTGTTTGACTTTAAATAATGTAACTGTCTTTAGTTCTCGGCCAATCAGGAGCCGTAGTTTAAAATCTGTCACGCATTGTTAAGAGGACTTAATTTAAGAAGTTTTAGAGAAAATGAAATAGCCTGTTAATGAATGAACTCCTACAAGACGTCGACGAATAATAATATAACTAGAAAAATATAGGCATCCGCACTAAAGGATGATATAATTGTATTGTTAGGACGTAAATAAGTATTAATGGGGCTTTATCTAAAAATATAAAGTTAATAGGAGTGAAAAATATACGTGAGTAAGGAATGTCAGAGTCAGTTACACCATTTCGCTAGTAATCACGTATCTCATCTACACATCGTTATTTTTGCGGCCTAATTACAAAATAAACATTGATGAATTGAACTATTGTAAATTTTAACTATGAGAATATAATTTTATACTTTATTTTACACACAACTGTAATCACCCAGTGGTCTGATGAGAGAGAGCATCAGAGCCACGGGATGTGCACTCATTAGAGAGATGCTTGAACAACGTTTTGTTTGTGTGCACGGCCGTAAGACCACTAGTGTGCTCACTGCTCAATGTTTGCTTACGATTCGTTGCCAAGGCTCATTTGTAATGGCGGCAATTTTTCTTTCGTATTTTTGTTTAGGACTTTAGGTTATTTGCAGGGCCGGTGCAAGGTAAATTGGTGCCCTAGGCGAAAAACCTTAATGCCCCCCCACCCACCCCCACTCGACGGACATCCCAAAAAAAATTTTCCTTGCCTCAAAATACATCACGTAAGCCTAAGAGTTTGTCAAAAATCAAATGTAAGCAGGCTTGTGTTTTTTTTTTTTTACTTTTTTTACTTATTACAAATCATAAACAGGTCACAGTGGACTTTAAATAATTACTTATATCAATATAAACATTCCAAACAGTTACAAAAATCAATTTTCATCTAGTTTCAATAATCGTTAAACATATTATATCAGCTGTTATGTGTCGTGCTGCGCCGCCCCCAGCTACTTGGCGCCCTAGGCGGTTGCCTAGTTCGCCTATATGGACGCGCCGGCCCTGGTTATTTGCGTGCTACTTGCTTATTGCTTCGTAGGTGGAAACTGGAAAATATCTGGCGTTTATTTATTCAATTATTTAGTGGCCATATTTTCATTGAGGTACATTGTGACGCCGACCGCCAATGCTCCTCTATGTCGCATAGACCGCTATGCCTCATCAACGTCTCCTAGAAGCATGTGCACTGAACGCGCCCGTGCGCGCAGCTAAGTGTAGTGCATGCGTCGAGGCGATCGCCGTGCAACGAGTGCTGCGCCGGCGGAAGGATCCGGCCGGGTGTGGCATATCCTTCCGCCGCACTACAACAAATTGTTATAATTATGTTTTTCCACAGGATTTTATTAAACATTATTTTTCATTAATTAATAATTCAGTCTTTGCAAAACCATGTTTCACCGTGCGATTTGTCCCGAACCTGGCCGGTTCAGTTTCCCGCGAAATTCACACGTTTCCGCGGGAGGGCTGGCGGGGGAGGGGGGTCGCGCGCGGCGACACCGTCAGTGTCCTTCGAGAGCTCAACCAGGCCGGCAGCCTGCGCGCAACGCGGAACCTTCAACCTTTGCATTCACCGACATGTAGTTTTCCATAGTGTAATTTCTTTTCAACCTTTTGTACAGTTCCGCGGTCGGCCTCAATTTACCATGAGGTACTTAACTTAATTCAATCAGTGCTCCGAGATGAGTGTTCCACGTCATACGTAAGTACTGTGGGGAGAGTATGTGGTTTTACGTCGGCGCTTCACGCCCAACCTAGCCTACAGGCTACTTAGTTTTGGCCCGCACGGGGCAGCCAGCAGGCGACACGTGCCATCAAACTTAATAACGATTCAGTCCCTGGGACACATCTAGACACCACGTAGAGTCGCCGGAGACACGGGCCTACGTGCTGCTAGCCCAGTTTATCAAGTGTAATATGTTAGTGGAATAGTTGTTCGCCTAAATGTAATTCGTCATGTCAGGGCTTATGTATCACCGTCGTACAGCAGTGCGCCACCAAACTTAATAACGATTCAGTCCCTGGGACACACCTATACACCACGTAGAGTCGCCGGAGACACGGGCCTACGTGTTGCTAGCCCAGTTTATCCAGAGCTAGGTATTAGTGTAGTGTATTGTGCTTCAAAATATCGTGTGCCATGTCAGAGTGTCTTTTGTAACTTTCGCGTCACGTATACGAGTCTGCCCCTCACGCGCATAAGAATCGTGAGCCACCACTGAGGAAGTGAGCTGCGCGTGTGACTAGTCGCGTCGGGCAAACCGTTACGGCCAGAACGGGCAGCACCATGTATTGGGCTGTGCTGTATTAAATTCATCAACTATCTGAAGAAGTTTTGTGTTATTATTCAGGCGTCCCGAGTGGCCTCAACAGCTCGGGGGGCCCTACTGCATTGACCCCTACCTCTAGCCACAAGGCCGAACCCTCCCTGAGAACACGAACCGGACAAAAATTACGTTTAAATAATCAGAGGTAGCGGGGACGGCGTCAATTGTTAAATTGAGTATAAAATTACGTATTAAGTAAAATACAATGCCGCCACGTGTACGAAAATGACAGCTTGTGACATAGGTGGTTTTAGACTAAATAGCTACTTAGGTCATTCTTTCACCAATGTTTATACAGTTAGTACTGTGCACGGCCACAACAGCGCTGCAAATAGCGTTCTAGCTGTTATTCAGAGCATGATACAAAGAGTGGCCTTTCTATCCCTCCCTCTCTTTTCTATGATCAGAGCTCTACCGACCTAAGTAATTTTATCTAGCCACGGTAAAAAAAACTTATATGAAACCTATTTACAAACTGAACCTGTGTAAGAGTTTTTTGAACCCGGACCAAAGAGACATTTGATTAGTATATGAATGTGCGCATCGTCACTCCAGATATTTTTAATTTATATGTGTTCTGCAGTGCCAACAAATGGTTAGGAATTTTTGAAAGTAATAAATAATTTTATTATTATTAAAATTAACCTGAGATATTTTCGTTAACAAATAATTAAAGTTACTACTGTGTTTTATATGTTATTATAATTTACTCATCACAACAGTATCCATACATATGTATCTCATGTAATTACCTACCTAACTGTGGCCTAGTAGGAATAAACACATACACAAATTGATTTTATTTTCGCAAAACTTTTACATAGAGGTTAACCTACATAATTAATTGTCTAACCCAAAGTGAGGCCATTTGTACGCACTCATTTGTGTGTTTACCCACACCGTTGGAAGAATCTTTGGGGAGAGATGATAATATGCTAGTACTTAAATATTTTTTCCACACGATAAAAATATGTATAGTAGCCTTCGTTAAAATTATATATGTATGTGTGTGTATATATATATAAAATTAACTAATACTTTTTCTTTCTTGGCCATTTAAAACATTCGATGGCTACAATTGCTTTTTCATTTGGCATGTGTTTTCCTCCATGTTTGTTTACAATTTTGTTGATGCTGCCTCGTTGGTTATTCCAATGATTTGTACGTGGCATTTGACACGTACGGTTTATGCTGTAAAGTGTTCATGATGTTGGATCTTTGCACATTTTTATGTGGTGTATCATGCGTGTCTTTATTATTGTTCATACTTGTAAGTACGAATGTGTTTGATATAACGTAGTTGCATAATTTGGTGTTTTGTGGGGGGAAAAAAAAACTATAAATTGAGTTATTTTACTTGAATGACAGTATGGCCCTTACAATTGGTAAATACATGGATTCGTTGTTTTATTTGAAAACACGGACTTAACCATACAATTTTGGGTATTACCACATATTAGCGGCGTCTAGGAAATAAGGGAATAACAACACAAATTAAAAGTGTGGGTAGGTTAAGTCAGGTCAGCTAAATTTTTACTACTAATTACCATTCTAAAAATTATCTAATTTATTAGATTTTTCGTGTTAGTAATATTGCTAAGCTAACATAACAAATCTTTCACTTAAGCTATGTTCAGCTTGTTTCCCAAAAGCTGCTACATAGAGGTATTAATCATGTGTGTTGACCTGAGAAATTGGTAATTTTATTACGTTGTGGCTTTACCGTTAATAAAATAATAAAGTTCTGAAAATAGTATTTTTCAGAACTACAGACATTCCTTGTTTTACCTTGACAACAGCATTCATAAATTCCTACTGATTTTTGAGAAATTGCTCTTAATTGTTTACATTAAAAAGGCTGTGCATTGATGCGACCGGAGATATTTTGTGCTTTAATTGCATTTTTGATCCTGTGGTATTTGGATATTGTGACTCAGTGGAATGTAAATATTAATTTTTAAAAAAAAATTACGTTGAGTCCCTACCATGCATCCAAACCCAAGCGTCAACCCTAGACAGGAGTTATTTTTAGCAGTAGGTATGGAGGTGTGAAACACCAACTTGTTATGTGCAAAAAAAAGGAGTTATTACATTTGAAACATGTAATGAGAGTTCCTTCTATACATCAGGTTACATGCTATCGCACATAGCCAATCGGGGTAAATATTTACTTGGGCGGTATTTCCGAAAAAAAATGAAAAAAATCCGAAAATACCTTTATTTAATGCTCTTCAACTTCCTCTTTTAATTAAAAGCGGCGGAGATTAGAAATTCCAAATACTTTAGGAGATATGGAATTTTTAAATTTCTTCTTATGTAGTTGAGCGGTATTTGCGAAAAAAAATTTTAAAAATCCGAAAATACCTTTATTATATGCTCTTCAACTTCCTCTTTTCATTAAAAGCGGTGGAGATTAAAAATTCCAAATACTTTAGGAGATATCAAATTTTTAAATTTCAGCACACAACCAGTGCATTCCTGTGGCGTGCGTGCACCATTGTTTCTTGTTTACGTACGAGTATCTATTTTTTTATTGGATAATGATGTCACGTGATTGTTCGTGATAGGCCAGAATTCAAATGAACTAATACGTGATTATTTAGTTCAATTATTGTTTAAAACGGTGTTTAATTACCGCCTCCAACTTAGGTGAGTTTTTAACGTTTCTAATTGTAAAGTCTTATTTGTTATTTTGATATTGTTGCGCAAGTAATAAGTAACACAAAAATTTACGTGAGTTGTTACTGTACATCCTTTGTTACGGGTTTGTTAGGTAAGGTCAGTTACATTATAAATAATTTAAAACTAAAGAATAATTAAAATTAATTCACATTATTTTTAATATCACCTTAGTTTGAAAGTATTTATAATGTAACTGACCTGACCTAATCGACCATTTTAGTTTACTGTTCACCCTCTGTCCGGGTTTGTTTGGTCAGGTCAGTTACATTATAAATATTTTAAAACTAAACAGCCATTAAAATTAATTCACAAAATAATTTTTAATGTCGGCTTAGTTTGAAAGTATTAATAATGTAACTGACCTGACCTAATCAACCATTTTATTAATTACGCATTCACGATTCACGTATTCACGAACACACGGCAAAATAACAAAAATGGCGCCGCTCGAATGGTTCCACAGGTCTTGTATTGCAAAATTAAAAAATTCGATATTTCCTAAAGTATTTGGAATTTCTTATCTCCGCCGCTTTCAATGAAAAGAGGACGTAGAAGAGCATATGATAAAGGTATTTTCGGATTTGTAACATTTTTTTTTGCAAATACCGCTCAACTACTTATGATGAAATTTAAAAATTCGATATCTCCTAAAGTATTTGGAATTTCTTACCTCCGCCACTTTTAATGAAAAGAGGAAGTTGAAGAGCATAAAATGAAGGTATTTTCGGATTTTTAAAAAATTTTTTCGGAAATACAGCTTAAGTAAATATTTACCCCAATCGGCACTTCGCACCTCCATACTGCTATAAAAAAATCCCTGTCAAGATTTGACACTTGGGTTTGGATGCACAGAAGGAAGTCATGTAATTTTTTTTTTTAAAGTTATTATTTACTTACCATTGCGTTACAATATCCAAATACAAAATGTGCTCATTCTTCCATAAGGATAACCACAGGATTGGCAACGCAATTATAGCACAATGTAATGACGGCCGCTCCACTGCATAGGCTATCTAATGTAACCTACAAACTGTAATTCCTCAGAAACCAGTAGGAATTAAGGAACACGTTTGCAGGGTAAATAGAGGAACATATTTAGTATTAAAAAAAAAGTATTTTAGAAAATTTGGTAAATATGTAGTATACGGATTATCGACAAAAATTTTTTTTAAAAATCTGAAATAACTTTCATTATATGCTCTTTTACGTCCTCTTTTCAAAACAGCCTGCGGAGATGAGAAATTCCAATTACTTTTGGAGATATAGCAGTTTTTATTTTGCAATACAAGACCTATGTAATCATTCGACCGCCGCAATTTTATATTTTGCCGTGTGTGCGTGAATGCCTAAATAACAGAAATTTTCCATTAGGTAAGGTTAGTTACATTATAAATACTTCAAAATAAACGGAAATTAAAAATAATATCAATTAATTTTACTTGTTGTATAGTTTTAAGTATTTATAATGCAACTGACCTGACCTAACAAAACGGGGAAAAGGTAGATTAGGTCAGGTCAGCTACATTATAAATACTTTGAAACTGAACGGACATTAAAATAATAAAATTAATTTTAATGGTTGTTTAGTTTTAAAGGGTAATTATTTATGGAAAAGCTGCGTTGTGAGCGTATTGTCCAGAATGGAAGCAGCTCCGCAGTGAACCAGGCGAGGGCGCCGGCAAGTGCAGGAGCGCGTGTTACAGCTGTGCGTGGTGCTGGCGAAGGGCACGGCGCCCTACCCGCTCGTGCAGCGCGCCAGCGAGGAGCGCTACTTCATCAACACGGCCGCCGGCAACGCGCGGGTCGACTTCCCCTCGCTGGACGACGAGCACTCGGTCCACCTGAGTGTCGTGGTGCCCGCCTTCGACGAGAAGACACGCCGTGAGTGCTCTGCCACTGCTGCTCTGGGTCGGTGACGGGACCCAGCCTTGAATCTTGGGAGGGGTAGATGACCGGAGAATTGTATGGGAAGCGCTTAAAATTAAAAAAAAAAATTAGTTGCTTCAAAAGCTAATTTAATGCTTTTCTGATGCCAAAAATAGTTTAGAATTCCCCAATTTTACAAAAAGACAAACATCAAACTTACTGGATTTGATTTCATATACATACATACACACACACATGCATATATATATATATATATATATATATATATATATATATATATATATAATCACTGTGTGTGTAAATAAAATTGCATTTTAGGGCTGGCTGGTGAATTAACTTGAATTTCGGTGTTATATGGTGTATTGATGTGCTCTTTGGTGTTATTTAATTTTTATCGCAACTTCATCATATATAATCTTGTCCGTAGTCCCGTGTAAAGTTGTTGAATTATTCTTTTTTTTTTCTACATTCTCTCGCCTTGATAAAATGTGTAAAAATTGATGCCGTGTGTCGTACGGCAGCTGGTACTCACTGAGCGGTCCGTAGGAGTGGCCGAACCAGCGACGAAGGCAGCATGTGTGGAGTGGGGATGTTGCAGTGCCGCCCATGCTGGACCAGTGTCTGGACTTCCTGTCTGCACGCCGCCCCGCCGGCTTCCTGTTCGAGGTGATCGTGGTGAGCGACGGCAGTCGCGACAGCACGGCCAGCGTGGCGCGCAAGTACACGGCGCGGTGGGGGCCTGAAACGGTGCGCGTGCTGGAACTGGCCACGAACCGCGGCAAGGGCGGGGCCGTGCGGCTGGTGAGTGCACGTAGCTGCTTGTACGAGTGGCAAGAGTTAAGAAACTGTACAGAGTTTCAGGAAGCAACATTGACCTAAGTTCTCATCTTCACTCTTTAAATGAAGTGCAGCGCTGGTTGAGTGATTCAGAACACTCGCCTTGCACAGAGGCAGTCCGGGTTCACTTTCGGGTGGATATTTACTCGGCTAAGTGCAAGTGGTTGATACGGCTGAGAGTTTTTTTTTATCAGGGTGCTCCTGTTTCTTCTGCACAGTCATTCCGAGAATCCCCATTGTCATGTCATCACCGTCGTTACTAGTGATCTCAATGGCAGCGAAATGTAGATACTTAATGACCTTTCTTTTTAAGTGGATAAAATTGGTTTTGTGACAATGTGAGACAAAAAATAATATATGTATAATTTTTCTTGCCATTAGGTGCGCAAAAAACTAACAACAGCCATCAATGTGTGCATTGTTTTTATTAAGGGGGGATTAGGCCTCGTCATCTCGCAATAAAGCTTCCGTGCTAATTTTTTTGGTTTTTCAGATAGCATAGGATTGAGCTTTGGCTGCTTGTTTAAGTCAACAGCTGTGAACTGGTGTGGTTATCACGATTGTTGTAGTCACCAGCAAAAAATAATGTTATTTCCCTGCGGCGCTCACCGACTAGAGCCTGTTAGTAGATGTGTGGTTGCGACAAGGTGTAGAACGTCTGAGAGATATGATTTATGCGTTGACATGTTAAAAATTGGGATAAAAAATTCAATATTATAATTATAGCAAAAAGATTGTAAAATCCGGCTTAAATTGACATGTTTGATGGAAATGTGTTTCTAACAAATTTCTTACATTTGATGTTTAATGTTATGTACCATCTATTCAGTCAGGTAAGTGTCAGAGGCGAGGCACAAGTGCCCGGAAGCTGTATCTCGCGGGTGTGACCAGGGTGTCCACAGTTTGTACTTTCGAACCAGATCTAGTACTTTTAGGAGTGTTTTAGTGGTCTAGTACACTTAGGCTCAGATCTGGTACTTTTTTTCTTTAATATAATAATATTACAGTAACTCCACAATATGTTTTATTACTAAGCGTAATTATTTTTAAAAACTACGGAATGTATGTGTGTGGTGTGGTGTGATATTTAAGTTAGAGCATTGCAATTTCATAATAACTTCCTAAATTGTTAAAACCATAACAAATTATAATTTAGTACTTTTTTTTTTTCAAATCTAGTACTTTTTTCTCGCCTGAGATGGTACGAAATATTTTTCCCTTGTGGACACACTGGGTGTGACGCAGGGCATGATGAGCGCGCGCGGGGCAGTGCTGCTCTTCGCGGACGCCGACGGGGCCACGCAGTTCTGCGACCTGGCGAAGCTGGAGGCCAGCCTGAAGCAGCTAGTGCAGGGTGAGTGCCGTGTCTGCGCGGCCGTGGCGGTAGAGCCGTGTAGTGGGGCGTGATGAGCGCGCATGTTTGCGGAGTGGTGTTAGAGCTTAGGAAACTTCAGAGTTGCCAGTGTCGAATTTAAAACTTACTTGGAATCCTTGATTATTAAATCTTATCAAATTCCTGAAAATTTGACAGGATTCGAGGATTCTACCGGCTGATCCTGAAGCAGGATACCTGTTGAAATTCTAATCCTTTTGACATTGTCATGTGGCACAATCATTGCAACAGTATTGTCATATTTTTTCACGTACATAGTGTATTTACCCAACATTGAAAATAATGCATTAATTTTTACCAAACTGCTGAAACTAAAAGAAACTGAATGTGGATTAACAGCAAGACGTGTGCCACCGTAGTCTGCAGGTGCCTACGCTCCCCAACTTGGCAGAGTATTCATAGGACTTGTTTTCCAGTAAGGACAGTATTCAGCTGGTATAGTGTTAAGTGTTGTATTTGTACTTTATTGATATGAATATTTTTAATATAGATTCATCTAGAAAAGCCATAATATATTTTTTTACTGTTTTTCACAAAGTTAGGTTTCAATTTTGAAAAACTGTGTTTTAATATTTTATTTCATTTTAATGTTGTTTAAATAACTGTATTTGTGTGTGTGTATTCATTTGCAAGTTTTTATTATGTTATTAGAACATTGGATGGTATATTTTCCCCCAGTTGCTCGCCCCGGTTACTCCTCGCCCTGGTTGCTCCACACCCCGGTTACTCCTCTCACCAGTTGCTCCACGTCCCAGTTGCTCCACGCCCCAGTTGCTCCACGTCCCAGTTGCTCCACGTCCCAGTTGTTCCTTGCCACAGTTGCTCCAAGCCCCAGTTGCTCCACGTCCCAGTTGCTCCACGTCCCAGTTGCTCCACGTCCCAGTTGTTCCTTGCCACAGTTGCTCCACGCCCCAGTTGCTCCACGCTCCAGTTGCTCCACGCCCCAGTTGCTCCACGTCCCAGTTGCTCCACGTCCCAGTTGCTCCACGTCCCAGTTGTTCCTTGCCACAGTTGCTCCACGCCCCAGTTGCTCCACGCTCCAGTTGCTCCACGCCCCAGTTGCTCCACGTCCCAGTTGCTCCACGTCCCAGTTGTTCCTTGCCACAGTTGCTCCACGCCCCAGTTGCTCCACACTCCAGTTGCTCCACGCCCCAGTTGCTCCACGTCCCAGTTGTTCCTTGCCACAGTTGCTCCACGCCCCAGTTGCTCCACGTCCCAGTTGTTCCTTGCCACAGTTGCTCCACGCCCCAGTTGCTCCACGCTCCAGTTGCTCCACGCCCCAGTTGCTCCACGCCCCAGTTGCTCCACGTCCCAGTTGCTCCACGTCCCAGTTGTTCCTTGCCACAGTTGCTCCACGCCCCAGTTGCTCCACACTCCAGTTGCTCCACGCCCCAGTTGCTCCACGTCCCAGTTGTTCCTTGCCACAGTTGCTCCACGCCCCAGTTGCTCCACGCTCCAGTTGCTCCACGCCCCAGTTGCTCCACGTCCCAGTTGCTCCACATCCTAGTTGTTCCTTGCCACAGTTGCTCCACGCCCCAGTTTCTCCACGCCACAGTTGCCCTGCTAGTGGTGTGATGACCGCAGCGGACTACGCGGCCGCTCCAGGCGATGTGGCACAGCGGTTGGGAATAGTGTGCGGCTCCCGCGCTCACCTCGAGAAGGAGGCCATAGCCAGCCGCTCGCTGTTCCGTACCGTGCTCATGCTAGGCTTCCACGCGCTGGTGTGGCTGCTGGCCGTTCGCTCAGTGCGCGACACGCAGTGTGGCTTCAAGCTGCTCACACGCCGTGCCGCACGTGTCTGCTTCTCCAGCTTGCACGTCGAGCGCTGGTGCGTACTGTGCCCTGATCCTGTTGAGTGCTGATGGTAGGGTCTGCCGCGCGCTCACGTGTCATTCGAGTAATTGCCCTGTTCGATGTTCGATTTAAAATGTTGCAGTTTCAAATTAACTGGTTTTTATTTTCAACAAATTAAATACATTTTTACTGACATTGCATGTCAGCTCAAGTCAGTCACTGCAAAGTTTCTCAGTAATTTTGATTTGCTCAATTGATGCATCCCCTCAGATGGTAGTCATTTCACCCAGAATATTATTTATAGTTTTTAAGAGCTTGCATCTGCTTTGAAACATACTAGTAGGGTGGGGCGTGGTTCTATACTGCATGCCTGTTGCAGCACTCTGGCATCATGTTCAAAGCATCATGTGATGCTCCTGACTGCAATGGTTACCATGCTTCAAAATTGGAGAAACACGATAATAAATAAGGTGACAGGCGTGTTATCAGCAATCCTCCCTGTTATGTCCCCTTCCAGCATCTAGCACTAAGCGACAGTAGTCAAAATTAACATAAGTGATGCTGCTTGTAGGCAGAGTGTGGGGTTTTTCAACTAAGCTATTTCATATTTGCTTTAAAATTCATGGCTCATTCGAGACCTCCCAGTTTTCCCTTGATCTCGTGAGTTGTCACCCTGGTACAGCTTCGAAACTCTCCAAAAGTTCTGCTAGCAACAGTCACCTGCAGCTTGAGATCCCTTTAACAAAAACTCTTATCGTAGTTGTACAAAGACTTATTCACTACTACATCGAGAGGCTCTCATGAAAGGAGACTGTTGGAAATCAGTCAGGTAAATGAAGAAATTTATTCAGCCTTGTTTAGTTTACTCTTTATGTAATTTTTTTTTAGATATTGGCCTTTCTGTGACTTTGGCTGCAGTTAGTGGTAGTGGCTGGTCCATCTTGAATGCTCAACTCAGAGGATGAATAAAGTGGAGAGTCCACAGATGTTAGTCAGCCTGTATAACATCTTGACTGTTTTATTATGCTGAGCGCACACATACTCAGACAAGATGAAACACAAAATTTTCTCTCAATGGCACGCACCACATGATGCCTCGCCACATATTAACACCGTAATTTCTTCCCACATTCTTGAAATCAGTTTTCGTCCTGATACACCTTCGAAAAAGAAAATGTATATAAAATAGGCCTTTCCTGTACTAAACATACCAATTGGTATGTGTATCCAGCTCCATACTGAGGACAAACAATAATGAAATACTTTACACTAAGAAATGCCTTTGCAAATTTTTTTATGCTCGTGCATACTACGCAGAACACTGCAGCCATCAGGCAGTCTGCTTACGATGAAGTTGGAGCAGTCATTTGATGTTGTTGCCTTGTGTCTGATCTCCAAAGTTGTGTGGCGTTGTTGCAGTGTATGATTCTGCGTGCATTGCTTTTGATTAAACACGTGGAAGTCAACCACGCACTGTGAGAGAAAATGTTCCGTCGTGTCGTGCCTTACACGGTGTGTGTGCGAGAAGGTGTGGCGTGGGAAGAGCTGTGAGAGCGTAGCGAGCGTGGCGACCGTTGCTCGCAGGGCGTTCGACGTGGAGCTGCTGTACATCGCGGAGCGACTGGGCATCCCCGTCGCAGAGGTCGCCGTCACCTGGACCGAGATAGAAGGTGAGCCGCGGTGGCCGCGAGCTCGGTCGCGTCGTCCCGGTGCAGGGTGAGTGAGGAGCGGGTGTGGGGGTGCTTGCAGGCTCCAAGGTGGTCCCGGTGTGGAGCTGGCTGCAGATGGGGCGAGACCTGGTGCTCATTTGGCTGCGCTACCGGCTGGGTGCGTGGAGGCTCAAGCCCGCCGGCAAGGCGGAGTAGCCAGCGGGGGAGCGCGCGCGGACATTGGGGGACGACTCTTACCGGGACGGAACTAGCGGGATGAGTTCCTGCTCGTGCTATTGGCCGGCTGTGCTCGCTCGCTTGGGTACCAGTCGCTGTCTGGTCGCACCACTGCAACACGTCTCCGGGCTAAAGAACCTGGAGGACATACTATCACTATGCTTCATCTAGTTATCTTGCATGCGGCCCTTACCAACATGTTTGAATGTGCACTGACCTGCCAATGAGGGCCCGGCAGCGGCCGAGGAGACACGAGGTGACCGAGACTGGAAGACAGCGGGAGACGCAGTAGAAGTGAAGAAGCGACGTTACCATGACTGCAGAGCTTCGTGAAGAACTGCACAAGATTGGGACTTCAGGTTCTAATCCAAGTTGGTGACGTAACTTGAACAAACTCCATACTCGAGTTGTGGTAACTTTTTAACGAACACTTTGCTTCAAAGTGGCAGGTGCATAACCTTAGCTCTGGTGTCCGTGAACTGGCCCAGTGCATAAGCTGCACATTTATTGCCTCGGCAAGGGAAACGGCACACGGTGGGAGTGTTGTATGTGGACAGACGGGCGTGACTAGTACCCATGTATGTGTATACCAGTCTCGACAGCTTTCATGTGCTATGCAGAATTGCGCTGCATTCTGCACGTACTTTCGTACCATACTTACCCAAATAAGCTTTGCACCAAACTTTTAAAACAGAACTCTTGATCACATTTCAAGTTTATTTTAAATGTTTATTCTGGACTTTAGTAATTATACAAAATTATAAAGCACCTTCACAATTTTTTTGGTAAAACTAATAGCATTCTTAGTACCAGTGTTGATGTCTGCCTGTAATTTTTTTAAGCATTTTTCGTTGTTGCCAAAAGATAACTTTTATTAAAAATATATTTTCAGTAAAATACATGTAAAAATATTATTGTAAATACATGTCCCTGCATATAACAGGCAGAAAAAATTTTATTTATGGATTTACTGTGATGCTAGTAAAAAAGCATCCCTAATGTAAAATTGCTACTGACCGCAGCTGTTTGGTTTATTGCAGAAAAGCCCTTTTAACAGCTGGCCACAAATGACCAAGTGAAATCTACACAGCAAATTATCACCTTTGAAATAATTTTATTGGAATGTACCCTCACTCAAAATCAATTTTTTTTTACATCCTCTGTCATATATGACTTTGTGACAATGTACAGTAAATCCCTGTTAAGATGTTTTTCAAGGGACATGATAACAAGAACTTCTTAAAAGGGAATTACATACTTCAAATTAATTTGCTACAGCCTGCGGCAAAGGTTTCAACTGTTTTGTTTAGTTCAATTTATTTTGTTACAGTTTGGAAATACATAATGTATTTAAAAAAAAAAAAAAAAAAAAATCTATAAATATAGTTACAAAATGTAAAGTTAAACATTATTATTTTATTTTTATCCACAAATGCTGAACGTTATATGCGGGAAGCATCTATTAACTCAAATTTTATTAATGGGAAAAATTAAACAAAGAGATATATGGAAGTGATCAAGGGAATAATTTTGTGAACTTAATAAGCTGGGAAAATTATTATGCAGGAACTTTTTCAGTGAGTTTTACTGTACTTTCTTCCCACAGTACAATCCCATTTTCATAGCTGTAGATCACAACCACACATCTTCTGTAATTACTGCCTCTTTCCCACATACACATCCACAAACCACGTGCAAGATGTCCTTCCTCCACTGAGCAACAGCTGGTTAACCAACCTTGGAACTTGACGAAAATTGTGCCGTGCTGCATTTTTCAAGTTTTAAACAAGCAGCACACCATGCTTTTTCAACACTTATTTCACGAAAAATTGTGTGCAGGTTATTTGGGTAAATATGGTGTATTTGCTGTGAAGGGAAGCAATATAAACACTTTTGTTCTGAAATATTTTTTTTTTTAGGTAATTCAGTCATTCCAAGTTACTGTTCATATGCAGCCATGGGTTACTAAAAAATTTTTTTAAACATTTACAGGATTATGAGTACTTATCTTTGACTGGCATTTGCTCTAAAACTAAGCGGGAAAACATTACGCCAAAGTAGTGTTATGTTATTTTACGATTACCGATTACTGATCTGTGAGTGCTGGTGCTCCAATCCATTGTGTGAACCTCACTGAATCATTCCTAGAAAACGCACTATCGAGAACGAGGCTCCACATTCCCGGGAGTTGTTCATCGATGTGGTAATGGTGAGCTCTTGCCGGCAGCGAAGGAAGGGTGGTGGTTGAGTACTTGTACCGAGACGGGATTGTGGAGGCCACGAGCAGAGTTGCGCTCTCCGGCCGAGGACCACGCCTCCAGGACCCTGCTCTCAGCTCACGTGTTGTTACCGTTTTGGCTTTTGTCATCATGAGAAATGTTTATAAATAAAAATTATAATTTTATGCATTTGCCAGCAACTTGATTGAAATTGTTTGATGATGATGCATGTTGCGTGGTCCTGCAGCCAGCCCGCCCGTCCTGCTCCTGTCCCCGCCACGCTGCAGAGGTACACGTATGTATTGTTCCGTGTAAACACCACACCAAGAATACAACTGAAGGATGCAAGTCACTTCAACAGATTCCTGACTTGAGGCAAAGGTAAAGGAAATTATTTCTTCACTTGATCAACCTGTACTGTTACCAACATTAGCACAGTGCCACAGAATAGTGTAAAATTTTGTAAGGTCAACAACCAGATAAACTGCATTTTTTTAATTGATATTCAAATTAACTCAGTTACGGATAGTACGAACTGAACAAATATCTATAATTCACTACAGTGAAACCTCGCTACTATGAGAGCTAACAATGGCGGGAGATATTTTCGTGAATACAAGTACTCATAATTAGACAATTGAGTTACATTATATTCCCAGACCTCCAAAAAAAATTTTAATATCACACCATTCAAAAAAAAAATGCAGAGCAAAAGTTGTAGCAAATTTAACTATGAATTTAAAAGGCATTAATTTTTTTGTATCTGCAATGGTTTATGTTTTAATTGCAAGTAAAATGGTCTGACGCATGACCGAGCTCCACGACACAGCTGGGGAAACCAGCGCTGTGCAAGGTCTAGGAGAGGGAAAAGGATGGGAACAGCATCTACCACCATCCCTGTGTGTGATCATGCTTTTTCTGAAATAGTTTGCAGTGGCTACAATACCATACCACAGATAAGTTACCACTGGACGGGGTGAATGGAAACAGTCCGTTCAGAGAAATCCTAAAAAAAACTCGACTATTCAACAGCACAGCTCGAGAGGAAGCAGGTGCTGTGTGAGGAGCGACAGGCACTCGCCACTCTCGCAGGCTCGCGTCAGCACGGCCGTGCCACGCCGCAGTTGCTGGCTACTTTCCTAATGTGGTGCTAGGAAGGGCCAGCACTAACATACTGTAACTCATGCTTCAGTAGCTAGTAATGCTTGTTTCTACGTGTCATGAATTTTCCTCTTATGCCATGCACAGCAGTTTCCTATAGGCTGGCTAGCGGCCATACTACTTTGCACACTTGGTCAATTAGATAGCATAGCACAGCAGTGTCTTCAATTAATGGCTTGTTTAGTGATGAAGTCTTGTGATTTGTGCTCGTCGGGAAGTAGCACAGTAGCAGGAAGCTTGTTCAGCTGTCGTGTCTGTGCCTGTTCAAACAGCAGCTCTGGCCAGGCACCTGTTCATACACTCATTGTTCTTCCAGGAGTCCAAGTGTGAAACTTTTAAATATCACTACACTACAACGTGCCAAACCCTACAAGATGTTAACACAATAATTTCATGCTGTCTTTTACACAGGAGTTGAAAGTAGAGAATCCCTGCTACGCGTAAATTGAGTATCAGTATTTATCCCACTAAGTTTTACATAATGCAGAGTGCGTCCTCCACCGTTGCCCGGCACACTGGCTGTAGCAGCTAAGCGGGCGTACAGGCCGGCTGGTGGCGCCGGTACAGCGTGGCCAGCAGGCGTCGGAACAGACGCCGGAGCGGGCGCGGACCGGAGCACGCCCGCGCCAGGACGGCGCGCCGGAGCCGGTCCTCGTGGGCCGCGAAGAGGCGCGGCAGCTGCAGCTCACGGTACAGCCGCTGCACGGCCGCCACGCTGGCCGGGTCCGTGCGCCCGTAGTTCTCCTGCAACGCGTGCTGCGTGACAACACTGCTGATAAAGGGCGTACTTTTTCATGAAGGTAGACCGACAGAAAAAATTGAGCAGCGTGCAGTCTTTTCTCTCCCGTGGAAAGCGACAGGTGACAACACTGCAACAGATGGAAACGGAAACACCAAACACGAGTATAAAAAATAGTATTCTTGGGCCATAAAGGATGAAAAGGGGAGAAACGAAGAAGAAGAACCAGTGCCGTGTTTCTTGAGCGGTAAACAGCTGAGACACGGAGATAGAATTACGGTGCGATCCATATTTGAGAACGACCATTACAAAGAAAATGTTAAGATTTTTTGCCAAAAATCATAAATGATAAATGTAACCCATTCGCAGGGACGACACCTTTTGTTTGTAAATACTATACTCATACCGCAGAATTACATCACATCTAGAAGAACAGAGATCTACAAAGAGTGATAAAGTAATCAGTTTCGTAAAAAGCCCCAAATTTATGACCAGGGACATGATATTGGAGTTTTTAAATAATTGCACCAATCCCACACTCTACCCGGATCTTGGCAAGCGTGGCAGGATGCATCGGGCGAGAGGCCACGAGCACGGCACACTCACCATGAGGCGAGCGCGCTGCGCCGGGCTGGCGACCTGCAGTGCCGCCACCACGACCCAGCTGCACCGACCCTCGCGGATGTCGTTGCCTGCCTTGCCCGTCTCCAGCGGGTCCCCGAAGGCGTCCAGGAAGTCGTCCTGCCGGCAGGAGCATGGTCGCCATTCACAACCGGCGACCTCTTGGTGGTAAATCAACAAAACAATCCAGAGCCGGGAGAAATAATGTGGAAGTCATAATACAGTCAAAGAATAAATTAACACACATTCAAAATGTGCAAAAATATGGACAAAAATTCTTTATCTACAACTACATACCTCCTACTAAACTCCTGAATGGTCTCAAAATTTGTCCTCATGCAAGTAATCTTGATATCAATATCAAATAGGTTCAACTCTACATGTTGAAACAAGGTCCAAATGGGCATTTTAATTTTCTTTCACCTCATAACATACATATTTTGAAAGGGTTAATGCTATTTGAATTTCTTATTTATAGTGTTAGTCACTTGAAAACTTTTTGGGAAAGAAAAAAATTCTAACAGCAAAATTACGTGGAAATATGGAGCTGTAAAATTCTTTTTGTAAATCTAAATACTGTCGGTAGGAACCATAGGCTGTTACGCAGTTAGCACTATAATAGTGATTAAAAAGCCACCACGAGGTACTATGTACGGTGCATACTTTTGTGCTGCTATTTCCTGTCAGTCGAGTTTTAAAGGAAAAAGGAAAAATAAAAAAAAGTTATGCTGGCTACTCGACTCGAAAATACTCTTTATTTCTTGCACTACTCGACTGGACTGGACTGGACATGAAAGCCACGAGGAACACCGGGGCAGGGGCGTACCTGCACCTGGAAGAGCCGTCCGAGCAGGTCGAGCGTGCCCCGTGCGTCCTCCAGCAACTCGTCCAGCCCCGCCTGCGACACCCCGGCACCAGCCCTCGCCCCACTGCACCCTGAGACCACCTGGGTTGGCTAATGTGATGATGCTGTTTATCATCGCATAATTGTCGCACATTTTATTGCTAAAATCAAGTATGGAAAATAGGAGTGCAATTTTTATGCGAGAAAAGCATTTTTATTGAATTAAAATTATTCATAAAAAGATAAAAACCAAACCTTTTTAATTAATAAAGTCATGCAACAAAGCATACTTAGTTCAACTTTAAACACAAAAACGAAAACAGTGAGCCGGTACTACCAACGCAACTATCATCCAACCATGTAAGAGCGCGGGCTATCAGACGTAGTTTACTCGGAACTAGACAGAGTGCACGCGTTGCGTGCAATTGGCGAGCAATCGATATTGTCATTTGACTATGTGAGCGCACTCCGTATAAGCATCAATATAACCAAACATGAATGATGCCAACATTTTTATACACAGTACACAGTGGTGTCGAGGATGAACACAATGGGTTATAACGTTTGAAAATGTCTTTAAAAGAAAATTTACACATTTGACAACTTCGTAATTCTGTTAATTAAATGAGTAAGCTGTAATATCTGAACGAATAATAGATTAAAACTTTTAAATACCGTACATTGTTTTATATGGGAAAAGACCTTACAAGAAAGAAAAAAAAATAACTTTTGTCTTATTGAGAAAATGGCCATACTGGAAGGGAAATAGTATTGTGCGAATACATCTTGAACAAGTTTTACTGTAATTGTAATTACTGTATTTTCCCATTATAACTACCAAACTGCCTGGCAGCAGCTTGAAAACCAATTGCAATCGCGTGGTGAATTATCCCGTCATGTTCACCACCTACACCAAGTGCTCGGAATCTTAACAGCGGGACCAAAAAAAAACCATGCGATTATTATGCAAGAATTTTTTTTTATCCAAATTTTGTCACCCCAAAATAACGGTGCGACGGCCTTGCGATAAAACAGGGTATTGTATTTTTAACACGTGCATTGTTTCACGTGACGTGGTTGGAGCACACTCGGGACAGTGTTGAGGCTGACACGCTGCTCGGTGAAAAGATCCACAAAGACGTTGTAGATAGACTCGAGACAAATCCCAAATATATTGATGTATTCTTTTTAAACAAGAACCAACTAAGGTTGCAATATTTCCTCTAAGGGCTCTCGCTATCCTGCTTGCGCAGGGTTCAAACCCGGGTACTTCTTGGCCGATCGCTGTGCGACACCCGCAGGGAGCGGGCTACGGAGAGGGGGGAGGGGGCGTGCAGTACCATGTGCAGCGCGATGCTGATGGGCAGGTGCGTGATGTAGCGCTCGGCCTTGTAGCGGCACACGTCGCGCTGGTAGCGGTCTGTGAACAGCTCCCAGCGCGGACGCCCGTCCACGCCCGTGCTGCGCAGGTCCAACACCTGCCCCAGGTGAGTGACGTGCCCCACCTGCGAATTATTACCGATATGAACACCATTCATGGAGAAAGAAAAAAAAAATTGAAATCTACATTTTTCACAATGAAATTGGTTAAAAAAAAAAATGTAATCTAAGATCTTGCCTACACCTACACTTGTTGGACTCTATGGTATTTGGATTCGAATCATGCTGCTAATCCAAGACCCACACCGTCTGAAAAGCACAGTAAGAGACGTGAATCCCCGACTGTTCCACTCTGCCCTAGCGCCGTCTCACCTTGTGACAGATTGCTCTCAGCGCAAGCTCTTTATACCCAAGCTTTTACGAAGCTTCAACGCATGTGTTCTCTCTGTTGGCACGCTCGTGGTGTTGCGCAACACGCTCCAGTGTGACGTGCCTGGTGGAAGAGGTGCAGCAGGGCCGGGTAGTAGCTGCGTCGCGCAGCGTTCCGCCGCAGCAGGGAGAACACGGCGCCGTGCAGAAAGAGGGCGTCATTGAGAGCGGCTGGTCCCTGCACGCGGTACCAGCACGGCCGGCCGTGGCGCTGCTCTGCCCCGTCGTACATGTCGTCCACCACCGCCAAGAACGCTCCCAGCTGCGCGCACACACATGCACACACACCTCACAAGTCATCCTCGCCGACAGGACAGGACGTAACTATCTGAACATCGACAGTTGAAAAATCATCTGCCAAATAATAATGGAGTTTTTCCCGAGTTTGGATTCAGTATCTTAAGGTGATTAAGTTCGACAGAACAAAGCCCACATGACTTGTGGAAGAAACAGAAAAGCCTTGATTTTTCTGGGAACTTATGACATTTCTGCATCCAATACCTTAGTATTTCGTGACCGATAATGCACCCAGTTTTGGACTCAAACCTCTTTTATCACCTGGGGTGGGGTGATGTGTGTGTGTGTGTGGGGCGAGGCTAATCTGTGACGCAGACCTGTCCACACGGGTCTGCCACATGAGGTACGTGACGTCCATCACCGAGAACTGAGACACGGAAATAATGTAGAACTGACACATCACAATTAATTGCATTACAAAAAATTTTAAATTTAGCTGCATTCCTTCAAAACAAATCTTATTTATAAAGAAAGTAATTGACTCTGAATCAGCAGCTACAGAGACTTTGGGGTGCCGGGACGGGAACGCACCAGCTCGACGCACCAGGCCAGCGTGCGCGCCAGCGGCAGGTTGGGCGCGCCGGGCACCAGCTGCTGGTAGCAGTCCACTGTCGTGAAGCCCATGCTGAGTGTCTGGAAGGGCAGGTGGTGGGCCAGCACCTGCACACACCCCCGTGAGGCTGCCTGGAGATCCCTGGCTCACACCTTCCAGTCCTTCGTCTCGCAACCGTGCATTCATCCATCCTCGATTTCCCTTCCAGTATATTTGATTTATAATGAATGTACTTTATTTTGTTTTTAATAATACTTACAGATATAAATTATCTAAAAAAAACCAACTTTTATTTAAACATTCAATGGAAAAAAAAGTTTATGATTATCAAAAAATAGTTGTGTTACATTGTCGTAACATACATATAACAAAGTTATAAATATAGCAGTTATAAAACTACTGGCTGAACTAGCCCAGAACTCGGTACAGTAACATGTACGGGGCAGGTAAATCTTGTAAAGGGGCCCCGTGGAACACGTATGAAAGACACGTGTGAAAAGAATAAGTGATAAGAGTATTTACAGTACATACTACTGAGGCAGGGACTAGTCCGTCTGGCCCTATTAATTATCAGATGCATTTCAACTTGTTACATTTAGTTTTGTTTATTCTCTCTTTAGTTGGACTTCACAAGACACGCCGACTAGAGTAAGCATCCCTCCCGAGTTGGGCAGCGGCGGACCTCGAAGCGCTGTGCGAGAGATTTTAGCGCTGACTTCACAGGAGGAATTGTAGTGTTGGACTAGACTGAGGACAGTTGGCGTAAGATCACTCGGGAGGCAGTTGACAGATGGTCGATTAAACTCGCTGGCAGTAAGAGCAAGTTACACAATGACAAGCACCAGAGGTGTCGTGAGTCGATTGGGACGGCGGACAAGTGACCCGCAACGAGTGCGGTGTTGGTGACATCAGCCAACAAGCAGTCTTCTGTGTAACGGTCACGCAACGAACAAGCTAGCTAGATGGCATGGTTATACCAACAAATTGTGACTGCATCTACTTGGGCACCACGTCTCTTAAAATGTTTGTGTGCTACAAAGAAGTTTCGTTGAGGAGTCGTCAAGAGTCCAAAGACGCAACCAGCCCGCTAGTTGCAGAGAAAAACGATTACCATCTGGTGGCGGTTCCATAGTTTGCAGGACACGCTAACAGGTCAGTAACTTGACAGTCGAGACACCAAGTAAGCATCCCCGGATCGATTAAATTATACTCTACACGCAAGAGCAAGCTGAAGCATCAATACCCACTTGATCAGTGTCTTTTTTAATTACTGTTCTACTTCGAGAGATTTGAACAAATAATAATACTAGCAGCGAACACAGAAGCAATCAGGCAGGCGTCTCAGAAATGTGTGCACCGATAACTTTCTTAAACATTTCGCTATACCTCAAACTCATGTGTTAGCTTATACCAGGACTATCAGTGAATACACACCTGGAATGCAATTTCTTAAATACTATCAACCCTCACACACTGGAGGAACTCCGGAACGTTATCACAGCTATCCAGGTCGTCCGGCAGGGGTTCTTGCCTGTGCTTTCCAGGACATCTGCCTCGAGGTGAGCAGAGGACACTTCCAGCATCTCCTACGGGTAGGTCCTGGCACTCTCTGCCGTGTTCACTCGATCACTCGTTCTCCTCGCGAAGGTTCCACTGGGTCACTCTGTATGGGTCTGTGCCCTGCTGTGATTCGTCAGGCTGCACACACGTCACTCACCTGAGCATACCACTGCCGTGCTACCGGCACACGCTCGTACTGCGCCAGCACGTCATCCAGTACAGCGGGCAGGGCTGCCAGGCACCCCCTCTCCACCTCCGCAGTGCTGCCAACACACGCAACTCTCACCGCTCGCCCGCCCGCCCTCCACAGCGGGTTCCAACCCTGCACGTGGAGTTACCATTCGCCAGGCCCCACGCAGCTAGTTGCCGGCCAAGATACGGTGCCTGCAGCCACGCATGAGAGACATCCGACTGCATGCAACAACCTTCACTCCCTGTGTCACGGCTGGAGCTTCACCTGTGTGCCAGCGTCTAGTCTTGGTACAACTCACTTTAGCAGTATTTTCTCGCGACGGAAAGTGATCTGATGGCTACACTACTTGGTATTTTGGAATCGTCGTGACGAGAGTGCTTTAGATATCTAGAAGCTCTGCTTCAAGCATCATTGTGACGACGGTAATTCTACAGCGCTCCCTGCTGCGGGGCTGGGGCAGTCTTGCCAACACCAGCTCAAACACTCGCTGCACGTGAAGAGCGAGCTTTGTTACATCGTAAAAAGCACCATTGTAAGCTACAAGTCTGGCATATAGGGAACTCTTAACAAACACCAAAACCATTTATTTACTTTTACAAGTACTGCAGTCGAGTTATCTGCACACATGTTTGACAAGGATTCTTCTTACACATTGTAAGGTTCAATATCAGAAATACCTTCACATCAATGCATGCCAATCACAGCAAATGACTATTGGAATTACGAATTTTCAACAAAGCATAATTTAAATTCCCTTTACAAAACTGCCATTGTTTGTGAATGCTAATGCTGAATGCCATGTAGCAATCAGGAAATTTTTTTGAAATCTGTGAACTCGGTGAAATAAATAAATAAAATTAATAAATAAATTACATCCCCTCGAAACATTTATGGATGACATTTTACACTTTGTTTACAACTCTGTGATATTATATATTAGCAGGACCCCAAACACCTATTTGCTAAAAATATTTTTTTACTTGTTTTTTTTTGCATGCATGAAATACACTTAAAATTTTACTTAACACAATACGTATAAGTTTTAGGTCAAAGAAATACACACTCTTTGGAAATAACATCTTTATCTTGCATCTGGTTATGAGCAGATGCTTATAAAATACAGACAAACTAGTTGCACAATAGGTTTAGAATCGTTCAGTACAAAAGAATAACCAGGTACACAGTTTTTATTACTTTGTTACAGTGATATACAGAGATGTAGATAAGTTCAAATTTTTTAGAGTTTGTATAAATAAATACTACAATAATCTGGCCAGCTCAGATGTGCGTAGTGATCATCTCATGATAACTTAAGCAGTTGCTTTCACACAGGTTTCCTGAAGTGCTCTGATCACATTGCATTGCCTGGTCGGTGTGACATACCACTGCAGTCTCCATTATTTGTAAAAATCAATTAAATATGGTAATGTTTCATCATGTGGCAGTTTTCTTTGCACAAATAACACATCTTGAACTGGGGGACTCTTCAGATAGATCTTCTCAAAGCATAGTCTCTGGCTGAGATTTGTCATCATCAGACATTTGTACGATTCCCTTCCACTACTGTTTATGTTTCTGTTTGGTTGCCATCCTGTCCTGCAGTCGGCCTAGGAACGGAGGCACTACCGCTAATCTACTGCTTTGACAACTCGGCTGCATTATCCCTAACAAACCTTCAACAAAGTATTCTAATTCCCCACCTACCATATCCTATTATCTATATAACAATAATGGCCACCTTGTAATTAAAATACTTTATACTACCAAAAAAACAGTTGAGCACAGTGAAAGTATTAATCAGGTATGACATGGGACATGAAGACTTTCCTGAAGCAAAATGTTTTTTGCTAGTTTAGGGGGGAAAAAATTAACATATTCAACACCTGCAATAAAATATTTCTCCACCTTTCATTTTTTAATGAAAGTTATAATGATTCTGTTAGATATATGTTCAGCAAAGAAGAGTAACTGTTCGGCGTGCTCTAGAGCACAAAGTCCTGCAAGCCTCGACACGTGGTGAGACGCGAGTGAGGAGTTGGACCGTCTTCTCTGCTGATGCGTGACGTGGGGTTTAAGTTGTTCTAGTCCTGATTCAAATTCCTGCTTTCCTGTCTCTTTATCGGCTAGTGTTTTCATAATGCCTAAATAATTCTACCCTCCATGAATTAAAGTTTCCATGAACATAAAAATGATGCAAAAAGATTCACAAGACCAATTAATAGGGATAAGATTAATTGGTGAATTGCAATAAAACCAAAGTAACACAGAAAAGCATGTGAATGCAACATATAACAACAAAATGTAAGTTAATACACCATAAAGCACCAAAATGCAACTAAAACCACAAAATATCAGAATTTTTAATACAAACACTAATTTCATTTACAATAAAACAATCTTTTAATACATTAAATTCAATGAAGGTAATTCATTTAACATGACGTTAGTACCAAAATGTATTTGCTAATTTTCTTCTTTTTTTAATTCACAGCTGTTATTATATTAGTAACTCATTTTTACAAATCAATGTAGGTACATATTTGAACAGACACAACTACTTTCCAAATTATTTTTATTGTTCCGATTAGTTGATTAAAAATTAATGCAAAAGTGCATCATGCATTAATCAAAATGACACTGTTTGGAGAAATAAGCATCAAGAAACACTTAAAGTGCCATATTTGTGGAAAAATAAGCTATCTTTATGGGGAAAAAAAAAAAAAAAAAACAGGATTCATAAAAAATAAAAACAATAACACCAAAATCTCCTATTTTAGAAATGAAATTGGCCTAAAAATAAAACCATAAAATCTTGTCTACCAATGCATTGATAACCAAACTGCCAACTTTAATTTCAACTTGTGGAGGAGAAATATGTGATGAAGAAACAAAATAATTAATGAGATACACTCTAGATCATGATGTACTGAAATGACCAGGTACACAAAGTAAAACATTTATTTCACACATTTAAAAGGGCCTGAAACATTACAAATTGCTGCTACGCCCATTACCACACACCCTGAGCAGTTGCTTACAGCGCAACCTTCGACGGCAGGACCGGAGACATGCGCACGGCGTTACCTGTGGCACAGGCTGCGCAGCACGCTGCACGCACCTCCCGACCTGAGCAGCATGGCGTGGCGACTGAGAGCCGGGCGCGCCGCACTAACGAGCGTCGTTACCGCCGGCCAACCCAGATAACACGCCCGTGCCTCGCAGATAGTACTGGCACGCCAACACGGCGACACGACACTAGTCACGCTTGCTGGGCGGCTTGTCCGGCCCCGAGTACGCCTTGTAGATGTAGAGGCCGAGTGCCAGATGCAGGGCTACCACCGCCGTCACCGCCGAGCACACGCTGCTCTTGGTCTGCGTCAGCTGCAGCAGGCCTGCCAACACACACGCACGCCACGTCCTCCATTAAAGTTTCTATGCCGTAATTCTAATCACTGTATTGAATTACAATTTTGAGTTAAAAAAATGCCACATCCTCCTTATTCTCTTTTAAGTTTCTATGCCGTAATTCTAATCACTGTATTGAAATACAATTTTGAGTTAAAAAACAACTCATTGAAGTGTAAGCTTGCAATTATAAAATTATTTAGTTACTGATCAGCTGAATTACGGTGGAAATAAATGTCAATGACTATGATAAAAATTGTCAGCAGTAAAAATTGGTGATCTAAAGATTATAATGCAATAAAAAATAAGTCAATTTCAAAATTAAGCAAATAATATTAGTGCTTTAAAAATTCTACCTCTGCAACAGCGTGTTTAACAAGCGAGCACTAAACTTCGCCTCGAAATAAGCACGCACTTCCATTCTGTCTGCTCAACACAGTTTCTACGGACGTATAAACGGACAGTGAAGAGTAGAGCTCCGAGAGGGAGGCTCGCTCACCGTCGAACACCAGCGTCTTGCTGAGGAAGAAGGAGGCGACGGGCAGCGCGATGATGTTGAAGCAGTAGAAGAACACGTTGGTGAACACGCTGAGGTCGCGCTGATCCTGCAAGCACACACCGCGCGCGCTCAGCGCGGCCGCAACGCGAATGCTCGTCGCCCCCTCACCAGGGGCGTAGCCAGGGGGGGTTTTTAGGGGTTCAAATCCCCCCCCCCCTAGCAACAAATCTTTAATTAATTTCTTATTCATCACTCAAACAAATTTTATATTAAAATTAATAAAAATTTTACCATTACAATATTTAAATTTAAGTGCCGAAAACTGCTAAAATAGCACTATTTTACACCTAAACCAAATTTTCCCAGGGGAGGACACCCGGACCCACTGCTTTAATACGGGGTGCGGGGGGGGGGGGGGGTTGCCATACTTCTTAACATCCCCCATACACAAATCCTGGCTATGCCACTGCCCCTCACCAGTATGTTTGGAAGCTAATTTTCTTCAAAATGAAAAACACTGGTTAGGTTCATTTTCTTGGCACGACACGTCTGAATGTTGCAAGTGTAGAACATGCATTAAGAAAGACTTTGGAAGGCTGGATCTTATACAGCAATAATGGTTAGTTCTCATTATGGACGTTACGTATTAAATTACTTTCATTAATAAAAGTAACCGACCGAAAAAAAAACTTTCTTTTCCCAAAAAATTAGCTACAAATGCAAAAATTTAATCTCAAAAAATATTAATGAAATAAAAAAAAAAACAGAAATATGAATAAAAATTTAACAACTTACCTTCGCGACGACTTACGACCACTATTATCATATAAATTGTCTTATTTAAAATGTTCAACAAGACATACGTCATATTTTCCTACCGGGAAAGATTTAATTCTGTCTCAGGTACCTAATCAAAAAGAACAATTAAAGCTGCAAAAATTCGAAAGTAAAAAACACATTTTTTTATAATTACATTTGCTCTATTCAAGATGCATCACTTTTCTAAATTACTACCTTAAAAACAATCTACATTATGTCCTGTTGATAGTTTAGTTCAGTTGACTGCCATTCTCTTTTCTCTGTACCTTCCCAAAACAATGAGTGACTTATAATTTAACATTCAGCAAAAATTTGAATGTAGCACTTTATACTGTGATTAACTTTTTATTATTATTTTATTACTACTATTTTAATAGCATATTGTTAAAAAAATGCAGTGTGTTTACACTATCGTTAAATTGTATGTTCTATCCTATCAACTTTCAGTTCATATATTGAATAAAAAAGTTTAATTATAAATATGAAAATGGCACAATTAAAATCATATTATGTAAAACATTAAAATTAGCCCTTTTACCTAGTTTCAAAATAATTATGAAGTGTGTGTGGTTAACACTTATGCGAACCAGGAAACTTATTTATACTTATGAGGATCGAACCCACAACCTAAGGGTTCGGTCACAATCTATCTAAATGCTAGCTCGAGAATCCTTGAACAAACGAATATAAACAATTGATGAATCGCGACTACTGAAAATAAGGCGAATATATAATAATCAAAGTGAAACTTTGGTTACCAGACAGCTACATAAATTACGCATTAATGTAGACGCCCTAAAATAACCACCGTTTATTAACATATTTCCAAGAAGTCGCAATTTTTCATTATAACAAAAATTAGGATGGTCAAATATTTGTAACAAATAAACAAAATTATTTTTCCACAAACATAAATGGTGTCTGTTAGAGAAGACAAAACTTACAAGAACTTCTTTACCAGACATTTTACTCGTTTTAATTACTATACATTACGATAGACATGTGACACATTTGCAACTTTTATAAAAAGATAGATATCAAAACCAAGGGATGGCCAAATCCGCATACATACATGGTAAATGTCAGATGTCGTTTTTTTCGCCACCTAATTGTTGTATCATATTGGTTAACTATTACCAGTGTATAGTATTATGTGAAAAAATTTATAATTGATTTTTAAAAACGGACAGTTTTTAGTGGCAGATAATCTAATTCATACTAACTAACCATCATCAGACGTTATCAAGCATCACTTGCGTAATATTTTGGGCGGAACAATATGGTTGGTTAACATAAAACAAAGGCCATGTGAGCTTTCACAAGAGGCGCAGAAATTCCTCACGCATTTACATGAACGAAATGTCACAATCATTTAAGGAAATAACACAATTAGTTTTATTAAAATGTTCTTTATTCAAATCAACGCTATTTAATCCTACAAACCCTGGTTGTTTGGTGCGGGTGCGACTATCGATCTGTCAGCAGCGGTGTCTGTCTACTGAACTACAATTTTCTACATTCTGCACTGTGAAGTACTGGTTGTGTTCTTTACCTGTGTACTTTTCTTCGCGAACACACACTTTAGTGAAGCACCGATAAAGCATAATGGCCTGTGCGAAAAGAGTGAGAACCGATAGTTCTTGTCAATAATTTTTGTGAAAACATTCGCTTCCGATAATGAACCAGTAGCATGATGTGGATATGTCACTATTCCAACTTGTTCAGCGAATGACTCGATAACGACGAGTAACTCTCATTTCATACATATATCCTGAGACAAAGGGTATCTTCCTGCCATATAATTTTAGGTTCTGTGGTTCTGTTTAGATGCCGGGTTGGTGCTAATGAAGGACTTAAAACCTCGACCCTCCCACTCCCTGAAAAGATGCGTGTTATTTAGCCTTTGTTCTTCATCTGGTTATTTGGGTCGCCATCATCTTCGTCGTTATTATTTTTGTTTCGTTGTTGTTAGTGCTGAATGTAAACAACTACTCCTGATTTCAGACTCACCTCGCTCATATACTGGAAGTTTTGCCTACTATAATTTTCAGAATATTTTCCCGTTTGGGCCTTAACTCCTCCCTAATGACTGGCCTGAAAACTGAGATTGATTGAATTTCACATATATTTTCCAACATTATTGATTGTTTGGTAGCACCTATACACATTGGCACTCACTAAAATAGAGCATGCAAAAACACACAAATATGCTATTGGCATTGACGCCGTCCCCGCTACCTCTGACTATTTAGACGTGATTTTTGCTCGGGTTCGTGATCTCAGGGAAGGTCCGGCCTTGTGGCTAGAGGTAGGGGTTAACGCAGTAGGACCCCCGAGCTGTTATGGCCACTCGGGATGCCTGAATAATAACACAAAGCTTTTGAAGATAGTTGGTGAATTTAATACAGCACAGCCCAATACATGGTGCTGCCCGTTCTGGCCGTAACGGTTTGCCCGATGCGACTAGTCACACGCGCGGCTCACTTCCTCAGTGGCGGCTCACGATTTTAATGCGTGTGAGGGGCGGACTTGTACACGTGATGCGATAGTTACAAAAATACACTCTGACATGGCGCACGATATCTTGACGAACAATACACTTCACTATTACCTAACACTTAATAAACTGGGCTAGCGGTACGTAGGCCCGTGTCTCCGGCGACTCTACGTGATGTCTAGATATGTCCCAGGGACTGAATCGTTATTATGTTCGACGGCACGCGTCGCCTGCTGGCTGCCCCGTGCGGGTCAAAACTAAGTAGCCTGTAGGCTAAGTTGGGGCGTGAAGCGCCGACGTAAATTCACGTAAACTCCCCAAAGTACTTACGTATGACGTAGAACACTCATCTTGGAGCACTGATTTAATTAAGTTAAATACCTCATGGTAAATTGAGGCCGACCGCGGAACTGTACGTAAAGGGTTGAAAAGATATTACACTATTGAAAACTACACGTCGGTGAAAGCAAAGGTTGAAGGTTCCGCGTTGCACGCAGGCTGCCGGCCTGGTTGAGCTCTCGCAGGACACTCCGGTGTCGCCGCGCGCGACCCCCCTCCCCCGCCAACCCTCCCGCGGAAACGTGTGAATTTCGCGGGAAACTGAACCGGCCAGGTTCGGGACAAATCGCACAGTGAAACATGATTTTGCAAGGACTGAATTATTAATTAATGAAAAATAATGTTTTAATAAAAACCCTTGGAAAACATAATTATAATAATTTGTTGTAGTGCGGCGGAGGGATATGCCACACCCAGCCGGATCCTTCCGCCGGCGTAGCACTCGTTGCATGGCGTTCGCCTCGTCGCACGAAATACACTTTGCTGCGCGCACTGGCGCGTTTAGTGCACACGCTTTTGCGAGACGATGAGGCATAGCGGTCTATGCGACAGAGGAGCATTGGCGGTCGGCGTCAGCATGTTACATTACAATAATTTAAAATTTAGATAGGGGGTGAGTCATGGACTATATCACTGCCATGTCTGATCGGTTTTCAATTAAAGAATACGTTAAATTCTACCCTCCTTTTATAGTTGAAACAATATTTTTTTTTTGTTGAAACTAAGGGGTTAGGAATACTATCGACATAATTTTCCACCCAAAACATTGTAGAAATGGTGCTTGATAATATCTGATGACTGTTAGTAAATATAAATATGCATTAGAATCTCCATCGTTAAACACACTTTCATATAAAAATGCTAATTTAGACTGATTCCACAATGCAATACAGCACTCCAGCCAATATTTCGGACTTCTTACCGATATGGCGCAACAATTAGCTGAAGGAAATTACGTCTTTACACAGTGATAATGTAATCATGCAGAAGTGGTTACTAAACCCCCAAAAACTCATGATAAGATGTAAAAGTTTAGGCTGAAGGCATGCCTATTCGTTTCTAACAGGGATTTCTAATAATTTATATTTGGAATTTTTTTTGTTAATAAATATGTTTAGAGATTTATTTAAGAGAGTATCAAAATGAATATTATTGTGATAAAAATGTGAAAGTTAATGTTATTTTTTTTTAAGTTGTAAAAGTTCTTTAATTAGTTTCAATTTTGTCTTAAAGTATATTCATAATTGGATATTTATAAAAAAAACATAATTTCCAGATCAAAGTTTTGATATAAATTTTCAATTTAAATATTTATCTAGTATCAATCATTAATGAAAATTATTGAAGAATTATTATTTAATCTTTAAATTCATAACTTCTTTCAATCTATTGATCTAAAATAATAAAAATTTTAACGGGTAATTGTTGGCGTTCTACAATTTTTTATATTAGTACAAAACAAAAAAGTTTCTAAGTTTGTAGTCGTGTTTGCGCAGTTTCGGCCGATGTTGGACGTATGAGTTTTAGTTACAGTTCCTGTAAATTTTATAGTGTCACTATTAACACAGCACGTCGATGAAATAGTATGGCCACTAAGGTCTCTGTGCACAATACAGTTGTTGAACGGCGGCTAAGACCAATTTATGGTAATGTGATCTAATGTAACTGTCGTGTATTTTTAAAATTAAGGTTAAGTTTTTAGGCTATTGTATTATATTTGGTACCTTCTTTAGTCTTTACCTATGCAGTTAAATTTTGTTTTCCATCCTAAAGCCTTGTTTACACGTTGTTAGTAGCTCGCACGCCAGTGGGTCAGTAGCTCGACCATTCAAGTTGATCACTAGAACCCAGCTACTCTACTTGTATAAGTAGCTCGTCAGGAGCGTTTTCATGTGTCGTGTAAATAGATGCTAGTATGCGCGTTTACACGCTTCAAGTATCTCGCAGATACCAAGAATTGTGGTGGGGGAAGACCAGTGCGCCAGTGAAACAAATATATTTGTAGTAACTCGCCCTTCCAGTTAATGGCATGCTAGTTGTAACTGGCCTGTACGAGTAGCTCGCCCTACCCGTTTACACGAGTCAAGTAACTTTCTACCAATTACTACTCCACCATTTTGTGCGAGTTACTGGCAACGTGTAAACGGGGCTTAATTCTTTAATGTTTTACTCATCGGTGAGTTAATTGAGCTGAAGTTATCGTAAATTAAGCTTGTTAGTACATTGTCATATTTGAACTTGAAGTCTGCTGGTGTTGAGCACAAGTCTGGTACCTAGGAGTTTACACTACTTCTCGTACCCTTCACCAGATCTTTACTATATTCCTTGCTAACATACTCTACATTCTCATGACAACATTGATTTTTTCTGTTTTCTGTTCGCCTCCCTCTTAAAACTTTTCTGGAGCTTCCTATTCTTCAACCTGTAATCCAGCTTTGCTTTCTAAAGATGTCAGTTATTTACGCTGAAGTCTGTAAAATGCTTGTTATGACCGAGAGCAGTTGTGTTTTCCCAGAAGCAGTTGTGGCTGGTGAGAGTTGTTGCTGGCGAGGGCTGACGGGTCGCGTCGTGCTGTGTTGCAGACTGGCTTGACAACGGCAACAACAAGAAAGCCCTGCAGGAGGCGGACAAGGTACTGAAGAAGCAGCCGCAGTCGCAGTGTGCCAAGGTTTGTGTTCACACAGTGTAGCGTAGCACTTCAATCACGTGCAAGTCACTGCAGCCCAAAGAAGGCCAAATGAAGTCAGGAATTTTCAGTAGGTTTTTTTAACGCACTAAATTTTTACGATATAATTGATAAATCTGTCACAACTACACACGAATGGTGTTTATTTGATGCAATGTTATGATTGCATTTGCAGGTAGGATTGTAAAACAATTTATTTGTTGATTTGGATACATAAAACAGTTTTCAGACATAATTTTAGGTAGTTTATGTGTCTGTTAGTTTCAGTTTTGGAAAGATATGCACAGTTTTATAGAAAACTATGTAATTATTATTTTTACAAGCTTGTACTAATCCTATGTTATGTCCAAGTTGTATTCTCGGTTTGCAAGTGTGTTTATGGAAATAGTATTGGGTAACTTTTGTTCATGTTATTGATGTCCTGTTAGTTTACACTTGAATGTAGTGAAACATCCTTATTGTAGATCTCTCTTGAGGCCAGTCTACAATAGTCCGAACCAATTAGCAGTCCGTATTCTTATCCTAATGTGAAAATCACATTGTTGCACGGAAAACTGCACAGTCTACAATTGTGATGTCCGATGTCCGAATGTCCTGAATTCTAAAGTATTTATTAGAGTGCAGCAAATGCTTTTCAATTGATTTTTGTTTATTGTTTTCATGCATGTTTTTGAATTGGGAACCGGAAACTCAAATATTGCAATTGTTTTGTTGTTATATGCTACCAAGAGACATATTGGTACAAAAAGAACAAATTGAACAATGTGTTCGGACCAGGGAGATTCCTACAATTGCCCACACTTTGCATGTCGTCAGAGGGTCACGTGAGCCAATCAGTGATTAGTGTCCGTCGGACACAGTTTAGGACATAGCAATTGTAGACACTCTTTTAATAGCAAAACGGGTGTAGGGTTTAATCAAAATTGTTTGCCCTTATCTGTTAATGGCTTTTTACCTCAGTATAAATATAATTAGAGACAAGATTGTATGGTTTTATTTTTAGGTATATTTTGTTTTTAAAAAAGGCTATTACAGTTTTATTGTTTTATTTATTTTTTACGAATTTTGTTTATGTATAAAGACACTTAAATGTTTTATTATTCTTATTTCGCTGTTAGAAAAAAATTGGTGTAGTTCAAAAGTGGCTATTAAGAAAGCAAAGAATGTGGTGATGTATGTTGGTCGGTGGTCCCCGGCAGCCACAGTGAAGAGAGGCAGAAGTAACCCATTGCACCGTCTCCTTCGTCCTGCATCTCTCATCCGTCACGCCTGTCATAGGTCCAGGAAGCCCCGGGCTAAAGTGGCATCAAGTGACATTTATGAGGCAGAGGCTCTAGTTTTTCAACTAAGTTGTTTTCAGTATGTGAATATATTTGGGTAAACACGGCGGTTGGTTGGCCGTGTGTACGGAGCGCGCGGGCGTGTGCGCAGGTGCTGAAGGCGCTGGCGCTGCTGCGGCTCGGCAAGGAGGACGAGTGCGCGGCCCTGCTGGAGAGCGTGCGCGCGGAGTCGCCCGTCAACGAGGCCACGCTGCAGGCCATGACCATCTGCTACAAGGAGATGCACAAACGTACGTGACGCACGCGCCTTTCGTAGCACGCCAGTCCGGCGCGCAGGCTCAGGTCCGTGAGTGACTCGAGGAGCTGTCTCGCTCGTTAGCCAAGTGGCACTGATATCACACTGGGTCTGCCTTCTGTTGTGTTCTGTCTCGTTTGCTGTCTGCGCTAGTGTTAGCTCAGGGCTTTTATATTTTGCACCTTCTCTCAACTTATTAATGTTATGATCATAGTCTGGAATATTGAAGTGTCCCACCTTGTTTAAAGATCTTGATAGTTTCGCAGATACTTGCGTAGTTAGCGAGCAGCACAGTTGCGCAGTAAAGAGAGAGAGAGAGTGACTGGGCGGTGTGGGTTTGCAGCGGACAAGATCTGCAGCGTGTACGAGGCGGCGGTGAAGCAGGAGCCGTGCAGCGAGGAGCTGCTCACGCACCTCTTCATGGCGTACGTGCGCGTCGGGGACTACAAGCGCCAGCAGCAGGCGGCGCTCGCCGTGTACAAGCTGTGCCCCAAGAACCCGTACTACTTCTGGGCGGTGATGAGCGTGGTGATGCAGGCGCACGAGGCGGACGCGCGGCTGGCGCGCACCGTGGTGCTGCCCCTGGCGGAGCGCATGGTGCGCCGGTTTGCCGACGACGGCAAGATGGAGGCGGAGCAGGAGGTTCTGCTGTACCTCATGATCCTCACCACGCAGGTGGGCCTCGCCCTCTCGCCCGGACTCCTTCCCCGGTCTCCCCGGTCCGTGTCACGTCTCTAGTGGCAGTGAAATTATAAACTAACTAAGCTCTGTTTGGTAAATAAACGGAAACTAGTTAACCTAAAAATTAATTAATTTATTTATTTTTTTAAGTTTTTAATTTAGTTTTATTATTGGAGTGAAAGAAAATAAAGTAGGAATAAGCCTCTAAAGAATAGTTCATGTTCATTTAAAAAAGCAAAAACTGTAATTAAAAACAGTTCAAGTATTGGAATAGTGTGCGGCATGCCTTTTCAGTAAACACTTAGTAGTTATCATTGGATTGATTTCAAAAGATATTTAACTGCGGTGGAAAGGTGCTCTGTATTGTTATTATGATTGGAATGGACTGAATGGGTGATGGCAGGACAAGTACCAGGAGGCGCTGGACGTGCTGGAGGGCCCGCTCGGGGAGAAGCTGGTCTCCTACGTGTTCGTGCCCGTCAAGAAGGGCTCCCTGCTCATGAAGCTGGGCCGCTGGCGGGATGCCAACGTGCTCTTCAAGTCCCTGCTGCGCAGCGAGTGAGTGCGAGCATTTCACCTGTGCGAATCATTTCAGTTTTTGAGTTCGAATCAAATACTAACGCTAACACCAAATTATTCGTGAATATGAATATTAAATTTGAATGGTAAGAATAATAGTTATAATCCCACTAACAAAAAAAAAAATTTTTTACGTCATGTAACAACGGCTGGAAAATTAGTCAAGTGATATAAAGTGAAATGTTATTATTCGCTCAGGCCTTGTTTGGAATTGATATTTAACTCCCTTCGAACACCCTTTCACTTGAGCGCTGCTATAGTTACCACTAATAAAAGAATAGAGGGAAGTTCAATAGTTATGGGTGATATGGTAAAAAAACTGATACCAATGTATTTACCGCTACGTTAATCTAACAAATTCAATAACTGATACTAAACCAATTCAATATGCAAAAAAAATCATGGTAAGTCTTCAGAAATTCTGTATTTTTAAGTAATAAGTCAGTACATTTATAGAATTATTTAGTTAAAGGTTTTTTTGTTTGGGTACATGACACTCAGTAATTTACTGCATATAATCTGTGTGTGGAATAATACACATCATGCCTTAACTAATTAATGAATACTTCCAAACTCCACACGTAAAGAGTTTGGGACTGTGGGTTCTATGTCAATGCAGATACTGTGTGTGTGTTTGGTCTCACGTAGTGCAGATTGTTAAATCTTGCTGCACTAAGCGTGGAGGAATAAGCACAAGCTAGTGCTGGAGGTGGTTAACGACGAGCGTGTTGAGGGTGGGGAGAGGCATCTGGCGTGACCACGGTGCACGGTGCGCAGCATGGACGGCTGGGCCTACTACCGCGACTACTTCACGTCGGCCCTGGAGCTGTGGGGGGCGGGGGCGGGCGACCGGGACGAGGCGGGCGAGGCCGACTGCTCCCCCGAGATGTGCCGTGCCTTCCTGCGCGAGCTGCAGGCGGCCAACGAGCGGCTGGAGCGCCGGCTGCGCGGCCCGTACCTCGCGCAGCTCGAGCTGTTCAAGCGCCTGAGGGAGCGCGGCCAGGACCCGGAGTCCCTCCTGGGTGAGTCCGCGCGCGCTCGCCGTGCCGTGCCGTTGCGACGGCCTCCTCGGGGGGCGTGGGGCCCGGCAGCGAGGCGTGCGTCCGTGCGTGTGTGTGGTGTGTCGCAGGCAGCGTGGTGGACCTGCTCATGAGCTACTTCGCCCAGTTCGGCTGCAAGCCGTGCTGCGTGTCGGACCTGCGGCCGTTCCTGCCGCTGCTGTCGGCCGCGCAGAGCCACGGCTTCTTGGAGCTGGTGCGCGCGCAGGCGGGCGACGCTGAGCCGCAGTCCGTGAGTGCCTTCCCCCGCTATTAGCCGTTCAGAACTGGATTTAGAACTTTCATTTAAACTGCCGTCTGGCCCCAAACACCCTGTTGTGTTTTATCGCTTGGTTATTTTATCCAACTGAAATGTTGAATGATGCAAGAAGCTCAGGAGTTGATTTTAAAATTTACTTCTTAATTTGGATACTGTTTTTTTTCTTTCCCTAAAATCTGGAAACGAGTGGTAAATTACTTTATTCTGGTGGTATGCGTGCCCATGTGCCAAACTTGTGGTAAAAAAATAATTTTCAAACCTCAACTCTTAACCTGTTCAATATATGCATGTGATCAAAAATGCACTCTTTTTTTTTAACAGTTGAATCTAAACGGTAACGGAACAGAACTTGTTCACTATTAAAAATACAAGTATTGGACGTATTAAACACGTAATAAACTGTTGTTTGTTTCTTTTGTATCACTCACTAGTATCGAGGTAAAAATAATTCAGCCTCGACCTTGAACTACATAAACAAAATACAAGAAATGTTTTATGAATAAAACGTGAACATGTCATTTGAAAATATGTTTAAATTGATAGTAATGATCAATCTACTACCATATTCACACAGTAGTAGCTTACTTGTTGCATTTATATATGACAGTATAGATGCAATTTGCGTTTAAAAAGCTACATAAAACTACATAAAATGCCTGAATTTAGTGAAAATTCTTTTGAAATTTGTTGTATATATTGCCAAATGGGTACAAGGCCGTTTTAAATAGCTGATATGAGTGGATAATTTGAGTTTAGTGTAAATAACAGCTAATTTCTTTACTATTTCGCCAATTAGGTATTTAGTTTAATTTTGTGGTTATCATAAAATTTAATAAGGTTAGCCATATTTCGTTGTATTTTGGTGTCCTTGAAAGTCACCAGCCTATATCAATGTATAATCACTAGATTTGGGCTTACACACAAACAAAAAAAAAATTTCTTTCTTTTTAAAATTATATAAATGTTTTTTTTTTATTTGTAACCTCAAATAATTCCCAATCCCGTCCTGTTTGCCGAACCAAAATTCCCCGTATAGTTGTGTTCAATCCCGTGAGAAGTTGCTTTGCCTCTCCTAAGGTTTGCACCAGAAGCTGTATGTTTAGCAGTTGGTGCTCTTCCTGGGCCGTCTCGAGCCACGCACTTCCAGCTGAAGCCGTGCTGCGCGGACTGGCGTGTGTGCAGGTGAGGGAGCTGCAGACCCACGTGTCGAGCGTGCAGCTGCAGCGCTGCGTGGGCCACCACGCGGAGATGAGCGTCCCGGACAAGCGCGCGCTGGCCGCCCGACTGGCGGCTCGCTACCGCAGCGGCCTCGACCTCGGCACGGCCGCGCAGAGCACAGAGTTCCTGTGAGTCCCGAGGGCTACGGTAATCAGTATAAGCAATGTGTGGCACGGGATAGTGTCACGTGGTGTTGGCATTAAGAACAAGAGTTTAGTTGCCAAGTATTGATACTTCAACCTAATGTGCAGCTTTGTTCTTGGATCTTTGCCTAGGCGCTCGTTCTGCACACTGTGCAAATGTTTTCACTTGCTATTAACTCGGTGATAAATATTTTACTAATATAGTTTCTGTAGTGCACTTTTTATAGCTCTGGCTATTTTTTTTCCCTTCAGTTTGGTTGTTTATATTAAATTTTTTTGAGAAATCACTGAATATTTCTTGTCCTCTTTAAATACTAAAGCCATAAATTTACTAGACAACAATTAAAGTGTGTGTTGCTCGAAATGTAGCCCAATGTTCTACAGTTACATGATCAGTCGTTGACAACGTGTCGCGACGGGACATGACAACGTGTTCAATAGACCACACTATTGACGTTCTTGTGCTAACGTCTACACGTGCTAATATTTTATACTCGGCTAATGGGGGAAAAAAAAAGTAAAACCACCTGACTGGACCTGGTTGCTCCTGTTTTAAAACCTCGAGGAGAGTGCGCTGTCGGCGGTGTCTCGCAGTGTCGTGGCCTGCTGCCCTGGATTGATGACTGACATAGGCTGCTCTTGCGACAGACTCCCCTGCATGCTGAGACTGCTGTGTAGCTTGCTCAGTGCAGAGTGCAGAGCATGGTGGTGTAGAGAGTGGTGGTGTAGAGCAAGGTGGTGCAGTGTGTGGTGGTGTAGAGCGTGGTGGTGCAGTGTGTGGTGGTGGTGTAGAGTGTGATGGTGCAGTGTGTGATGGTGCAGAGTGTGGTGGTGTAGATCAAGGTGGTGCAATGTGTGGTGGTTTAGAGCAAGGTGGTGCAATGTGTGGTGGTGAAGAGCATGGTGGTGCAGAGCGTGGTGGTGCAGAGCATGGTGGTGCAGAGCGTGGTGGTGCAGAGCGTGGTGGTGCAGAGGGTGGTGGTGCAGAGCATGGTGGTGCAGAGCATGGTGGTGCAGAGCGTGGTGGTGCAGAGCGTGGTGTTGCAGAGCGTGGTGTCGCAGAGCGTGGTGTTGCAGAGCGTGGTGTTGCAGAGCGTGGTGGTGCAGAGCGTGGTGGTGCAGAGCGTGGTGGTGCAGAGCGTGGTGGTGCAGTGTGTGGTTGTGTAGAGCGTGGTGGTGCAGAGCGTGGTGGTGCAGAGCGTGGTGGTGCAGAGCGTGGTGGTGCAGAGCGTGGTGGTGCAGAGCGTGGTGGTGCAGAGCGTGGTGGTGCAGAGCGTGGTGGTGCAGAGCGTGGTGGTGCAGTGTGTGGTTGTGTAGAGCGTGGTGGTGCAGTGCGTTGTGGTGCAGAGCGTGGTGGTGCAGTGCGTGGTGGTGCAGTGCGTGGTGGTGCAGAGCGTGGTGGTGCAGTGCGTTGTGGTGCAGAGCGTGGTGGTGCAGAGCGTGGTGGTGCAGAGCGTGGTGGTGCAGTGCGTGGTGGTGCAGTGCGTGGTGGTGCAGAGCGTGGTGGTGCAGAGCGTGGTGGTGCAGTGTGTGGTTGTGTAGAGCGTGGTGGTGCAGAGCGTGGTGGTGCAGTGTGTGGTTGTGTAGAGCGTGGTGGTGCAGAGCGTGGTGGTGCAGAGCGTGGTGTTGCAGAGCGTGGTGGTGCAGAGCGTGGTGGTGCAGAGCGTGGTGGTGCAGAGCGTGGTGGTGCAGAGCGTGGTGGTGCAGAGCGTGGTGGTGCAGAGCGTGGTGGTGCAGTGTGTGGTTGTGTAGAGCGTGGTGGTGCAGTGCGTTGTGGTGCAGAGCGTGGTGGTGCAGAGCGTGGTGGTGCAGAGCGTGGTGGTGCAGAGCGTGGTGGTGGCAGGTGCTGCGACCCGTACGCGCTGCTGACGGCCCAGCTGCTCAGCGACCTGTGGGGCGACACGGGCGACAGCAGCTACCTGGTGCAGGCGGCAGCCCTGCTGGAGCAGGCGCTCGCGCTCAGTCCTGCCAACTACTACGCCAAGCTGCAGCTGCTGCGCCTCTACCTGCTGCTGGGTCAGTGCTTACTTGCTGAGTTTCCTGCGCCTTTCACAACCACATACATTCACGTCCATTTTTTAAAATTTTGTTGCTCCTAGTTCTGTGTCTGTCGTGGTGAGCATATAATAAAAGTATTTTCGGATTTTTAGCATTTTTTTTTCGCAAATACCGCTATTCTACCTATTTACCAACAAATGATTACTATTATTTAAATTTTTTTATAATGATTTTATGTATAATAAGCTTGGAAACCATTGCTTATGCATACATTTACCGAGGTCTGTAAACAAATCCCACATATATTGTTTTCCTGCATGCATTGTTTTTTTCTGCTGGTCCTTTGAAAAACGATGGATAGAGGTTTCACTGTACTGTGCAAGTCGTGCTCTCAGGCCAGTCGTGGTTCTCAGGCCACGTTTCCGCGTGTTCTCAAAAAAAAGCATAAATATAATCCAGGTTCAGTGGAAAGCTTAACAGGAAACAAGAGAGTTCTTTGTGCTGAGAGCCCCTTCCTCCTCTTCTTCCTCTGACCCCTCAATCTTATTTTGTCCCTCTTTCTACTCGGAGACAGGGATAATCGTTAACTTAAAGTAAACCTGTGGAAAAAAACACACAGGCTCATTATATTTGAAAACTTCTCTTAAAAATGAACTGCCATTATAATTGCCTAACACTTATTAACTCTAGGTATTTGCTACTAATTTTGCAGCCCTATATCACTTTCAACACATGCAACAAATCATGTGTTGATAAAAAAGTATTTTATTACTAAGTCCAAGAAAAAAAAAAACACTACAATAACTGTCAGAGCCAAATCAAAATAATCTACAAGCATGCTAGAACTCAAGCATGAATAAAATATACTCTGATTTTTTTATAAAAAATACTGTGAAAACTAAAAGTGGGGGGTCACATATTTGCAAACATGTATCTTGCCAATGGAAACAGCTTTGTTGAAAAACTAAAATGCTCTTCCTTTTAAATGTGACACGTTACTTCAAATGAAATAATATTTTTTATTTTTTTTTTTGTAAAATTGATTTTTGATGAAGTAATGAATTATTTTTCTTTTAATGAGTATTTTAAAAGCCTGCGGGGTTTTATATGAGTGCATAGTCTATCTGCGGAAGTGAACTTTTTATAAAGGATGATATTGTTAATTTTTTTTTACGGAACCTTAAAGTTTTAAATATTGTTTATACTTATGCAGTGGCGTAGCCAGGATTTGTGAATGGGGGGGTGTTAAGAAGCATGGCCCCCCCGTATTAAAGCGGGGGGTCCGGGGCTCCTCCCCCGGGAAAATTTGGATTTTAAGGTGTAAAATAGTGCTATTTTAGCAGTTTTCTGTTCTTAAATTTAAATATTGTTATGGTAAAAATTTTATTAATTTTAATATGAAATTTGTTTGAGGGATGAATAAGAAATTAATTAAAGATTTCGTGCTAAGGGGGGGGGGGTGAATTGACCCCCTAACCCCCCCCCCCCCCCACCCCCCGTGGCTACGCCCCTGTACGTATGCAATTGGCTCGGAGAGCACGACCGGCACAGTGGCACGGAGCACCAGGCGTGCCAGTAGGGAAGGCGTGCGGCGTGCTGCGCAGGCGGCGGGGAGGCGGCAGTGGGCGTGTACGACAGCCTGGACGTGAAGCACATGCAGCTGGACTCGCTGGGATGGCTGCTGTGCGCGCACATAGTGGAGACGGGCGTGCTCTCCTGCACGGGTGCCATCTACGACTCCACGCTCAAGTTCTTCTCCAACAACTACAAGGACGTGAGTAGCGTGTTCCCCGGGCCAGGCCCCGGCATAGTCCCCCTTCCCACACACACGCGCACACACACGCACACACACGTGCGTACAGGCGCACACAGACAGAGACGCACACACAGACAGACACGCAAACACAGACAGACACACGTAAACACAGACGGGCACACGTAAACACAGACGGACACACGTAAACACAGACGGAAACACGCAAACACAGACGGACACACGCAAACACAGACAGAGACGCACACACAGACATACACGCAAACACAGACAGACACACGTAAACACAGACGGGCACACGTAAACACAGACGGACACACGTAAACACAGACGGACACACGTAAACACAGACGGACACACGCAAACACAGACGGACACACGCAAACACAGACGGACACACGCAAACACAGACGGACACACGCAAACACAGACAGACACACGCAAACACAGACAGACACACTCAAACACAGACGGACACACGCAAACACAGACGGACACACGTAAACACAGACGGACACGCGTAAACACAGACGGACACGGACAGACACACGCACACACGGACAGAGACACGCACACACGGACAGAGACACGCACACACGGACAGAGACACGCACACAGCTGAATGAACATAGAGGTTGATTAGGTTATGTCGGCTACAATAATTATGTATATGGAAAATGTATGTTAAAATATTTATATTATGCAGTATGAACTTGTGTTTTTAATTACGCTGCTAACCAACCAAACTTTCTTTCCTTTTTTCTATTCGCCTTATTTTTCAGAACCTGCTGCTCTACATGTTGAGCGAGAAAATTTTCGCGAACCACAAATTAGTGAAATCCAATGCAATCCATTTTACTAAAAAACCTGGAACTTTTTGTAAGTTGCTGCTTTCCCAAATTAGTGATTAAATAAAGTATTTAAAATTTAAACTATAGTTATTCACTGGTTTTCGTTTTTAGCAGAGCCAGGTAAATTGTATTTCGGTTAGCAATATTATAAACACAATTTATGCTGATTGCATCTGGGATCTTAAACCATTAATTACTTTTTTGATATATATAGTTTTTTAGTCGCAAAATCTGTTTTGTATTTGAAAATTTCAATATTCTTACAGACCTGCTAATAGTGTATATATACATGATTAAATTGACTAAAGGTAAAATTTTCTTTTGAAATATAGGGCTTTATACAATATAACAAAAAATATATTTCTTTTATTGAACAAATTAATAACAACTTGCTTACATGTTAAGCAAAAAGGTAAAATAAAAAATAAAAATAAGGTTGTAGTTGTAACATTTGTAAAACAATGTATAAGGACATAAACGAAAATGCCAAAATCTCCCATTTAAAAAAAAAATGAAATTAACTCCATGAAATCTGGGCCCTGTTTATTTGTGCTTGTGACCTTGAAGTTAATTGATAATGATAATATTCATTGTTATTAGACACAGGGTGCAATAGACATTGTCATTGAAAATACACATTTTTAAGTTTAAAGAAAAACATCTTAACAATAATATAACTTTACACAAACTTAAGGTCATTAAAATTTAAATTTTTCCATTCGTCTAGTGAGTATAAAGGATTGGATATGAGCCATAAGTTCTAAGATTGGTTTTGTACTTATCAAAAGATACTGTCCTTGCACACAAGGGTAATCTATTAAAAAAAACAAAAAAACTTACACTTAAATTTTCGAAACTTATGTATGATTTACATAGTCGTTTTATAACTGACATAAATTAAATATCTATTTCTGGTTTTATAGCTATGTACATTATTTCTTGAAATTAAATTTGTGCCGTTAATTAGTAAATTCGACACAATATATTTTAAATTTTTATTATGATTTTAAATTTTGTGTGGAAATTTTAGTTGCTCTACTATAGTGTAATTTTAATTTGTTAGTCTGGTGTACTCCTCTGAGTTAAACTTTGTCTCCATGCCCTGAAGCCCCTTTTCCCATCGGCGTATCGGATATTTTGCTGGCCTAATCCCTGACTGGCAGACCGCTTACCATTTCCCCCGCCTTCAGTCACGCCTCAAGCCTGTAATATTATTTCTCTTCGTGACCCTAACTGCAAAGGCAAGCCTGTAGCTTGCAGGCGACCAGTTCGCAGAGACGAGCTGAGATTCGCCTTTTTCATCACGTCTTAGTGTTGTGTTCGCTCCTCTGCAGCCACGAAGGGACGCTTGTTCTCAGCGTCGTTGCATCTTACCCCACCTCCCCCCCTTCTCAGTTCCAAGTAAGACCAATGACCGGTCGTAACCCCCTGGGCACCGGTGACCGTTCTCAAGGTCTACCCGCAAAAACGAAGGCGCCAGAACTCATCGCAGGAGCCACCTAGCGACCAAGTCGCGAACTTCTCCGCTTGCCTACCCTCTAGGGCACCAGAGAGCAGCACCGCTCTCCCTTGAGTTATATGGACGCCAAGCGCGAGTCGATTCTTTTCAACTCAGCCTCCTCCGACAGAGTTCTCTACGGTCGCCCAGTGTGGCCAACTTCAAGACTCCTGCTAGATTTTTTTTCTCCGCCCGCAGTCGGGCAAGTTCGGTATTTTTCGGCGGCCCAGACACCCCCCCTTCCACCTGTTAGAGCCGGTGGGCACTTTTAATTACGAGACGCCGTTTCCCGCGACACAGATCAACTCGCGTCACGTCTGCAGACAGACCTCCATCGAGTATCGGCGAATCGGCAAGACTTCATCCGACCGCTAACGACTATGTAGTCGCTTTGTATAAGGGATGCTATCCCTCAAGTCCATTCTAGTAGATTAGTCTGTCTGCATAGTTTAGTTATTTGCCTTAGAAATTTTTCTCTTTTAAATTTTAATCATGAAGAAATCATCCGCGTCCTGCCGCGCAATTCGCGAGCTCCAGACCCTGGCTGACTCCACGATGGCAGCGTGCTGGGCAACTCCCCTGTTTTGGTGAGTGATAATTCGCGAACCCTCTGTTTTTCCCTTAAATTTTTTTTGGGCATTTTCTGCCCCATAGACTGCCTGTATACAAGTTCTAATCAGTTTTGATTTGGACTGTTGCAGACAGGGTCGATGACGGGGAGAGATTGATTGCTCTCATCTCGTGGCCACCCCCCCCCCCCCCTTTCTGTTCCGTGGGTCACATTCGAAGAAACGCTTCTACTACCCGACGTGATCGTTTGAAGACCCCGGGTGGTAATGTAAATTTCAACATTTCCCCCTTACCTAGCTACGAACTATTTTAAGCGGATGACCAAACCACCAGCGACCAGTGTTTTTCTCAAGAAAATGTAGAGCGAATAGAACTAACTATCAATGTAATCATCGGATCCATACAACTTTGGGTGTGAAACTTATAATGCAAATGTTTATATGTCAAACTAAGAATGTAAAGTGTTTAAAGATTCGCGGGCCGGCCCCATTTTCGTTTTTCTTTTGTTAATCTTTGAAAATTGTTAAAACCTTGTGTGTGTAAAATAATGGAAATAAGATAATTCTTCAGGGCAAATAAAACAGGGAAACTATAGATCAAGTTAATCGTGTAGTTTTTATTTATTGATTTTATCGATCCACACCAACTTCCTCCTTGCTTGTTACAGGAAGTTCCTAAATTTTGTTTGTTCCCCAACTCGTGCCGCCTCTGGTAAATCCATTTATTTATGTAACTTATTTTTTTGTATCCAGCAAGTTTCCAAGGCTCCTTTTAATTAATTCAACATAATTCAATTTAGAGGCACGAGGGGTGTTACAAATTTTTTAGATTACTTTTAACATACAATTGGTCTGGTGCCGGGGGGACGGATGGTTGGCAAACCTGTGTCACAGGGCGTGGACCACCTGACCTACTCGTACAAGTTCGGGTCGTTCATGAAGCTGCACGAGTTCATCCAGTTCCAGGAGCGCCTGAACAACTCACTGCACTACGCCACCGTCACGGTGGACAAGATGCTGCTGGAGGTGCTGAGCGCGCCCTCGCACGCCCACACGCTGCAGGTGTGCGCTAGTACCTACTTCATTCAGGAAGATAGTCAGACGTTCAATCAAGTGTTCATTAGATTGTAGATGTTAGAATGTAATTAAATACATAAATACAATTTGATAGGAACCCATAACTATACCCTCGCTTTTTCATTTTTTTTTTTTTTTTTTTATGAAAAAGTGAGGGTAAGATTTATTTATATTAAATTTTTAATTTAAAATTACATATCCAGTTTTGATATTATATAATAAGACTTTTAATATAATATAGATATTAATTTAATTAAATTTGTTAATATTAAATATTAGAATAAATACTTAGACAAATAGACCATTTATATGTATTTATCTAATATATTAAGATCTTATTATAATATAAATATTTATAAAAAATTATGTTCTTATTAAATATGTTGTTATTATTAATTATATTAAAAAATTATTTAATTTTATAAAAAAAACATACTGTTATATTCAGAGAAAATAAATTGCATTTTCAGTGCTGCTGGTAATTGGCAGTCATTTGTCATTACCATCGTGGGTAGTCACGTTTTCTCACGTAGAGGTCATTAACATCATGAAAACTTGTTTTGGGTCGGAAAGCTTTGTAAGCAAAACTTACAAATGGATTCATGTCGATTGCAGTTTTCTAGTAACGAATAATTGCTCTGAACTAGATCTAGTAAGAGCATTCACGGGGAACCGAATCTGAAAACTTGTGGTTCATCTTAAGTTACGCTCGAACAAAAATTGGCTGAGGTAATCAAGATCATGCTCTGCACGTTATCATGCACAGTAGGGGTGGGAACACAGAATTCGGGTATCTCTACTCCCGTTGCGTTGTGGCAGGAAAGTGCACAATAAGTGTTCGAACGTGTTTCCTGCCCTTCCGGCCGCCCGCACGCCGGCCGAACAGAGAACTTGACAGTCAAGGTCGACCGGTACAGTTACGATACTCATAGCCCTGGATCGCCCACCTGGATCACTGGGAAAAAAGAACTGTGATGTTCCTTTGCCTGCGTAGCGGGCCCTTGCTGCTTAAGCCACTCTCCTCCTACCTTGCTCGGAGCCAGCGCATCTCCGCGCAGCCGGCACAGCGATAGCTAGTGTCCGTGCTGCTGTACAGTAGACAGTAGCTACTCTCCAGTCCGGCCCAGTATTATTCATATTTTATAAACAATTTTTTTAACTATGTGACAGTACAACCAGATTAAAGTTACTAATGCTGTTAGATAGTCTCAGTTAATTCTAAAGGACAAAAATTATGTATTTAAATCAACTTTGCTTTTACTATGATCCCAAAACGTCCAGACTTGCAATACTATTGAAATGAAAGTAGTACAATGGATATGTTACTGTTCATCAGTGTTTCAATGCGGAACATGCAGCCATGGCGGGTCTGTATAGGAGATGGCAGGCAGTGTGTGAAGACTGAGCGGATTCACGGCGGTGGCGGTGGTGGTTTGTGCAGGTGGTGTCGGACATGGAGCTGTGCCCCGAGGAGGACGCCACGGCCTGGGACAAGCTGCGAGACAACCGCGACCTCATGGTGGGCTGCTGCTGGGAGCCCCCGCCCGGGTAACTACCCTGCCCCGGGGACACGTGTGCCCAGTCGGCAGTCGTGCCAGAGAGACCGCCTGGCCCCGAGTTTCACAAACTAAAACGAGCACAAAAAATTTCAATATACAGTAGAACCTCATTTTTACATACAGTAGAATCTCGTTATAGCGAGCACGGTAATAGCGAGAACACGGCTATAACGAGGTATTTTTGAGGAATTTACGGCGTGATCGCTTGAAGCGCGCTTTTGTTATTTGTCTGCTTTATCTCCACCCCTCTCGCTCGCCCCTAGACATCTTGCCGTTGACGCCTGTCACATTCTTCAGCCGTGCAGTCGCCACCTAAGTGCTTGGCTTTAAAAATAGAATCCCATCCTTTCTTTCTTTTATCAAATTTCCGTTAGTTATCTGTGCCGTGTGTAGACAAAGTTTGAGATCGGAACAGAAACAACATAAGAAAGAATTTTTTACAAATTAGAAATATGTATGTTTTTGTTTTTATAATCGCGTATTTTCACTTTTTTTTTTTTTTTTTGGTTATCTTAAAAGAGATAATATTAAAAAGCCGCTCTAATGAGATTTAATTGTTTCTTATTCACGCGACGTCATAATGTACGCGTACGCAATACGACTGGATTCGTTGCTGCAACATAACATAGCATGTTATGCGGTATCAGAAGTAACGAGTAACGTAACGATAGTAACGAGTACTAATTGTTATAGTAACGAATACATACGGGTACACATTTTTTTTCGTTACTTTTACACCTCTAGTAGGCACTACCGTATTTATTTCCGAATCGCTAGGGCAGTTTTCTTGTAACTTTTGTTTCGGTCAGTTGTTGGGGTATCTGTCCGGGAAAGGGGTGGTGATGGTTGGAGTTTAATCCCAAATTTATTTTCTAAAAAAGTTGACAGGTTTCTTTAAATGAAAAAAGTATAGTTTTCCAGCGACTATTTCGTTTGAGGCGTACGTGCTTTGCCGCAGCCGCACTCCTGCTTTTTTGTAAGGAATTAAATCGTCGCGCTACACTAGCACCACCTGTTAGCAACATCCCGAACCAACATGGCCGCCAGAAGACAGCCCGCGACGACGATAGATAGCAGGGCAATGCTGCGTCGGCCGCGGGCTGAGATGCTATACTTACGTGGCGTGGTAGGGTATTCTGGTTATTTTGACGCAATCGGTGATCGCATCCGTACTTGTGGGGTATCGTTTTAAAGAGAATTCACACATCTGCTCACAGAAATTAAGATTTCGTTAATATAACCTGTTATTTTTCAATTATACAGGTTTAAACACAATTTTTATGCTATTTTCGGTTTATTTTTATTTTTTGGGGGCCAAAATTTGTCCAATTCGGTTATAGCGAGGACACGGTTATAGCGAGGATCAAACCCGGAACCGTGACACCTCGCTATAACGGGACTCTAGTGTATTTCAAGGGACCAGGAAAAAAATATGTAAAAACCGGGAAAACGCAAAATGAGGGAAATGTTCAAATTGTTTTTATCATCTCACTATAACAATAAGAAAATATATACCACACTAAATAATATGTCAGAGACGGTTACGTGTTTATATATTAACTAGAACTTCACTATAATTAAAATTATAAATACATCCAATATCGCCGTTCTTCATTATTGCCGAAAGTTAAACATGAAATTTGCTGTTCTTGTGTAAGAGATGAGAACGTTGAAGTATCTTGATTTAGCCACTTGGTGCTGAAATTTTGTAACACAATTGATTTTTGAACTTTGTATTTAATTACGTGTTAAAGTTTTATTAATTTCAGATTTTTTGAGAAATAATACTATAAAACGATAGCTAACACTATCAATATAATTGTTTACGTTGAGGAATAGAAGTTAAATTGCCATTGCGTTGTTTGGACATTCATTGCAGCCATTTGACTTTTCAGAATGTTTCTAATGTGTTAAAATGAACATCGCCGAATATGCACGTAGACGCCATATTTATAGGAAACTCGTACATTGCTTAAAACGTATTTTAATAATGGAACAGTAATCCGGTCTTTTGTGTATTTAAAATGTGAGTTTTCACCTTTATTTTCATGCATAATACATTTAAAATTAAAGGGGAACGCTAAGAAAAGTACTTATTAATTTTCATGTTTATATCACCATACGTTTGTTCATGGCCGTATTGTGTACAATAGAACGTGGCACAAAAAAAAAGTAAGTTGTTTACAATGGTGAACGAAGCTGTGGTAACCATACACTCATGCAGTAACGCTTAATAATTAAACTTCACGCTATTCATTTTGAGAATTTATTGTTTTCTCTAAATTTTCCAATGGTTTGCCACGAAATACAGCACTAATTCTACGTAAACAATGGGAAATACTTTTGCAAAAGGCGGGAAAAGAATGCATTATTAGTATAGGGAAATTGACAGTGCATGTAAAAAAATTCGTTAATCGCGGGAATTCGTATATCGCGGGTACGTAAAAATGAGGTTCTACTGTACCTACTGAAAATGCCCAAAATATTTAAATTTAAAAAAAAAATCCCCCAAGACCTGATGAGAAAATTTTTTTAAAAATGCAGAATTAAACAAATATATGAGGGAAGCAAATTGAAATTGGTCTACATTAAAAATTAAATGAATTATTAAAAAGCAAATATTTTTCAGCAAAATATCTCAAATGCCATTTTTTTCTTTTTTACATTGTCAGTTTTTATTTCATCCTGCGCACGCATTGTAAAATTCTATTCTTGTCATTTTTTTGATAATGCGCCTAAAGAAGTATAACTTCAAACATATTAATTCTAAATACCAATTATTATAACACCAATTATTATGTCACACGAGAAACCATTTGTAGCAGTTGATCGCAAAAAACAAGGTTTTCATTAACTGGAGCCAAAATTTTTTAGTAAAATCAAAAGCTATATAAAAAATGAAATGATGAAAATGGTTGAAATCAAGATGACATCATTCAGTTGAATCTAAAACTTGCATACATTTTGGGTATATCTGGCAACAGAGCGCTCTTATTGGATGTTGTGTAGGAAAAATAAGAGTTTTTGCACTGTGCAATGGAGGATGAGACGCTGGCACTGAGCACGGCAAGCAGAGCACGGCGGGGCTAGCACGGGGCACGTCGTGGGCCGTGCAGGCAGGTGACGGAGCAGGTGAAGGCGGACAGCTTCGCGGAGGGCATGTCGTACCTGCGACTACGCACGCTGCTGCTGCGCTGCGTGGGCGCGGCGGTGGCGCTGGCACGGCCGGCCCGGCCACGACCCCGGCGCGGCCGTGAACGGGGAGCAGCGCGAGTCCGGCGGCGCGGTGCTGGCGAGCGTGGCTGAGGAACTGTGCGTGCTCGGCGAGGCGCAGGCGGCGAGCACGCCCCAGCCACGGCCCCCTCAGGTGGGTGCCCCGCCCCTCCTGCTTCTCCCGCGGCATCGTCAGTGCTGTACAAGCCCTCTTTCGACCGTGTTCCCTCTTCACGATTCCAGCCTCCACTTCATCCTTCATCCCTCCTTGCATCTGGCACGTTGACTTACTGAAGTCATCTTTGGATTCTTTTATTTCTATTATATTATCTTTTACACATTTTTCTGTCCATTTTCGTCACAGTTTAGTAGTTCTCTTGTGTTCATGTGCTGATTCATGCTCTCACCCTTCCTTCTGTGGTTGTGGCTCCCGGCGGATCGATCGCGAGCAGGACCGTGGGTTCCAGAGCGTGCTGAGCGCGCCGCTCCCGTGCCGGCTGCGCGCCGGGACGTGCTGCCGGGTGGTGGTGCGGCTGGCGCGGCTGCTGTGCGCGGCGCTGGCCGATGGCGAGGAGCAGGACCCCGCGTCGCGGCAGGACGCGGACGGCGTGCGGCAGCTGGTGGAGGCCGCCGTGTCGGAGCTGGCCGGCCGCGCGCAGGCCGTGCTGGCGGGCGGCGTGCCCTCGCTCGCGCGGCGCAGGACCCTGCTGCAGGACGTCACCGCGACCACCGAGGTGCTAGGTCCTAGAACACTCACGCTGCAGCTTAATACATACATACCTGTTCACAGGATGTACATTTCTGGTGTTTTTTTTGTGATGAAAATGGTTTTTTTTACTTTTATCCAGTGGATGTCTGTTATATATACTGCGTTGGGAGACTGAAGTTATTGTATTTGTTCATTAATGTATTTAGGAGTCAACCAATTTTTCTACAAAATCAACTACAATTATGGCGTGCACTCACTACCTGTGAGTTATAATTAATATGCGTAAAAGGAAAATGTAAGGTCTCACAAGCATACTTAAAAAGGGGAAGTTCCCCCCCCCCCCCCCCCCCCCCCCCCCCCCAGTGTTTTTCATTACTGATAAACAGGTTTAGTTCCTGCACCAGTTGGTTTATTTAATAGACCACATTCTAT